>NC_091298.1:30908777-30926277 GCF_038502225.1 Cherax quadricarinatus
TAGATTCTATTTCGTGATGCGCTTTACCAGCGCTTTACCCACGTGAGTCATTCAGAGTTAGGAGTGGTGGAGGCTCGATCCTCCTTCCGTTAATTGCGGCCCTATGCCTGATCTTTCAGGTTGTTGTTCTCTGAATGTGTGAAAGTAGGGAGTCTACAAGTCAGTTATTTCTGGAAGTTGTGTTCTGGGATGAGGAAGAGATCAGAAGGTTGGTGTGTTTGTACTTCAGGTCTATTATTTGTTTGTTTCTACTATAGCTTGTATTCTGCCTCTCTTCCATTCCTTTATGTTTCTGGTTCATATCTTCCTCCTCGTCTTTCATCACATCCTGAAACATTAGATCATCTCTATTCTACTCTTGTATCCTCTCGTGCTCCCCATTCATCCCTCTCTGCCTCTCTTCCATTTTTTCCTGTCTCTTCCCTCCTTCCAGCCAATTCCTTAATTTATTTTTTCTGTATTTACACACGCATTGCTTTACCTTCTTCACCACTCTTCTGTAAATACACAGATATAGAGACACACACAAACACACACACACACACACACACACACACACACACACACACACACACACACACACACACACACACACACACACACACACACACAGATACACGCTATTGGAGAGAGGGATTACATAGGTACAGTTCAGTCTGGGGAACATAAGGTAGTCATTGCAGTGATGCATAACCCACCACAGAACTGCAGGAGGCCAAGAGAAGAATATGAAGAGAACAACAGAGCTGAGGTGGCAAGAAGAGCTCACTCGAGCAGAGCAAAGTTACTGGTTATGTTTGATTTCAGCCACAGGGAGATCGACTGGGAAAACCTGAGACACAACTGGAAGCTGAAACTTAGTATTTCTTCAGTCGTAGAGTTGTCAGGAAGTGTAACAGTCTGGAGATTAATGTAGCAGTGTCGGGATCCATATATAACTTTAAAAAGATGTGGGATAAGGCTGTTAGAGCAGGGAAAGTGGATTTAGTAGCGACCAGTGAAGAGGTGGGGCCAGAGGCTATGACTAAACCCCTGCAACCACATAGAGGTGAGTACATATAGGTGAGTACACACGTATATTCCATGTTACTTCACTTTTTGCCAGTTCTTCCCACCTGGCTGTGGTTATGGTTCTCCCCGGCTGCCAGCCTCGTCTTCTCGCCCTGCTGAATGTTATTAATCCTACGCAAGAGGGATTCCAAGCTTAAGTGAAGCGTTGCTTTAATTCCGCCTTCATTGTGTGCTGGATCCTGCTGCCGCCGCACTCACCAAACATCACCCAACACCAGTTTCACTCTTCTTTATTATCAATTACTGATTCAGTTTTGAATTAAATAATAGGTTTCTCTGGTAGGCATATCTTATGACTGAAAGATGTCTTATGACTAAAAGATGTCTTATGACTGAAAGATGTCTTATGACTGAAAGATGTCTTATGACTGAAAGATGTCTTATGACTGAAAGATGGCATATGACTGAAAGATGTCTTATGTCTTAAAGATGTCTTATGTCTTAAAGATGTCTTATGACTGAAAGATGTTTTATGACTGAAAGATGTCATATGACTGAAAGATGTCTTATGACTGAAAGATGTCTTATGACTGAAAGATGTCTTATGACTGAAAGATGTCTTATGACTGAAAGATGTCTTATGACTGAAAGATGTCTTATGACTGAAAGATGTCTTATGACTGAAAGATGTCTTATAACTGAAAGATGTCTTATAACTGAAAGATGTCTTATAACTGAAAGATGTCTTATAACTGAAAGATGTCTTATAACTGAAAGATGTCTTATAACTGAAAGATGCCGTATGACTGAAAGATATAGCTAAATGACATCTTATGACACATGATGAAATCATGCCAACAGGGATAATAAAAAAGCGTCTAGGTTTAATATTTACAGTTAAACTTAAACTTGGAAATTATGTAGTTAAACTCGTGCACATGACTTGGTGTATAGCATCAGTAAATTAGTATTTGTATATTTAATTTAATTGTGCTATCAGCACTTAGTTATGTAAACTAGACAAAATATTCTCAGAGAAACAGTACCTGGGTACGTTACTGTACTGTGCTGTACTGTGCCATACTGTGCTCTACTGTGCTTGACCAGATTCGTCTTAGAACGTGATTGACAAAACAAATCCCTAATTTAACTTACTCATAGAAAGGCAATACAACAGTTTGCTTGAACATAAGGAGAAGCGGCCAGTTCACCAAACAGCAAAAAGTTCACATCAGCCGCGAGCATCACAGCTTCAGACGAAGAAGGAGGAGATAAAACGACGCTAACTCGGGACAATCGACAAGTCTTCCATACAAGGCAAAAAACACCCAAATTACTGAAAATCAGCTCAGCAACTTCCCAACCCCGATTACGATAGTGTGTAAATGATAGTCGAACTTAGCTGGTCTTGAGTGAGACTCACTACCTAAAGCATAGTGTTTTACGACGGACAGTGTTACAAAACACTAGCTTTAAATTAGGCCCTGTTAGAAGAACTGCGCAGAGTTACGAGATGTATGTTCTGGCTCACCAAACAGTCTGACACGAACAGAAGACAGCGTTGTCCAAGATAGAGAGGGAGAGGAGAGGAGGGGAGGTGTTGCCTAGACCAGAGTTGCAGGAGAACCGCTGCAGGTGCGTCATTATACCTACCGGCTTACCACGCGCAGCAGCAAAAAGTGATATAGTTGCTTGAAGTGCGGGAAGCCACAGAGTGTTGTGTAAATACTTAACTGAAGATATATAACAACAAATAAAATAACTCATGATAATTTCGCTTTAGCTATTAACAAAAATAAAATGAAAGAAGAAGTATATACAATAATTATCGTGTCATTTTTCTGGGGATGCTACGTACAGGATGTTATTCTCGTGTTGCGCTTATGCGGTGAGTTTAAGTCAGCATCAAACACTGGTCCCATCATTCGCGTTTGTTTTCCTTCTATGACTCTCATTTAACGATGCAGTTTTCTTGTAAACACAAATATAAGTGAATACTATAATGTACCACCGTTTACTTCAGTTAAATGTTATTTGAAATTGTATTTGTATGTCTATTTATGGCACAAACATTCGTGGAGTAAACACCTGAGAGGAGTAATGTTAGTTGTGGCAGAGCAAGTAGCATGTACGGCTTCCTGAAACAGTCCTGTTCACAGTATCCCGTAATTTTGAGAGAAAACTATAGATGACTTTTCGCCCTCCCTGGATTTCATAAAGTCAAAACTGTTTCACAGTAAAGGTCCATGACGGGCCGAAACGTTTTCAACAGTTTGCTTTCGAGAATTTGGGTTATGAGAATAGTTTCAGCCACTTTTATTCTACTTTAGACCTGTGGTAAGAGAGAAACAACACTCTTGGCTTCTGGTCAATTCCAGTGATCTCTTGGAAGCTCTTATCTTTCCTAGAGATGGTTGCTTATCTTCATGGAAAGTTTTCCCCCCCTTCTTGGAAACACTTGCCTCCCTTCCTGGTAAAACATATTCTTCCTGGAAACTCCTGCCCTTCATGAAAATCCTTGCCCTGTAAAACGTTGCCTTCTTTCCCCGAAAACTCTTACCTCTTCCCCCTTGAAAATCCGTATTCTTCCTGAATCACCCTTCCCAGAAATTCTTGCCTTACTTGGATACCTTTGTCCTTCCTGGAAACCGATGTCTTTCCTGGAAACCCTTGAACTACCTGGAAATCCTTTTACTACCAGGAAATCCTTGAACTACCTGGAAACTCTTGACCCCCTGGAAAAGTACCATCTATTGTAGTCTTCACGTCCCGTGTTTCACCTCTCTGAGGGATCGTTCGTACCACCATGAATTTAAAACTCTATTTTCTCTGTGTTTATCTTCACAATTATCATCATTTATTGTACCTTCTCACCCTACGAGGCCTGGTCTCAGACCGAGCCACGGGGGCACTGACCCCCCCAAACCCTCTCCAGGTATACTCCTCATTCCATCGCGATAATTTTTGCCATGATGGCAAAGCTTGCATTAATTCTGCTTATATTTAACAATTCTCGTTATGGCATTTGTTTTATTAAAGAAACAGACAAATAAGGCCACCTTACGTTACATCTTGAAACATTTGATCTCATCCTTGTTGGAGTTTATGCAATTTCAGAGTCGCTGGGGATAATGACAGGTAATACAGGACTGGGCTTTAATTCAGGCCAGGATTTTTTCAGGACTGATGAAGCTGAAACTTGAGGGAAACGTCGTCGAAAATAATCACAAAACTCTTGTTGCACCTGTTTCAGGAGCTGTGCCACTTTAGCTCTTATTTCGCCGAGGACAAGAGTGAAAACAAGATACTTCGCAGCAGAAGCTTTCATTGGCATAAATTTCACTCTTTGTAGAGCTTTTTTAAAACATGACTTAATAAAGCTCTCTAGACAGTCTGATATGATTCCTCATTAAAAGTATGTTGTACAGCGTATGTCGTTTCTTCATTTCCTCTGTCTTTTATACTGAAAACCTTAATCATCTCTTACATCTTAACCTTATTGTTTTGGCCCCTCTGGTTAAATACCATTCCACTATCTTTTATACTAAAATTTCCCTTATGTGCGTTTCAGCACCACTTTTTAGAAGATTAAGATTAAACCTCTTTTACACGCCGAACTCCTGCCACTGTCAAAACAGAGACAGACACAGGGGGAGCCACTTTCCATATGCTCCACACCTCCCACCATCAATAATGAACACACCACCTTACACATGCTCCACACTGTCACTCTCAAGATAGGGACGAGGCTGTCTCCTACCTTCCCGAGGCCGCCATTTCTTCATCTTGTGTAAACAAACACTTTGTGGGAACATGTGTTGAATTAATTTTCTTTTCTGTCCCTCCTTCACTTTCCTTCTTGTTTCCAACATCTTCCACTACTTTACCACCTTGTTTCCCCTTTAGCAATATTTCCCCAGGAAAGATTTTTGTCTCCCGAAAACCCAGGAAAACACTGCGTTTTACGGCTCACCGTCAGGTAGGTGTGTGTGTGTACTCACCTAGTTGAGGTTGCGGGGGTCGAGTCCGAGCTCCTGTGTGTGTGTGTATGTGTGTGTGTGTGTGTACTCGCCTAGTTGTACTCATCTAATTGTGTTTGCAGGGGCCGAGTCACAGCTCCTGGCCCCGCCTCCTCACTGGTCGCTACTAGGTCACTTCCTGCTCCATGAGCGTTATCATACCTCTTCTTAAAGCTATGTATAGATCCTGCCTCCACTACATCACTTCCCAGACTATTCCACTTTCTGACAACTCTGCGACTAACATCCCTGTGATTCATCTGAGTCTTCAACTTCCAATTGTTACCCCTTGTTGCTGTGTCTCATCTCTGGAACATCCTGTCTCTTTCCACCTTGTCAATTCATCTCATTATTTTATATGTCGTTATGATATCATCCCTATCTCTCCTGTCCTCCGGTGTCGTCAGGTCGATTTTCCTTAACGTCTCGTAGGACATACCCCAAAGCTCCAGGACTAGTTTTCCTGCATACCTTTGCACTTTCTCTAATTTCCGTACGTTCTTGGCTAGGTGGGGGTTCTAAACTGGTGCTGCATACTCCAATATAGGCCTGACATACACAGTGTACAGGGTCCTGAACTATTCCTTATTGAGATGTCAGAATACTGTTCTTAGGTTTGCTAGGCGCCCATATGCTGCAGCAGTTATTTGGTTGATGTGGACCTCAGGATCTTGAGGTGTTATACTCACGTCAAGATCCTTTTCCTTGAGTGAGGTTTGTAGTCTCTGGCCCCCTAGACTGTACTCCGTTTGCGGTCTTCTTTGGCCTTCCCCATTCTTCATGGCTTTACACTTGGTGGGGTTGAACTCCAGGAGCCAGTTTCTGGACCAGGCCTGCAGCCTGTTCAGATCCCTTTGTAGTTCTGCCTGACCCTCGTCCGATTGAATTTTTCTTATCAACTTCACATCATCTGCAAACAGGGACACTTCTGAGTCTATTCCTTCCGTCATGTCGTTCACATATACCAGAAACAGTACAGGTCTTAGGACTGAACCCTGTGGAACCTAGCTCGTCACAGGCACCCGCTCTGACACTGCGTTTTGTACCATGACTCTTTGATGACATCCCGACAGGTATTCCCTGATCCATTTCAGCGCCTTCCCTGTTATACATACCTGCCTGGTCCTCCAGCTTTTGCACTAATCTCTTGTGTGGAACTGTGTGCCTCTGCTCCCTCTCTTAGGACCCATGGAGAGATGTTATCCGGCCCCATCGCTTTTGAGATATCTAGCTCGCTTAGCAGCCTCTTCACTTCTTCCTCGGTTGTATGTATTTTGTCTAACACTTGATAGTGGACCCCATCTCTCCGTCTTTCTGGAGTCCCATCTGTTTCCTCTGAGAATTCTTCTTTGAATCTCGTGTTGAGATCCTCACATACTTCTCGGCCCTTTCTTATGATCTCCCCTCCTTCTTTGCTAAGCCTGATTACCTGGTCCTTGACTGTTGTCCTCCTCCTGATGTGGCTTTACAGCATCTTCGGGTCAGATTTGGCTTTTGCTGCTATGTCACTTTTGTATTGTTGGGCCTCCCTTGTTACCTGTGCATATTCGTTTCTGACTCCACGAATGCTCTTCTTATTCTCCTGGGTGTTTTGCCTTCTATACTTCTTCCATTCTCTAGCACACCTTTGAGTGACCCAAGGGTTCACCCTGGCTTTCTCGTTATTTCTGTTACCCTTGGGTAACAACCTCTATCTCAGCTTCATTTCATATTGTTTCACATATTCCATCATCTCATTTACTGTGTGTGTGTGTGTGTGTGTTTGTGTGTGTGTACTCTAATTGTACTCACCTATTTGTGGTTGCAGGGGCCGAGTTATAGCTCCTGGCCGCGCCTCTTCACTGGTCGCCACTAGGTCCACCCTCTCCCTTCTTGAGATTTGCCATACCTCTTCTTAAAGCCTCCACTACCTCACTTTAAAGACTATTCCACTTACTGACAACTCTATGACTGAAGGAATACTTCCTAACATCCCTGTGACTCATCCGAGTCTTTAATGTCCAACTGTAATCCCTTGTTGCTATATCCCATCTCTGGAACATCCTGTCTCTGTCCACCTTGTCGATTCCTTTCAGTATTTTATATGCCGTTGTCATGTCCCCCCTGTCCCTCCTGTCCTCCAGTGTCGTCAGGTCGAGTTCCCTTTACCTCTCCTCGTAGGACGTGCCCCTTAGCTCAGGGACTAGTCTCGATGCAAACCTTCGCACTTTCTCTAGTTTTCTGATGTACTTGGGCAGGTGTGGGTTCCAAACTGGAGCTGCATATTCCAACATGCGCCTGACGTTCAAGGTGTACAGGGTCCGGAACAACTCTTTACTGAGATGCAGGAATGTTATTCGTTGGTTCGGAGTTATTTGGTAGATGTGCGCCTCAGGCGATGTGCTTGGTATTATACTCACACACCAAGATCCTTTTCCTTGAGTGATGTTTGTAGTCTTTGGCCTCGTAGAATGTACTCTGTTTGAGGTCTTCTTTGCTCTTCCCTGATCTTCATGATTTTTCACTTGGTGGGGTGGAACTCCAGGAACCAGTTGATGGACCAGGCCTGCAGCCTGTTCAGATCCCTCTGTAGTCTTGTTTTGTCCTCCTCCGACTGAATTTTCCTCATTAGCTTCACATCGTCTGCAAACAGGGACATTTCTGAGTATATTCCTTCAGGCATGTCGTTCACGTATACCAGAAACAGCACCGATCCTGGAACTAACCCCTGTGGAACCCCGCTCGTCACATGCGCCCACTCTGACACCTCATCACGTACCATGACTCGCTGATGTCTTCCCGTCAGGTATTCTCTGATCCATTGCAGTGCCTTCCCTGTTATACCAGCCTGGTCCTCCAGCTTTTGCCCTAATCTCTTGTGGGTGAAACTGTGTCAAAAGCCTTCTTACAGTCCAAGAAAACACTATCTACCTACCTCTCTGTCTTACTGCTGTCACCGTGTCATAGAACTCTAGTAGGTTTGTGTGTGTGTGTGTGTGTGTGTGTGTGTGTGTGTGTGTGTGTGTGTGTGTGTGTGTGTACTCACCTAGTTGAGGTTGCAGGGGTCGAGTCTCCTGGTCTTCACTGGTCGCTACTAGGTCACTCTCCCTGAACATGTGGTGTCTCACCTATTTGTAGTCAGGGGTCGAGTCTCTCCTGGCCGCGCCTCTTCACTGGTCGCTACTAGGTCACTCTCCCTGAACCATGAGCTTTATCAAACCTCGTCTTAAAACTGTGTATGGTTCCTGCCTCCACTACGTCATTTTCTAGGCTATTCCACTGCCTTACAACTCTATGACTGAAGAAATACTTCCTACTATCTCTCTGACTCATTTGTGTCTTCAACTTCCAATTGTGGCCTCTTGTTTCTGTGTCCCCTCCCTGGAACATCCTGTCTTTGTCCACCTTGTCTATTCCACGCAGTATTTTATATGTCGTTATCATGTCTCCCCTGACCCTCCTGTCCTCCAGTGTCGTCAGGCCGATTTCCCTTAATCTTTCTTCATAGGACATTCCCCTTAGCTCTGGAACTAACCTTGTCGCAAACCTTTGTACTTTCTCTAGTTTCTTGACGTGCTTTATCAAGTGCGGGTTCCAAACAGGTGCTGCATACTCCAGTATGGGCCTGGCATACACGGTGTACAGTGTCTTGAATGATTCCTTACTAAGGTATCGGAATGCTGTTCTCAGGTTTGCCAGGCGCCCATATGCTGCAGCAGTTATCTGATTGATGTGTGCTTCCGGAGACATGCTCGGTGTTATACTCACCCCAAGATCTTTCTCCTTGAGTGAGGTTTGCAGTCTTTGGCCACCTAGCCTATACTCTGTCTGTGGTCTTCTGTGCCCTTCCCCTATCTTCATGACTTTGCATTTGGCAGGATTAAATTCGAAAAGCCATTTGCTGGACCAGGTGTCCAGTCTGTCCAGGTCTCTTTGAAGTCCTGCCTGGTCCTCATCAGATTTAATTCTCCTCATTAACTTCACATCATCTGCAAACAGGGACACTTCTGAGTCTAACCCTTCCGTCATGTCGTTCACATATACCAAAAATAGCACTGGTCCTAGGACCGACCCCTGTGGGACCCCGCTCGTCACAGGTGCCCACTGTGATACATCATTACGTACCATGACTCGTTGTTGCCTCCCTGTCAGGTATTCTCTGATCCATTGCAGTGCCCTTCCTGTTATATGCGCCTGATGCTCTAGCTTCTGCACTAATCTCTTGTGAGGAACTGTGTCAAAGGCCTTCTTGCAGTCCAAGAAGATGCAATCAACCCACCCCTCTCTCTCTTGTCTTACTTCTGTTATTTTATCATAAAACTCCAGAAGGTTTGTGACACAGGATTTGCCTTCCGTGAATCCGTGCTGGTTGGCATTTATACTCCTGTTCCGTTCCAGGTGCTCCACCACTCTCCTCCTGATAATCTTCTCCATAATTTTGCATACTATACACGTCAATGACACAGGTCTATAGTTTAGTGCCTCTTTTCTGTGTGTGTGTGTGTGTGTGTATGTGTGTGTTTGTTTTCGCGCACGTGTACGCCCTAGCGAATACGCCTAAGGTAAAATATTCTGATGTAACCATAAATGTAATTATGACAAGGGTAATTAACATTATAAAATACTGAGTAATAACAATGGTAACAAATCTCTAGCAATATTTTTTTGTTGCTCGTGTGCTTGTTAAATTCTGGGTGGCCAGGTATTGTTGCCTGTACTATTGTAGGCATTGTTCTCTGGGTTGTATCCAGTATTATTGTTGGTATTGTTATCGGAATTGTTGTCGGTACTGTTGAAGTAAATCTTGAATGCACTGCTGAAGGTATTGTTGACAGTGTTATTGGCTGCTTGTGTAATTATAGGCCAAGATTAATGCAGGAGTAATTATACACTGACAGTAGTGAGAGAATAAATATATTCCTGTTATAATGTTTTGAGTTACATGGCTTGTTAGTTCCTTTGTTTCTTAGTGTTACTGATGTTTGTTGTTATCGCTTTCGTTTATATTGTTAGTATGTAACTAGTGCTTAATAATAATTATTCTGGTCTACAAAGGTTTCAGGTTTAATAACGTGTTACCAAGCAATTCCTCTCTGAAGTTAGTGTTGTTCCAGCACGTACACTTTGTTAAGAAGAACGCCACCCTCATCCCAGTTGCTTCATAACTGTTGTTTACTGAGTGCTTGCTTATTTTATAGAAAATTGATCATAGTTTTGTTTATTTTTTGTGGATTTGAGATTTTCTTCACTAATGGATTGCATGTTTTCTCTTTTACAAAGTGATATTTTCAACAGTAATTTGTTTATATATGTGGAAACTTTACCCTGGTAAAGCATAGATGAAGTATTACACCCCTTCTGAAAACAGCCTCTTTTCAATTTTTTTAATGTGAAGGTCGAGACCAAGACAATCTGTAAGCACCCGTCACTGTTGTGTTGCTCCACCTTCCCATGCCAGCAGCTTGTTGCTTGCCATTTGCAGTCCCGATGGTATGGAGGAGCATAGAGAATCACACCAGAGATTGTTATCTCTGTATCACAAAATCTAAAAACAGATTCTGAACAACATATCCAGGTCTTCCACCTTCAATCAGATCGTAGATCATCATGCAAAAATATATTTCGCTTGGATGATAAACAACCAGCTGGAGTTAACAATCAGGAACCACATCTAGTGATTCGCAGTGACTTTAATGATCTTGTGTGCGATCTTAATTATTTATCTCAGGAAGAGTCAGTTACTTGGCTCAAGATGCGCCAGTGAGATTCATTGCGCCCAGACAGAAGAACCAGTTTATTCGGAAAATGACAGAAAAATTGGAACAATCAGTACGTTACTGTTGTGGCGTTAATGGTATTTTCGATGTTTTGGGTAAACAACATAAAGCTGCAAGGTGACGTTTGTTTATTGACTCGAGCAAAACAAGTGTGAAGACAGTCTTACTTCACAGTGGCAACACCTTAACGAGTTTGCCTTTAGCTCTCGCTAGAGACTTTATACATAATCAGAATAATCTCATATTCTGATAGATTATGAGAAGGCTGGGTGGAAAATCTATGTTGATTATAGACTGCACAGTGCATAAATAACCCGCACATAGAAGAGAGGAGCTTACGACGACGTTTCGGTCCGACTTGGACCATTTGTAAATGGTCCAAGACGGACCGAAACGTCGTCGTAAGCTCCTCATTTGTAAATGGTCCAAGTCGGACCGAAACGTCGTCGTAAGCTCCTCTCTTCTATGTGCGGGTTATTTGCGTATCGTTCCAGTCACGGTATTGTGCTTTTTTTTGTTATTTATTCACTGCACAATGGATTTACAAAGTGCTGTTGTCTTCTGTGCCTGTGAGACGGTGCAGATACTAAAAACACTATTCTGTGTACCTGGCCAGGTGGAGAATTGTATGAGGCAGGCGTGAAGAACGTTCAACATAGGCCATTAGTCAATACAAGAAAAAACATCAAGTCAGGTCTAACTAAAATCTTCGTCAAAGCTTTGGGCAAAGATGTAGAATTTGTCTCTCTGAAGAAGAGGTTTCCCAAAGACTGACGCCAAACTGATGGAAGGTCTCTTCCTCGGACCTGAATTTCGGAGGTTATTAAATGATCCTCATTTTGAGGAAAGTCTGCAAGTTGTTGCACTGAGAGCATGAGTGGCACTGAAGAACACTTAGGCAGGTTTCTTGAGCAGTCATCACAGTGAAAATTACATAAATATTACCAAAAAAGTTATTAACAGTATATCTACTGGGACGTGTTATGTTTCTAAAGATTCATTTACTCTATTCCCACCTTGACGTTTTTCCCGCCAAACCTCAGTGACCTTAGTAATAAACACCAAGACACAGCCATCGTGAGGACGAGATTGCAGGGAAACCTGACGATCAGTTTGATGATGGACTACTGCTGGACACTGGTGCGGGAGAGCCATACTGAACACACGAGAAAGACTGATAACTGAGCGAGTTATTCCACAATCATTAAACACAACTATATAGCATCACTCCACAAAAATGGCAGCAAGCCATATCGTAGAATTAAAGACTATCATAAAAATCTTAAAATTTTGGAGAATCAAGATTGCCAACCACTTTGATTCCCATCAACTGCAGCATTAGTTTAGAGCATGTCTCTCTTGCCACAGAATGCCGATGTAGTACACAAAGATTTTGTAAAAGCCTTCGACAAGCGTATTAATGGCACAGAAAAAAAGTTTACTAAAATAATAACTGGAAAAATGGCCAGATGGATTTTTAACTTTCTAACGAATAGAACATGAAGAGTAATAGTCAAAAGTGTTAGGTCAGAGGCCGCCAGAACTGAATTTTTTTTTTCAAAAAAGCACAGTAATCGTCCCCATCCTTTCTTCATCCTCACATCTGAAATAGACAAGCATAAGCTTCAGCACCACATCCTCCTCTGCAGACTATACTAGAATTTGCATTAACCCACTGTAAATATAAAAGTGGATATAAACTTAAATCTTCTATTGTGCCGGAGGAAAAAAATATGTTCATTGAGGATAAATTTCAGTTTCTTTGTTAGGAAAAACGTGAACGAAAAGCTAGAAAGGAGTAAAAATAAAATTCTAACCACTCAGTAAAGCGAAAAGCTAATGTGAAAGATTTAGCTGTGATATTGTCAGAGAATCTAACTTTCACACATCACAACAGTGTCGTCATCACAATGCCAGGAAAATTAAAGTATGGGTAATGAGAACCTTTAAAACAAGGAATGCCAAGCCACAGATGATCCACTTTAAGTCGATTATTCTTTCTCTGGGTAGGAATATTATTGCACACTAAGAGCCTTTTTAGGCAGGCAGAATTGCAGATCTTGAGAATGAACAGTGAACCTTGACTTCATATATAAATTCGGACGAGAACCTTGATTACTGGGAACAAATGAAGTCCCTTGACCTGTACTCATTTGAAGGCAGACATTCTTGTCACCAGGTGTCAGAAACACTCCAGATGTCAAGAACACACCACGTGTCAAGAACGCCGATGTTAAGAACACACCAGTTGTTAAGAACATTACACGTGTCAAGAACACACCAGGTGAAAATTTAGACACGTGCAACATCTGGATATCTTTATTGTAGACGTTTCGCCATCCAGTGGCTTTATCAATACAGATTCTAGGACATAATTTGAACTATATACAAAAGATTACGTAATCAGTCCCTCAGCCTTGGAGTTGGTGTGAAGAGAACCGTAGTCGTGAAGATTTTGGAGCAGAGGCAAGGAGACTGGCGCTTATACACTAATCGTCAGGGGAAAAGGGACGGATAGCAGACGAGGGCATAGTCACTGGTAGGTGGGATTCCCCAGTGGAAGTAGATTCTACCCAAAGGTGCCGGTAAGTTGTAGTAGTAGTCGCAGTAGCCGTGAAGGTCATGGAATCTTGGTTCAGAGGGCATCTACATAACCTTCTCCACGGCTACTGCAACTGCTACTACAACTTACCCATCCCTTTGGGTAGGACCTACTTCCACTGGGAAATCCCACCTACAAGTGACTATGCCCTCGTCTGCTACCCGTCCCTTCCCACCTGACGGTTAGTATATGAGCGCCAGCCTCCTTGCCTCTGCTCCAGAATCTATACGACTACGGTGCTCTTCACACCAACTCTAAGGCTGAGGGACTGATTACCTCATCTTTTGTATATAATTCTACTGTCTTCAAATTATGTCCTAGAATATTTATTGATAAAGCCACTGGATGGCGAAACGTCTACAATAAAGATACCCAGATGTTGCACATGTGTCTAAATTTTCATCTTGTCGGTATGGTATACCATTCTTGTACAACACTTCAGGTGTCAAAAACACCCCAGATTTCAGGAACCCTCCATGTGTCAAGTACACTGCATTGGTCAAGAACACTGCAGGTTTCAACAACACTGCAGGTGTCAAGAACGCTGCAGCTGTCAAGAACACTGCATGTGTAAAGGGGAGACTTTAATTCAGTCAACTTTTCTCTTATGAGAACTTAATCAAATCACTTTGGCTACTGTGCCTTTGTCTCAGAGTTAGAAGAAAAGATGGAGAGAGAGAGAGAGAGACGGAACGTGGGGAAGGGCGAGAAAAATTAGAGAGATGAAAAGAAAAGGACGAGAGCGATAGGTTAAGGAGAGAGAGTCCTAGGAAGAGAGAAGGTCCTAGGAAGCTGGCGGGTCCTAGGAAAAGGAAGGTTGTAGAAAGAGAAATGGTCCTATGAAGGAGGGTCCTATGAAGAGGAAGGGTTCTAGAACGAGGGAAGCTCCTAGAAAGAATGAGGGTTCTAGAAAGAGGGTCCTAGGAAAAGGAAGATTTCTATGAAGAGGGATGTCCCTAGGAAGAGGGAGGGTCGTATAAAGAGGAAGAATTATAGAACGAGGAAGGGTCCTAGAAAGAGAGGGGGTCCTAGGAAGACGGAGAGTTCCAGGAAGAGGGAGGGTGCTAGGAAGAGGGAGGGCTCTAGAAAGAGGGAGGGTTCTAGAAAGAGGGAGGGTTCTAGGATGAGGGAGGGTTCTAGGAAGAGGGAGGGTACTATGAAGAGGGAGGGTTCTAGGAAGAGGGGGGTTCTAGGAAGAGGGAGGGTCCTATGAAGAGGGAGGGTACTATTAAGAAGGAGGGTTCTATGAAGAGGGAGGGTACTATGAAGAGGGAGGGTACTATGAAGAGGGAGGGTACTATGAAGAGGGAGGGTTCTAGGAAGAGGGGGGTTCTAGGAAGAGGGAGGGTCCTATGAAGAGGGAGGGTACTATTAAGAAGGAGGGTTCTATGAAGAGGGAGGGTACTATGAAGAGGGAGGGTACTATGAAGAGGGAGGGTTCTAGGAAGAGGGAGGGTTCTAGGAAGAGGGAGGGTTCTAGGAAGAGGGAGGGTACTATGAAGAGGGAGGGTTCTAGGAAGAGGGGGGTTCTAGGAAGAGGGAGGGTCCTATGAAGAGGGAGGGTACTATTAAGAAGGAGGGTTCTATGAAGAGGGAGGGTACTATGAAGAGGGAGGGTACTATGAAGAGGGAGGGTACTATGAAGAGGGAGGGTACTATGAAGAGGGAGGGTTCTAGGAAGAGGGGGGTTCTAGGAAGAGGGAGGGTCCTATGAAGAGGGAGGGTACTATTAAGAAGGAGGGTTCTATGAAGAGGGAGGGTACTATGAAGAGGGAGGGTACTATGAAGAGGGAGGGTTCTAGGAAGAGGGAGGGTTCTAGGAAGAGGGAGGGTTCTAGGAAGAGGGAGGGTTCTAGGAAGAGGAATGGTCCTATGAAGAGGGAGGGTCCTATGAAGAGGGAGGGTCATATGAAGAGGGAGGGTCCTATGAAGAGGGAGGGTCCTATGAAGAGGGAAGGTACTATGAAGAGGGAAGGTACTATGAAGAGGGAGGGTACTATGAAGAGGGAGGGTACTAGGAAGAGGGAGGGTCCTATGAAGAGGGAGGGTCCTATGAAGAGGGAGGGTAATATGAAAAGGGAGGGTCCTATGAAGAGGGAGGGTCCTATGAAGAGGGAGGGTCCTATGAAGAGGGAGGGTACTAGGAAGAGGGAGGGTACTATGAAGAGGGAGGGTTATATGAAGAGGGAGGGTACTACGAAGAGGGAGGGTCCTATGAAGAGGGAGGGTCCTATGAAGAGGGAGGGTCCTATGAAGAGGAAGGGTCCTATGAAGAGGGAGGGTACTATGAAGAGGGTGGGTACTATGAAGAGGGAGGGTCCTATGAAGAGGGAGGATCCTATGAAGAGGGAGGGTATTATGAAGAGGGAGGGTACTATGAAGGAGGGTCCTATGAAGAGGGAGGGTACTAGGAAGAGGGAGGGTCCTATGAATAGGGAGGGTCCTATGAATAGGGAGGGTCCTATGAATAGGGAGGGTACTATGAAGAGGGAGGGTACTATGAAGAGGGTACTAGGAAGAGGGAGGGTACTAGGAAGAGGGAGGGTACTAGGAAGAGGGAGGGTACTAGGAAGAGAGGGGGTCCTATGAATAGGGAGGGTCCTATGAAGAGGGAGGGTACTATGAAGAGGGAGGGTACTATGAAGAGGGAGGGTACTATGAAGAGGGAGGGTACTATGAAGAGGGAGGGTACTATGAAGAGGGAGGGTCCTATGAAGAGGGAGGGTACTATGAAGAGGGAGGGTACTATGAAGAGGGAGGGTACTATGAAGAGGGAGGGTACTATGAAGAGGGAGGGTCCTATGAAGAGGGAGGGTACTATTAAGAAGGAGGGTTCTATGAAGAGGGAGGGTACTATGAAGAGGGAGGGTACTATGAAGAGGGAGGGTTCTAGGAAGAGGGAGGGTTCTAGGAAGAGGGAGGGTTCTAGGAAGAGGGAGGGTTCTAGGAAGAGGAATGGTCCTATGAAGAGGGAGGGTCCTATGAAGAGGGAGGGTCCTATGAAGAGGGAGGGTCCTATGAAGAGGGAGGGTCCTATGAAGAGGGAAGGTACTATGAAGAGGGAAGGTACTATGAAGAGGGAGGGTACTATGAAGAGGGAGGGTACTAGGAAGAGGGAGGGTCCTATGAAGAGGGAGGGTCCTGTGAAGAGGGAGGGTAATATGAAAAGGGAGGGTCCTATGAAGAGGGAGGGTCCTATGAAGAGGGAGGGTCCTATGAAGAGGGAGGGTACTAGGAAGAGGGAGGGTACTATGAAGAGGGAGGGTATTATGAAGAGGGAGGGTTATATGAAGAGGGAGGGTACTACGAAGAGGGAGGGTCCTATGAAGAGGGAGGGTCCTATGAAGAGGGAGGGTCCTATGAAGAGGGAGGGTCCTATGAAGAGGAAGGGTCCTATGAAGAGGGAGGGTCCTATGAAGAGGGAGGGTACTATGAAGAGGGTGGGTACTATGAAGAGGGAGGGTCCTATGAAGAGGGAGGATCCTATGAAGAGGGAGGGTATTATGAAGAGGGAGGGTACTATGAAGGAGGGTCCTATGAAGAGGGAGGGTACTAGGAAGAGGGAGGGTCCTATGAATAGGGAGGGTCCTATGAATAGGGAGGGTCCTATGAATAGGGAGGGTACTATGAAGAGGGAGGGTACTATGAAGAGGGTTCTATGAAGAGGGAGGGTACTAGGAAGAGGGAGGGTACTAGGAAGAGGGAGGGTACTAGGAAGAGAGGGGGTCCTATGAATAGGGAGGGTCCTATGAATAGGGAGGGTACTATGAAGAGGGAGGGTACTATGAAGAGGGAGGGTACTATGAAGAGGGAGGGTACTATGAAGAGGGAGGGTCCTATGAAGAGGGAGGGTCCTATGAAGAGGGAGGGTACTATGAAGAGGGAGGGTACTATGAAGAGGGAGGGTACTATGAAGAGGGAGGGTACTATGAAGAGGGAGGGTCCTATGAATAGGGAGGGTACTATGAAGAGGGAGGGTACTATGAAGAGGGTTCTATGAAGAGGGAGGGTACTATGAAGAGGGAGGGTACTAGGAAAAGGGAGGGTACTAGGAAGAGGGAGGGTCCTATGAATAGGGAGGGTACTATGAAGAGGGAGGGTACTATGAAGAG
>NC_091298.1:30933777-31041277 GCF_038502225.1 Cherax quadricarinatus
TAAGACGGAGAGCAGGATAGCAGATGAACAAGGAGGCTTTAGGAAGGGTAGGGGGTGTGTAGACCAAGTGTTTGCAGTGAAACATATAGGTGAACAATATTTAGATAAGGGTAAAGAGATATTTGTGACATTTATGGATTTGGAAAAGGCATATGACAGGGTTGAAAGGGGGGCAATATGGCAGATGTTGCAAATGTATGGAATAGAAGGTAGGTTATTGAAAGTGGTGAAAAGTTTTTACGAGGAGAGTATGTAGGCGAGTGGAAGATTATTTCCCAGTAAAAGTAGGCCTTAGACAGGGATGTGTGATGTCTCCATGGTTGTTCAATATATTTATAGATGCTTGGGTGTTGGCAAGAGATTCTACTTCTTCAGGAGGAAAATAGGAGGCTGAAGCATCACATAGATGAGTTTGGGAGCGAGTGTGAGAAGGATTTAGCTGGTAAGGAGGAAATGGTCACCAGCAGTGATGGTGGCAGCCACTTTAAGTGGAAAGTGGTTCGCAGTTCAGGAAGAAGGAAGATGAGAGTTAATAGAGAAGATGTGAAGGTAGGAAATTGATTCTCTGTTCTCCAAGATGAGTGTACTTCAGTGGTTAGTGAGGTTAAAGGTATCACTGATTCCCCTGCTAATCAAGGTAAGAATATTTTTATAGTAGGCGATTCTCAGGTAAGATATATGGACCGTGCATTTTGTAACAGAGACAGAAAGGTCAGACAGAGAGTGTGTCTTCCTGGAGCTGGTGTTGGCGACATAGTCAGCAGGTTGGATAATATTATGGCAGGTAATGGGAACAAGCCCATTATCTGTCTTAGTGCTGGGGGTAATGACATTGGGAAGGGCAGGAGAGAGGAGCTGCTGGATAAGTACAGGTCAGCCATAGAAGTAGTTAGGTTTAAGGGAGGGATCCCAGTCATGTGTAGCATCTTGCCTAGAAAGGAAGTGGGCAATGAATGGATGTCCAGGGCACTTGATATAAATTGCTGGCTAGACAGGTACTGCAAGGAACTTGCAATCCCATTCATTGATAACTGCGACCTGTTCTTTGGCAAACGTGATATGTATGCAAGGGATGGGGTTCATCTCTCTGGGGATGGAGTGGTTGCATTAGCCAATTCAATTGAGAGGGCAATTGATGACTTGTCTAGGAATTTAAACTGATAGATTATGGAGGTATGGGTGTTTGTGGGAAACAGTCAGGTTGCAGCATTAGAGTTAAAAACAGCAGTTATTACCGGGATACCTCAGGGATATGTTTAAAAGACAATATTCAAAATAAAGTTGCTAGTAATGGCAAATCAATTGATGAACAAACAAAGAAAGATAGTAGAGGGCAACGAGCGACTAGCTCCCTTAAGGGTTACTATACAAATAGTAGGAGTCTAAGAAATAAGATAGATGAGCTAAGATTACTTGCAAATGCAGGTAATATAGATATTATTGGTATAACAGAGACCTGGTTCAACCTGAAAGATAGAGAAATGCCTTCTGAATGCAAAATACAGGGTTATAAACTGTTCCACACTGATAGGGTCAACAGGAAGGGTGGTGGAGTGGCGATGTATGTCAGAGAAAATTTAAAATTGCTGTTTTAGACATGATATAAGATTAGAAATATCGAACACAGAATCTGTTTGGCTACAGTTTCTCGAGGGACGTGACAAATTAATTTTGGGTGTGATTTATGGGCCCCCAAACCTTGATAGGGAGTGCAGTAAGCTGTTATGGGATGAAATTCATAAGGCATCTAGATATGAAAATGTTGTGATAATGGGAGATTTTAACTTTAGACAAATTGATTAGAACAATATGACAGGAAATTTTGAGTCTAAGGGACTTTCTTGATACGGTTCAGGATTGTTTTTTGGAACAGGTTGTGACAGAACCAACTAGAGGAAACAATCTACTTGACTTGGTTCTTGCCAACAAAGATTTACTAATTAATAATCTTGAGGTTAATGATGAGCTTGGGGAAAATGATCACAAATCACTTAGTTTCAATATAGCATGGAATTACCCAGATAACTGCAATCAAATCTCTGTCCCAGATTTTCGCTTGGCCGACTTTATGGGACTGAAAAATTACCTGGGTGGGCTAAATTGGGATGTCCTGACTATGGGTCAGGTAGGTGATCTTGGTTGCCAATATGACGTTTTTCAGAGCATAGTTCTAGCTGCCCAGACAACTTTTGTTCCGAGTAGGGAAATTAGATCTAAAAAAATTATCCCAAATGGATGAACAGTAGATTAAGACATCTCATTGGTCAAAAGAGAGGCATATATAGGCGTATCAAAAGAGGGGATGGGCAGTTAAGAAGTCAATATATTCAATTAAAGAGAGAAATAAAGAAAGGAATAAGAAAAACAAAAAGGGATTATGAGGCTAAGGTCGCATGGAATTCAAAGACTAACCCAAAAGGGTTCTTTCAGGTATACAGAAGTAAGACTAGGGACAAGATTGGCCCACTTAAGAGTAACTCTGGTCAGATCACTAACAGTGATAAGGATATGTGTGAAATTCACAATACCTGTTTCCTCTCAGTTTTCATCCAGGAAAATACTAGCGATATTCCTGAAATAATAGATTATGTAGAACAGGATAATAAACTATGTACGATTGCGGTAACTAGTGACATGGTCCTCAGACAAATAGAGAAACTAAAACCTAACAAATCCCCCAAATTCCTTTAACACCCTGCAAGGGTGTTAAAGGAATGTAAAGAGGAACTTAGCATACCTTTGGCTAATCTTTTTAACATATCACTACAAACTGGCATAGTGCCTGATAAGTGGAAAATGGCAAATGTAATACCTGTTTACAAGGCAGGTGACAGGACCTTGGCTTCGAACTATAGACCAATAAGCCATACCTCCAGTAATTGCCGAAGCAATTCGTAGCCATCTTGATAGGCACAGATTGATTAATGAATCTCAACACGGTTTTACGAAGGGGCGTTCCTGTCTTACGAATTTACTAACTTTTTTCACTAAGGTGTTTGAGGAGGTAGATCATAGTAATGAATATGATATTGTGTATATGGACTTCAGTAAGGCTTTCGATAGAGTTCCACATCAGAGGCTATTGAGGAAACTTAAGGCACACGGAATAGGAGGAGAAATTTTTTCCTGGGTAGAGGCATGGCTGACAAATAGGCAGCAGAGAGTTTGCATAAATGGGGAGAAATCAGAATGGGGGCACGTCACAAGCGGTGTTCCTCAGGGGTCAGTGTTGGGCCCGTTGTTGTTCACAATTTACATAAACGACATAGATGAGGGAATAAATAGCGACATAAGCAAATTTGCTGATGACACCAAAATAGGCCGTCCAATTCATTCTAATGAGGACACTAGAGCACTCCAGAATGATTTGAATAGACTGATGCAATGGTTGGAGAAGTGGCAGATGCAGTTTAATATTGACAAATGCAAAGTTCTAAATGTTGGACAGTTAAATAACCATGCCACATATAAACTAAATAATGTAGATCTTAATACTACTGATTGCGAAAAGGAGTTAGGAGTTTTGGTTAGCAGTAATCTAAAACCAAGACAACAGTGCATTAGTGTTCGCAATAAAGCAACAGAATTCTTGGCTTCATATCTAGAAGTATAAATAATAGAAGTCCTCAGGTTGTTCTTCAATTCTATATATCCTTGGTTATGCCTCATTTAGACTATGCTGCTCAGTTCTGGTCACCGTATTACAGAATGGATATAAATGCTCTGGAAAACGTACAGAGGACGATGACAAAGATGATCTCATGTATCAGAAATTTTCCATGTGAGGATAGACTGAGGGCCCTGAGTCTGCACTCTCTCGAAAGGCGTAGAATTAGAGGGGGTATGATGGAGGTGTATAAATGGAAAACAGGAATAAATAACGGGGATGTAAATAGCTTGCTGAAAATTTCCAGCCAAGACAGGACTCGCAGCAATAGTTTCAAGTTGGAAAAATTCATATTCAGGAAGGATATAGGAAAGCACTGGTTTGGTAATAGAGTCGTGGATGATTGGAACAAACTTCCGAGTACAGTCATTCAGGCTAAAACGTTGTGTAGTTTTAAAAATAGGTTAGATAAATACATGAGTGGGTGTGGGTGGGTGTGAGTTATACCTGACTAGCTTGTGCTGCTGGGTCTGGTGGCATGCTCCTTCCTTGAGTGGAGGTGACCAGACCGGGTGGGTCATTGGTCTAATCCGGGGGGGGGGTCATTGGGATTATCCGGGGGGACATGGACCTGCTCTGCATGGGTCAGTAGGCCTGTCGCAGTGTTCCTTCTTTCTTATGTTATGTTCTTAAAAAGGTGAGCGTTGCACTGAGGAGTCTGTGGACACAAAGAACTTTATCCATGAAAGCAAAGGGAGGAATGTGTGAGAGTATAGTTATACCAACACTGATGTATGGGTGTGAGGCATGGGTTGTGAATGTTGCAGCCAGGAGAAGGCTCGAGGCAGTGGAGATGTCATGTCTGAGGGCAATATGTGGTGTGAATAAAATGCAGAGAATCCGTAGTTTGGAGATTAGGAGGAGGTGCAGGATTACTAAAACTATTAACCAGAGGGTTGAGGAGGGGTTATTGAGATAGTTTGGACATGCAGAGAGGATGGAACGAAATAGAATGACTTCGAGAGTGTATAAATCTGTAGTGGAGGGAAGGCGGTGTAGGAGTCGTCCTAGGAAAGGTTGGAGGGAGGGGGTAAAAGAGATTTTGTGTGCGAGGGGCTTGGACTTAAACAATCGTGCGAGAGCGTGTTAGATAGGAGTGAATGGAGACTTGACGTGCTGTTGGAGAGTAAGCAAGGTAACATTTATGAAGGGATTCAGGGAAACCGGCAGGCCGGACTTGATTCCTCGAGATGGGAAGTACAGTGCCGGCACACTGAAGGAGGGGTGTTAATGTTGCAGTTTTATAACTGTAATGTAGGCATGCCTCTGAGAAGACAGTGATGGAGTGAGTGATGAAAGGTTTTCTTTTTCGGGCCGCCCTGCCACCAAGGCAGGGCGGCCCGATGTGTTTATATATATATATATATATATATATATATATATATATATATATATATATATATATATATATATATGTCGTGCCGAATAGGCAGAACTTGCGATCTTGGCTTAAATAGCAACGCTCATCTTGCCATATAGGACAAGTGAAAATTTGTGTATGCAATAATTTCGCCAAAATCATCCTTAGCCTAACGAAAAAAATATATTTCACTGTGTTTGTTTAGTATTAAATTATTGTAAACAAATCTAAAATATATTTAGTTGGGTTAGGCTAAAATAAATTGTTCTTGTTATAATAAGGTTAGGTAAGTTTTCTAAGATTCTTTTGGTGCAAAATTAAAAATATTTACATTAACATTAATGAAAAAAATATATCTTTAAATGTATAAGAGAAAATTTCAGAGAGGACTTAATTTTAAATGAGTTCTTGCTAAATGACAAGTTTTACATATTCGGCACGACATATATATATATATATATATATATATATATATATATATATATATATATATATATATATAACATACTGGATGCAGTATGTTATAGAAAATAACATACTACATCCAGCAGGGGATCGTACCCGAGTTATTTAGCCAGCTTCCTGGTCCACTAGGCAACTATACTTCAAGATTTTTGGTGTCCAGTAGGTAAACTAGACGTGCTACCCGTAACGCCGAGCACACTCGTGGCCGTGGAAAGCTACAGGAACTAATTTTATTCTCCTCCCATTTAGATACCTATTTCACGAGTAGTACTGGTTGTTGCTTGTTACGGCCCCCTGCCAAATTAGCGGTTAAATAGTTAACCTGCCGGCCGGCAGTACCACTGGGTACGTCATCAAACCCATTGTGGGGACTGCTGAGCCGGCCTTAGAGGAGTATGTACCTGAACACCACGGTACGCATCTAAGCAGTAAGTACCTGAACACCTCACGGTACACATCTACTGGCTTTAGAAGCAGTAGGTACCTGAACACCTCACGGTACACATCTACTGGCTTTAGAAGCAGTAAGTACCTGAACGCCTCACGGTACGCATCTACGCAGTAGTTACCAGAACACCTAATCGTACACATCTACTGGCAGTAGAGAGTATTCTACTGGCTTCTACTGGCGTTAGAGGAAGCGCTCACCGCAGCTCACTGAGTCTGTTGGCCTCAGTTACTTGACGGCCGCATTCAGTGAGTTTGCAGCATGGTGTTCGGCAAGCAGGATTAACTGAACCTCCTTGCGGTGTCAATTGGTCTTAAAGGCGGTAGACAGTGCTCACCAGACCATCTTAGGGTGTACTTCTACCGGCCTTGGAGAGTATTTACAGGACTACCGGTGATGTCTGCGGACTCACCGCCTACGCTGGTCAACTGTGGGCCGGAGTCATCTGATGCTGTTTTAGTGGGACATCACATGAAGTATTACATGAAGAAAAGGTTGGAGTGTTACACTGAACTGGGCTAGGACCGTAGTGTGACACTTAAGCAAGTATGATGGAGTGGAACACTGAGAAGAAAAGGGTGTCGTGTGACACTGAAGATGGCCTGGTTGTAGTGTACATTGAATAGTGTCATGTGACTGGCCTCGACAAAGATGCTATGCGGGTAGTGTGACGCAGAGACAAGGGTGTCAAGTGTGACACGGTTGCGAAAGTGTGTATTACACGGAGAAAAGGGTGTCAAGTGACACGGTGGAGAAAGAGCGTCACAACTCGGATAAGTGTCGTGAGAAACGCAGTTGATTGTAATTTATTATTTTAAATGTTACTTAATTGATTATTTTAGCATAGATATATATATATAGTGACAGTAGTGTCAAGAGAGTTGTACCCTGTGTAGGGTCAGGATAGTTGTAGCTTGTCCTGATTGTTGTAGCTTGGGGTGATGGCTGTAGATTGTCTTGATGGTTGTAGTTTGTGTTGATGGCTGTAGATTGTCTTGATGGTTGTAGTTTGTGTTGATGGTTGCAGTTTGCGCTAATGGTTGTAGTTATCCTGATGGTTGTAGTGCTGATGGTTGTAGTTTGTGTTGGTAGTTATAGTTTTTGCTGATGGTTGTAGTTTGCGCTAATGGTTGTAGTTGTGCTGATGGTTGTAGTTTGAGTTAATAGTTATAGTTTGTGTTGATGGTTGTAGTTTCTGTTGATGGTTGTAATTTCTGTTGATGGTTGTAGATTGTTGTTATTTCTGTTTGTGTTTCTCATGACTTCTTTTCTGCCATAATTTAAGTTTCTCCTCCATCTCTCATTCCTTTCATACTTTTATTATTTCATTCCCACTCTTTCTTTCTCCCTGTTTCTTTATTTCTTTCCTACTTCCTTCATTTCCGCTATCTCCTCTCTCCTTTGCCTCACTTTCTTTCTCTATTTTTCATTCCCTTCTTGTGTGTGTAGCTTTCCTGCACCCACCTACCACATATAGGTTACACTGCTCAACATTAAATATACAAGTGGTAATCTTCGCGCAAAACATCACAGCACATTGTGTTAAACATGTTATTATTCATAGTATCATTCAGCTTCCCTGTTGTGTCAGGCTCTGGTCTACTTGTTTGTCCTGTAGAAATATTTGCTGTTGGTTACTGATATATGATGTTTGTGGGAGGCTGTGACTGTGTTTGTGTGTGTACTCGCCTGTTTGTGGTTGGAGGGGTCGTGTCATAGCTCCTGGCCCCGCCTCTTCACTGATCGGTACTCGGTCCTCTCTCTCCCTACTCCATGAGATTTATCAAACCTCGTCTTCAAACTATGTTTGGTTCCTCCCTCACAACTCTGTGACTAAAGAAATACTTCCTAACATCCCTTCGACTCATCTGAATCTTCAGCTTCCAATTCTGTGTGTACGCATGTCTGTGTGTATGTATACGTGTTTGTACATGTGTGTTTGTGTGTGTGTCCATGTGTGTGTTTTGATTTTAATTGTCGACATAGCCCCTTTATAAAAGTTCTGTTCCTTCAAACAGCAAGCAGGTATGTGCAATATATGCAGAGAATGTATACAGTAATTCATATGCAAGCAAGAGACATTCGAAGGTTGAGGCCGTCGATGGTTGTGTTTGTCGTGGGAACTGTTTCGTCTGAAGATGTCCTGAGCTGCCCTCCGGAGTTCCGAAGAACAGGTTCGTGTTCTCTTTAGATGATGGCTGTATTCCTGGAGGCTGCCTGACAGTTCCAGAAGGTGGCGACCTAAGATGGGGTATAACTTTCAGCGGGTTATTACGGGTCGCTTGTCTGTCAAGGCGACTCGGTAGATGCAGCATCAGCACTAGCAGCTGCGCCGAAGATGCTTATGAATGTGCAGAGGGATATATAGTCTCATTTTGTATCTACTTTGAGCTGCACCTCTATTCCCTCACTTCTCTTCCCACCTTATTTAAGGAAAAAGAGGAAAAAACTTTAAGGACGATCGTATCCATGATTTGCCTTCTTCTGGGTTCTTGTTTTCCTCTGCGGCACCCTTACCTGACCCCACCACACCCACAGATCTTTCTATGAACCCAGACAACATTTTGTTGCCTGGCTCTGGTGCCGGAGTTCCAGCAACTTTTGAAAACACTGATCTTTGTTCGACTTAAGCCATGATTCCGGATTCCGGCGTCGATTTTTAGATCGTTTGAATGAACTGGCTCTAAACCACCATCCAAGTGGCATTAACCTGTAATCAGTGATGCTTACACTGTTACTAACACTCCTTGCTCCTATTCTCAGAAACAAGCTGCCTGAAAATCTCTTACTCTTCAGTCTGCACGGTATTGTGTTTTTTTTTCTTCAAAATTCTTTTCTGCTCAATCAACGACACCTACTCAATCAGATTACTACACCAACCATATCATTAGCAAAGCACTCTTGAAACTTGTTGGGAAAAACGTTTCCTTCATGACCTTATGATTGGAATACACATTGTCTTTGTATAGAATGTTGAGCAAGCTCACCATAGCTCCCTCTTCCGTCCTTGTCACAAAACGCGGATCTTTCCTCATGTCTAACTGCGGTAATGTTCTCATTCCACATGCGATAATCCAGTAAGATTTTACGCATTGTGACGCGGATATTCAGAAGCAACTTAAAAGCTCCAGAACCTACCAATTCTCAAAGCAGAAACTTTTGTCTTTCCTACCCGGGGTCAGAGACGTTATCCTTGAAATATTTCTAAATTGACCTTTGACTGCCGAGAGCTTCCAGCCTCAGTATGTACAACAGGAGAGCGTTAGCAAATGTATGGAATTCCCTACATGACAATGCAGAAATTGATGGCGCTTTTGGCCACCCGGCTAAGTATTGTAGGTCACTGACAGAATATCCAGTCTACAGTGTAGCTGACCATGGCAATCCATTGCAGTCGGCCCCCCACTTGCCTTAACTGTGGAGAGGCTCACCATACATATTCTTGCCGTTGCCAGGTTTCCTTAGGAGTGGTCTTAAAGAAATGGAGGGCTTCTCTTATGCTATGGCAGTTTCTCACCTTCACTTTCTTTCTCCAGAGTTGCTTGGCGCTTTCAAACCTCTGTTGTACCCTCTATCATAGTCACCCCTGTGTCCTTCCCGTATGCAATCCTTGCCTTTGGCGCTTACCTCATTGCCTTTTCTTCCCCTTCCTCCTTTATCTCTTACGCCACGTCTTTCTCCTTCCACATAATCTACCCTGGCTAAACCTTCATCTCTCCTTTTCCAAGGTCTAAACCATCTTCAAATTTCATAACTCTCCCCAGCCACCCACACTCTCTACCATCATATTTGTGGCCTCAGCTTAACTATTGTTATCCTTGAGTCTAGCCTTCTTACCTCCTCTTGCATCGATGACAGTTGTGGACGTAGATCTACCCCGACGTAATGTTGCTACCTATACTGTCTCCGCATATATGTTTTTCCTCCGAGGGTACCTTTACCCTCTCTTCTTCTCTGGTAACTACCAATGTCTCTCCACTATGTATCCCACCTACATCTTCTGACTGACACCTTACTTCCTCCTTTTCCACAATCTCCTACAATAGTTCTACAGTCTTTTTTTTCTCGGGGTTCCCACAAGTCTCTTCTAGTTAACTTTCCACTGTTGTCATAACAATGACTTTATGGATCATTTTAGCTCACAGACGCCACCAGTTTCTGCTGCTTTTGTGGAATATAAGAGAATGCAGGAGTAATCGGGAAGAGCTCCAAATGTTATTTTCCCACCCTTTTCTGTAAAAACTTGCATTTATGGTCACAGTGGTACCTGTGCTAACCTTCCTATGGTGTAGAAATATACCTAGTTAGACGAATCTTATTGTGGCTAGCTGGTCCAGTGGCTAACGTGACGGTCTGGAGTTTTGAGACTCTGATCGCGGGTTCTATCCCCGCCCGTGGTATGTTGTTTTTTCTCCTGCATATATCTGTTTACAATAACTAAAATCATGCTCCACTGTTGGCCTCCCTGTTTCCAGCTTTCTTTTTACTGCAATACCTGTATCCTTTTCCCCATGAGACATTTAATGAGAGAGAGCTCTTCGTGTGCGCATCGATATACCTTATTATCAGTTTCTCATTCTCCGCTGCACTATATTGCGGCACGTGTCTCTTTGGGCAAATGGTACACAGTCTGCTCTCCTTTATGCCTTTATCTATCCCTGATTTCGATTTTCTTATTTCTTCCTTACCCTCATCATTCCTTTTATTGCGTGATTTTAATGCTCATAATTTGCTTTGGGGAGGTTTTCACTGTAACTCTCGTGGGGATCAGTTAGAGGCTTTTATCACGTCTTTTCCCCTCCACATTTTGAATACAACTCCCTCGCACTCGTACTCTTCAGTGTATAGATTTTTGTTTGCTCTTCTTCTATTGCACGTGACTTCAATTGGTCTGTGGTACCTAATCTACACGACTGCTATCATTTACATTTCCTTCTCATTCAAACACCTGACCCCTTCCCCTCAGGTTACTCTGCCAGTTTGAGAAAGCATATTGGGCCCTTTACTAACGTCCCATCGCTTTTCTAGACATTTGTCCTTCATCCTCTTCAGAAGCGTTGTTACAACTTTTTACATCCTCAGTCCTGTCCGAAGCCTCGACTGCAATCCCCCAAACCGCGGGTAGACATTCTCGAAAGGGTGTAGTACCCTGATGGACTCCTGTTTGGCTCGTGCAGTGCGAATGAAACGTGATGCGTGGGGCTGCTACCGTTACAATAGATCCAGTGGTCAGTTTATGGATTTTAAACAGACGAGGGAGTTTGTCGGTCGCGTAATTTGAGAATCAAATTGGACTTATTGGTGGCTTATGTGTCTACTGTCACTTGACCTGCATATGTGAGGGCACTTTGGAAAAAGGCATGGAAGTTGGGTGGCAAATCTCTCTAAAACCTGTTCCCGTTCTTATGGTTGATGGCGTCAGTGCTGCACTGTTGAGGCTGCCTCAGTGATTAGGTATCATTTTCGCATATCTGAAGAGCTCCATCTTTTCTCGTTTCTTTCCTTCGAACCTGCATGAGTGTCAACACCTTTGGATTTTACTTCTCATACTGAAGATTCTTACAGTGTGCCTTTTACGCTACGCGATCTTGAGTCAACATTTTCACTTGGACCTGGGCCTGATGGTATTCAAATTTCTATGTTTCAGCATTTACACCCAACTGCGCTCGTCGACCTCTTGCGTCTCTTCAATCTTGTTTAACCTCAAGGGGTTTTCCCTTTTCACTGGAAAACCGCTGCTGTCCTGCTTTTCGTAAGCCGGGTACTTCAGCTCAAACACATCTCACTACAGACTTCTGTATTTAATAGTGCGATTTGAAAATTGATAGAACACCTAGTTAACAAACGTTTAGTATTGTATTTGGATACCCATAATTGTCTTTCCTGTGTTAATTCAGCTTTCATGGGACTGATGTTTTATCGACCCCTTAATTAATCTGTTTGGATACTTATGTTCATAACACTTTTCAAAAAGCTTATGACACCATTTCTTGTCGGAGAGGCACTTCTGGGTCAGAGTTAATGAAAGGTCATCAAGGCTGACGGAGTCTCTCAGGGTTGTGTTCTTAGCACCATCCTTTTCCTACTTGCTGTAATGGCATTGCCTCGTCTCTCCCTTCGTATATTTGGTCGTCTCTTTACGTCATTGACTTGTCTATAGCTTGTGTAGGTGCAGACTCTCATCTTGTAGTAGAATCTCTCCGGAAAGTTACTGATCGTGTTTCATACTGAGACACACGGGTTAAAATTTTCTGCTGCTAAAACGCCCTGTTATTTCCTAAATGCCTTATTATAACTGTATGGTTCCTGTATTACTGAACGAGATACTGTAAAATTTCTTAGTCTTCTATTTGATTGTTGAACGTCCTCGAAGCCTCACATATCCTCCCTGAAAACTGCTTACCATAGCCACCTGAACCTCCTTGAAACTACCCATCTTTCTAAGAGCACCTGATAGATGCAACCCTCGTCCTCATTCTGTAATAATTTAAATAATACTCCGGTGTACAATTGTGGTCTTTAAGCTTCCCCATTACGCATTTGAAACTTGAATGTGTTCATCGTGATGAGTTACGTTCAAGTTTCAGGGCATTTCGGTCTTTCCCAGCTGAGAGCCTATATTCAGAGGCTAACGTTGGATCTTTGCAAGATCTGCATGATGCTCATTGTCTGCATTATTTTGTCTGCTCTCACGACCATTATGATCTTGTTACATATAAGCTGGTAATGGATGTTAGAAGGGCTTCTTTGTTTAATCGTGGCGCCTATTTATTACACCCCTTCCCTCTCCGGATTTGGTCTCCTCTTCACATTCTCCATTCTTTTCTCTTCCCAGTTATTCTTGCTTGCTCTGCCCCACTTCATATGTGAAAGATCACTTACCTATTTGAACTTAATGCTTACTCTTCCTTGAGCACTTTCATTCTCATTCTTACGTTATTACAGTGTACACCGATGGTTCCAAATTCTCTGAAGGCGTAGGTCAAGCAGTGGTTTTTCCTGACGATGCTATCTCAAGTCATTTATTAGAATTAGTCAACATTTTCACTGTGCATTCTCATCCTATGCATAAAACTTTGATGGTGCCACATTTGCAGTAAACATATAAATTACTATCTGTCAAACCACGTTGAGTTGCTGGTCATCTCTCTTATGTCGTGTTTGGGATACCGCCCTCTCTCTCCTACTAATCACCCACATATACCTCAATACACAAATAACCCGCACACGTGCGGGTTATTTGTGTATTGTGCCTTTTTTATTCTTTACACACACACCTCACTCACGGATACCTTATGGACAAATACCCGGCGCCACTCTGGGAAGATTGCCAGGTTACATTGTCAATTTATCATATCTTAATAGGTTGTCCTGTTTAACAGCATGCCCAGGGCACGCAGGATTCACATCACACATACCATTACTGACCTTGATGAATGTTCCACATTTACGCAAACTCTCTTTTCGACCTGTTAATTGCAACTAACTTTTTGCACTAACTTTGATTTTATTTTACCTTTTGCACTCTCCACTAGTAACACTAACCCTTTCTCTTCCACACTCCTGGTCCTTGCTCATTCCTAACCTCCGCATATTTATCCTCTAGTACATCCCTTCTTGCAGCTCTGTATGACCCTTCCAGGTTTAGCACTGTGTTTGCATTATTATTATTATTATTATTATTATTATTATTATTATAGGTTTGTTATAACATTTGAGAAAGACTTTGTTAGTATAGGCCAGTAGGCCTACTGCAGTGTTCGTCCATTATTGTGTTTTTATGTGTGTTTTCTTCCATTTGAGTGACGCTTTAACTTCTTAAGGTGACATCCATAAAAAACTCCAAACTGAATAGTTCAGTTCTTCTCTTCATTCTGTGAAAACCCATGATCTTATCTTGTCTGGTTCTGCTGTGTTTTTGGGTGGCATATTGTAGGTTGTTATTTTTTTCCTTTGACTTATCACAATATCCTCCATCCTAATTATCTGTTTGGGCATTAAATCTACTACATTTTAAATATACTCTTTAGTAAAGGAGTATGCAAATAAAATAGGACAGAAGTAAATTTGGTGATTATCTTATGCGTCTTCCGACTTCCGGCAACCATCCAGCTGTGGTGGTATTCTGCTACTCCCGTCAGTGCTACAACAGCTGTTGTTCTGTAAGACTATTCCTGCAAGCATGCTCTGTGAGTGAATGTCGTTTCGCCAAATTCTCCCCTTCAAGTCATGATTACTGATGAAATTCATGACAGATGTTACACCTAGGAAACGTGCAAGTCCTGTAATAGCATGTTTTTTAAGTGCCGGACAGATCGCCGAAAATTTGAGCCTAACAAAATCAACTGTTGGTCGGATTCTGAAGAGAGCTGACGACTCTGGTGATTGTGGAGCACTGTGTCGAGGAAGATGCGAAAAAATCTCAAGACTGCACCTCACAATGACAAGGTTATTATAAGAAAAAGTTTGAAGGATCCCAAGAAAACCAGGAAAGATCTACTGTTCGACGAAGGCTCCTTGAAGTTGGCAAAACTGCCAGAAAGCCTGTAAATAAACAATAACTGCTGCTATGAAGAAAAAAGGCTCGATCATAAAGGACGGACGACAGATTAATATAGAAGTACATGGTACAGATTAGTGGTAGTGAAACGGAGCAAAGGCGAAACTTGGGAATACACACATTCAATAAGGGCCGTAATACCCACCTAACAAGATGTTCTGTGATACTAAAGAGAACGATGAACAGTGACAACTGCGAAGCAATCCTGGCAAATCATTTGCTTCCCATTGTGGATAGAAACTTTCCTGATGAAGGCATTTTGTAGCAGGATCTTGCTCCATGCCACACTTCCAGATAAATTCTGACATCTTACAAAGAGAATGAGCTAAGAGTTTTAAATTAGCCTTGAAACTCTTCTGACCTTAACCCAGTTGAGAATCTGTTGGCAGTAAGCAACCGCAGGATCTTGAAACAGAACTGTTCTAACGTGGAGAAACAAATTACTGCTGTTATTAGAACTTGGTACCACGATGAAGAACTCGCCAAAATGCGTTCAACATTTTGGCAGGTAGCAATGTTTATAAAAGCAAATGTATTTATCCAACCTATTTTTAAAACTACACAACGTCTTAGCTTCTATGATGGTACTTGGGAATTTGTTCCACTCATCCACAACTATTACCAAACCAGTGCTTTCCTATATCCTTCCTGAATCTGAATTTTTCCAACTTGAAACCATTGCTGCGAGTTTTGTCTTGGCCGGAAATTTTCAGCACGCTATTTACATCCCCTTTATTAATTCCTGTTTTCCATTTATGCACCTCAATCATATCCCTCCTAATTCTACGCCTTTCTAGAGATTGCAGGTTCAGGGCCCTCAGTCTGTCCTCATATGGATGATTTCTGATACATGGGATCAGCTTTGTCATCTTTCTTTGTACGTTTTCCAGTGCATTTATACTCATTCTGTAATACGGTGACCAAAACTGTGCAGCACAATCTAAATGAGGCCTAACCAAGGTTATATAGAGTTGAAGAACGACCTGAGGACTTCTATTATTTATACTTCTTGCTATAAAGCCAAGGATTCTGTTAGCTTAATTGCGAACACTAATGCACTTTTGTCTTGGTCTTAGATTACTTCTAACCAGAACTCCTAAATCCTTTTCGCAATCCGTAATATTAAGATCTGCATTATTTAGTTTACATGTGGCATGGTTATTTTCCTGTCCAACATTTAGAACTTTGCATTTGTCTATATTAAACTGTATCTGCCACTTCTCCGACCACTGCATTAGTCTATTCAAATCATCCTGGAGTGCTCTAATGTCCTCAATAGAATTAATTAGACGGCCTATTTTGGTGTCATCAGCCAATTTGCTTATGTCGCTATTTATTCCCTTATCTATGTCGTTTATGTAGATTGTGAACCACAAGGGGCCCAACACTGACCCCTGTGGAACACCGCTTGTGACGTGCCCCCATCTATGCAAACTCTGCTGCCTATTTGTCAACCATGCCTCTACCCAGGAAAAAAAATTCCTCCTCCTATTCCATGTGCCTTAAGTTTCCTCAATAGCCTCTGATGTGGAACTCTATCGAAATCCTTACTGAAGTCCCTATACACAATATTATATTCAGTACCATGATCTACCTTCTCAAATACCTTAGTGAAGAAAGTTAGTAAATTGGTAAGACAGGAACGCCTCTTTGTAAAACATTGCAATTCGTAGATGGCTACAAATTGCTTCGGCAATAATTGATTCCATAAATTTTCCCACTATGGAGGCGAGGCTTATTGGTCTATAGTTCGAATCTAAGAACCTGTCACCTGCCTTGTAAATAGGTATTACATTTGCCATTTTCCATTTATCAGGCACACTGCTAGTTTGTAGTGATATGTTGAAAAGATTAGCCAAAGGAATGCTAAGTTCCTCTTTACAGTCCTTTAACACCCTTGCAAACAGTTCATCAGCGCCTGGGGATTTGTTAGGTTTTAATTGCTACTTAAATCTTCATATAAGTTATTTATATCTGTCTCTTTTCACTTTATATTCAATTACTTAATCGAAAATATTATCTTAAAGTATCAACTTTTTCTTTAGGATAATCAAGTCGTTCATGGTTGTGTATGATTATCATCTCTCACGTCATATTTGACAGCAGGTTATTTATATGAATGGTATACAGAGTCTAATTCTTCATCTTATCGGTGTTGTATACCATTAATGTGCAACTTGTCAGACACAGCAACATCATGGAATCTTGTATTGATGTTGGTAGAATTACCGACAATATGTGAAGTAAAAGGACACAAGTGCAACTAATTTGATATTTTATTGTGGCAATGTTTCACTCTCCAGGAGCTTTATCAAGCCGTAACGGCCTGATAAAGGAATCTTGGTACAGAAGACATCTCCATAACCTTCCTACTTTCTCCTGGCCCATCCTTTGGGTATGACAAACTTCTACTGGGGAATCCCACCTACCAGTGACAATATCCTCGTGTGCTTCACGTCCCTCATCTGAGGCAGTACATAAACACAAGACTACGGTGCTTTTCACCAACTCCAAGACTGAGGAACTGATTACCTCATCTTTTGAATATAGTACAGTCTTCACTTTATTTCCTTGTATTGATAAAGCCACTGGAGGGCGAAACTTTTACAAATAAAGTTGCCCAGTTGATGTACATGTGTTTAATTTTTCATGTTATATCCAGGAGTACATAATCATTGTTTTCCAGTGGGTTTAGATATTTTATGTTAAAAACTTATTCCACTATTCTAGTAAATGGTCTGATAATACCAGTGTCTTACCTTCTCTCTCTTGTCACTTCAGTTCCACGTTGGTCCATCAGAAAAAAAAAAAAAGTTATTACATTCACAATTTATCTCGTCCATTTATTAACGGTTTCATCCTCCTACACTGCCCACTTTATTTATCAACGGATGAAACCTCCACTGTTAAATTCTTCTCTCCATTCTCTCCTTCTCCATACCTCTCCCACTTCCAGTTCCTTCTTCCTCTCACATGAAAGTTCAGCTCAGAAGTCCCTTCGCTCATATCTTTCACTGTAACTTTCTAGACAAGCGACATCTTTTGCATAATCTCAGCCCTGCTGAATTTTCTTGCGGATCGAGCGACTTTTGTGTGCTCGTGTACTCACCTATTTGTGGTTGCAGGGGTCGAGTCACTGATCCTGTGTCCCCGATTGTACAATTGTGGTTACAGGAGTCTAGTCACAGCTCCTGGCCCCCGCCTCTTTACTGGTCGCTACTAGGTCCACTCTCTCCCATCTCCATGAGCTTTATCATACATCTGAAAGCTATGTATGGATCCTGCCTCCTCTACATCAGTTTCCAGACTTTTCCACTTCCTGACAACTCTGAAAAGTACTTCCCAGCATCTCTGTAACTCAACTGACTCTTCAGCTTCCAGCTGTGACTCCTTGTTGTGTCGCATCTCTGAAACATCCTGTCTCCGTCCACCCTATCAATTCTACTCAGTATTTTAAATGTTATCATGTGTCCCCCTCGTCCCTACTGTCCTCCAGTGTTGTTAGGTAGATTTCCCTTAACCTCTCCTTGCAGGACATGCCCCTCAGCTCCGGTACTGGTCTTGTTGCAAACCTTTGCACTTTCTCTAATTTCTTGATGTGCTTGACCAGATGTGAGTTCCAAACTGGTGTTGCATACTCCAATATGAGCCTGACGTACACGGTGTACCGAGTGTGTGTGTGTGTGTGTGTGTGTGTGTGTACTCACCTAGTTGTGGTTGCGGGGTCGAGTCACAGCTCCTGGCCTCGCCTCTTTAACTGGCCGCTACCCGGTCACTCTTCCCGCTCCGTGAGCTTGATCATACCTCTTCTTACAGCTGTGTATGGATCTTGCTTCCACTACATCACTACCTAGGCTATTCCACTTCCTGACAACTCTGTGACTGAAGAAATACTTCCTAACATCCCTGTGGTTCATCTGAGTCCTCAACTTCCAACTGTGACCCCTTGTTGCTGTGTCTCATCTCTGGAACATCGTGTCTTTGTCCACCTTGTCTATACCTCTCAGTATTTTATATGTCGTGTGCGTGTGTGCTTCTAGCCCATTCTCTTAAACTACAATCACGGGCATTACTGGCTCATGACTTCATGGGGCCTTCCATACTTACAGTTTAGTGTGTGTATTGAGTATGTCTCTACCACTCCATCATCCAGATCATTCCACTTATTTACCACACAGAAAATAAGAAAAAATATTTCCTGACATCCCTGTGGCTCATCTGGGCTCTGGTGGCCTGGTGGTTAACGCTCTCGCTTCACACGGCGAGGGCCTGGGTTCGATTCCCAGCCAGAGTAGAAACATTGGACGTGTTTCTTTCCACCTGTTGTCTATGTTCCCCATCAGTAAAATGGGTACCTGGGTGTTAGTCGACTGGTGTGGGTCGCATCCTGGGACACTGACCTAAGGAGGCCTGGTCACAGACCGGGCCGCGGGGGCATTGACCCCCGGAACTCTCTCCAGATAAACTCCAGATAAACATCCATGTCCCTTCGTGTCTGTGACAGTAATTTAAATAATTAAAAGGTAATCTCTTTCAACATCATAACTTTCTTATTGTAACTAATTGCAAAATGACATATTAGAATCCTAAGAGTATTTATTACTTTGTGGGAAAAAATACAAATGCAATGAAGTTCTGTTTTTATACAACGTTCCACTAAATACTTTATAAGAGCCACATGTTGGGGGAAATGTTGTAGAAAGAAAGAACTTCACTGAATTTGTGTTTTTCACCATCTGGCAACATCTTGACAGTCTTCACCATTACTTTGTGTGGCATATAAAAAGTATGACAGGAAATCTTGAGTCTAGTGACTTTCTTGATACGATTCAGGATTGCTTTTCAAAACAGTTTGTGACAGAACCAACTAGAGGAAACAATCCGATTGGCTTGGTTCTTGGCAACAAGGAATCACTAATAATCTAGAGGTTAATGCTGAACTTGGGGAAAGTGATCACAAATCACTTAGATTCAATATATCATGGAATTACCCAAATAAATGCAATCAAGTCTCTGTCCCAGACTTCCACTTGGCCGATTTCACGGGACCAAAAATTACCAGGGTGGGCTAAATTGGAACAACCTGACTATGGGTCAGGTAGGTGGTGTTGCTTGCCAATATGACGTTTTTCAGAGCATGATTATAGCTGCCCAGACAACTTATGTTCTAAGCAGGGAATTTAGATCAACAGAAAATGATCCCAAATGGATAAACAATAGATTAAACCATCTCATTGGTCAAAAGAGAGGCATATATATGCGAATCAAAAGAGAGGATGGGCAGTTAAGAAATCAGTATACTATTCGATTAAAAAGAGACATAAAATAGGAATAAGAAAAACTAAAATAAATTATGAGGCTAAAATAGCTAGGGGTTCGATGATTAACTCAAAAAGTTTCCTTCAGGTCTATAGAAGTAAGATTAGGGGCAAGACTGGCCCACTCAAATGTAACTCAGGTCAGATCACTGACAGTGATTACGAAATGTGTGAAATTTTTAACTCTTATTTCTTCAGTTTTTATGCAGGAAGTTACTATTGAAATTCCAGATATGATAAATTATATAGAGCAGGACGAAAATAAACTATGCATGATTAGGGTAACTAGTGACATGGTCCTCAGACAAATAGAGAAATAAAACGTGAACAAATCAGCTCTGATGAACTGTAAAGCAGAACTTAGCAAACCTGTGGCTAGACTTTTCAACATATCAGGCACTATGCCAGTTTGTAGTGATAAGTGGAAAATGGCAAATGTAATGCCTATTTACAAAGCAGGAGATAGGCCCTTAGCTTCGAACTAGACTAATAAGCCTTCTTCCATAGTGGGAAAATTTATGGAATCAATAATTGCCGTGGCAATTCGTAACCATCTTGAAAGTCATAAACTTAATGAATCTCAACACGGTTTTACAAAGGGGCGTTCCTGCTTTACGTATTTACTAACTTTTTCACTAAGGTATTTGAAGAGGTAGATCATGGTAATGAATATGATATTGTGCATATGGACTTCAGTAAGGCTTTCGATAGAGTTCCACATCAGAGGCTGTTGAGGAAAATTAAGGCACACGGAATAGGAGGAGAAATTTTTTCCTGGGTAAAGGTGTGGCTGACAGATAGGCAGCAGAGAATTTGCATAAATGGGGAGAAATCAGAATGGGGGGCACGTCACAAAGCGGCGTTCCGCAAGGGTCAGTGTTGGGCCCGTTGGTGTTTACAATTTTTATAAACAACATAGATGAGGGAATAAACAGCGACATGAGCAAGTTTGCTGATGACACTAAAATAGGTCGCCTAATTCATTCTAATGAGGACATTAGAGCACTCCAGGAAGATTTGAATAGACTGATGCAATGGTCGTAGAAGTGGCAGATGCAGTTTAATATAGACAAATGCAAAGTTCTAAACATTGGACAATAAAATACCCATATCTTATATAAACTAAATAATGTAGACCTTAATATTAATGCAAAAGGATTTGGGAGTTCTGGTTAGCAGTAACCTAAAACCAAGACAACAGTGCATTAGTATTCGCAATAAAGCAAACAGAATCCTTGGCTTCATATGAAGGAGCATAAAAAATAATAGTCCTCAGGTTGTTCTTCAACTCTATGTATCTTTGGTTAGGCCTCATCTAGATTATGCCGCACAATTCTGGTCACCGTATTACAGAATGGATATAAATGAACTGGAAAACGTACAAAGGAGGATGACAAAGTTGATCCCATGTATCAGAAATCTTCTCTGCAAGGACAGACTAAGGGCCCTGAATCTGCACTCTCTAGAAAGGTGTAGAATTTGGGGGCATATGATTGAGGTGTATAAATGGAAAACAGGAATAAATAAAGGGGATGTAAATAGCGTGCTAAAAACGTCTAGCCAAGACAGGACTCTCAGCAATGGCTTTAAATTGGAAAAATTCAGATTCAGGAAGGATATGGGAAATCACTGGTTTGGTAATAGTTATAGATTAGTGGAACAAACTAAGACGTTGGTTAGTTTTAAAAATAGGTTGGATAAATATGAGTGGGTGTGAGTTGGACCTGACTAGCTTGTGCTAATAGGTCTGATGCCATGCTCCTTCCTTAAGTGGATGGAACATGACCTGACTAGGTGGGTGATTGGTTTAAGCCGGGAGGTGACTTGGACCTGCTTCGCATGGGCTAGTAGGCCGTCTGTAGTGTTCCTTCTGTCTTATGTTCTTCTGTACGTAATGTGCTTCGTACAGTCTGATATGTAAAAAATTTTTGATTCGTTTTCTTCGGCTTGTAAATATATTTTTCAGTCAGATTGCAATATCCGGAGCTATTTGCATTGATAAATAACATTTGTTTCTACTGGGACGAGAAACATTCCATTCTGCTGGCACTGTATTATATATATATATATATATATATATATATATATATATATATATTATATTATATTTATTTATATTGAGAGAGAGAGAACGACAGAGAGCGGGTGAGTGAGCGAATGAATTTAGCGCTTCCTGGGAAGCCCTAAACCCGTAGGAGCCATGCAGCGCCTAGGGACTGATTCAGTGTTAGGCAGGAGCTCCTGTACTCTTAAATTCTCTCACCATTAATTATTTCATGTATAATATACTGAGAATTGTTAGTCATATAAAGGATTATTTCTGTAGATTAGATCTTATTAAGAAAATGAAATGTCACTGGTACGCTGCACACACTGTTAAACTGCACACACTGTTAAACTGCACTCACTGTTAAACTGCACACACTGTTAAACTGAACACACTGTTAAACTGAACACAGTTAAACTGAACACACTGTTAAACTGCACACACTGTTAAACTGCACACACTGTTAAACTGAACACAGTTAAACTGAACACACTGTTAAACTGCACGCACTGTTAAACTGCACACACTGTTAAACTGCACACACTGTTAAACTGCACACACTGTTAAACTGCACACACTGTTAAACTGCACACACTGTTAAACTGCACACACTGTTAAACTGCACACACTGTTAAACTGCACACACTGTTAAACTGCACACACTGTTAAACTGAACACACTGTTAAACTGAACACACTGTTAAACTGCACACACTGTTAAACTGCACACACTGTTAAACTGCACACACTGTTAAACTGAACACACTGTTAAACTGAACACACTGTTAAACTGAACACACTGTTAAACTGCACACACTGTTAAACTGCACACACTGTTAAACTGCACACACTGTTAAACTGCACACACTGTTAAACTGCACACACTGTTAAACTGCACACTCTGTTAAACTGCACACACACACTGTTAAACTGCACACACACACTGTTTAACTGCACCATCGACTAAATATTTTCTTCCCTCTGAAAGCAAAAACAGCCCATTTACTCATATTATTCATTGTTACCATGACTTTTAATTAACTTCCAGTTAGATCCTTCAGGCAGGGACACAACACACGATCCTGTGTATCCAATAGAAGGAAAGTGTTCTCCTAAATAGATTAGATTCCTCTGTATTCCGCTGAGCCTTAGCAAATTCATTTTAAAAAATTCTTACTCTAGAATTTTGGGTCCTTCACTAAGAGTGACAATAAGTATATATCCCACGCTCATCCCAGGCTAGTTAAATTAAGCCACTGGCAAGCATTACTATATACCTTGCAAAACTGTAGCTAATAGCATCTCTCACAAGCGTAATGCTACCTTCATTGTTTTTATTATCACCAGCGTAATTTATAGCCTTTATTTTTTTAATACTGGTCATCTCCCACCAAGGTTGGATGACACAGAAAACGAAAAGTCATTCATCATCCCTCATTCATTATCTGTCGTGCCAGAAGTATGCAGACATCACTATCTGAATTACCCTTTTAACCGCAATAACTCCATCCTTCCTTCAGAGTACAGACACTGCCCTTCCCACCTTCTGGACTAAACTCCGACTAACCAGTTTCTCTGAATTCCTTCAGCAACCTTGTTTGCACTCCAACAGCACGCTAATCCATAAAATCCACTAGTCTCCATTTATTTCCATAATTCATGCTCACACTAGCATGGTGTATGACGAAGCCCTTAGCACTCAAAACCTTTCTCCCCTCCCTTTAACCCATCCTGGGGTGACACATACCACTTCTTGCTTCCACCCCAGATGTATGGACCATTTTGGTCATGCCTATATATAGGGGCCGAGCCTTTGCTCTTGGCACCGACTCTTCACTAATCATTTCTGGGTTTACTCTCTCTCTCCTGACTCAGTCTTATTGTACCTTCACCACTCCACTGTCAAGGTCACTCCACTTCCTTACTACTATAAGTCTGAAAAAAAATAGATCTTAGCTTCCCTCTGACGCATCTGCATTTTGAACTTGTAGCTGAGCCCTCATGTTCCTGACTCTCGTCTCTCAAGCAATCAGTTCCCGTCCACTCTATCAATTTGTCTCGGTACTTTGTATGTTATTATCATATTATCCCTAGTCCTTCTTCCGTTACTTACCGGTTGTCCAAGGCATTTACCGATAGACACTTGCCTGTTTGGGGTGTGTGTGTGTGTGTGTGTGTGATTGTGTGTTTGTGCATGTGCTTTGTGTGTTTACTCACCTATTTGTAATCACCCATTGGTGGTTGCAGAGGTCAGTTGACAGCTCCTGGCACCGCCTCTTTGCTGCTCACTACTACCTGTTTCCTTACACCGTTTGTTTATGTTCACCCATCAGTAAAATGGGTACCTGGGTGTTAGTCGACTGCTGTGGGAATTGCATCCTGGGACAAAACTGACCTAATTTTCCCGAATTGCTCTTCATAACAAGGGGTTTTCTATAAGGTAGTATGTCATTGATGTCAGCTAGGCCTTTATACCTTGTACATGTACTTGTAGTAAATAAAAATATTATATTATTATGTGGTCTACTACTCTTGTGATAAGCGTCTCCATGACTTTGCATGCTTTACATGTCAGTGACACTTCTCTGTAGTTCAATGCTGTCGCTGTATAGCCCTTATGGTTTAGCTCTTCTTTTTGATTATAAAAATGTAGCTCAATGCTATCTGTCTCTCTCCTTTCGTAAAGACTGGGGCTACATGTGCTTTCTTCCACACCTCGGGTAGTTGCCCTGTTTCCATAGATTTATTGAAGACTGTTATTAGTGGCATACACAGTGCCTCTGCTTCCTCTCTCAGGACTCGTGGAGAGATGTCCGGTCCTTCCGTTTTTAAGGTATGTAGTTCATTTAGCAGCCTCTTCACTTCCTTCTTGGCTGTTTGTATTGTGTCCAGCACCTGTTGGTGTACTCTACCATCCCAGTTTGCTGGAGTTCTTTCTGTCTTCACTAAAAAATACTTCTTTAAATCTCGTGTTGAACTTTTCACATACTTCTTGGTCGTTTCTTGTGATCTTCCCTCCTTCAGCCTGATTACCTGCTCCTTGACTGTTGTTTCCCTCCTGATATAGCTGTGCAACAACTTTAGGTCAGATTTGGCTTTCAGTTCTATGTCTTTCTCATATTTCTGCTGGGCCTCCCTCCTTATTCATGCATTTTCGTTTTTGGCTCTTCAGCTAATCTCCTTATTTTCCTGGGTCCTTTGTCTTCTACACATTTTCCATTCTCTTGCTCAATTAGTTTTGGCCTCTCTGCATCTTTAGGTGAATCAAGGGCTTCTTCTGGTCTTCCCATTGTTTCTGTTGCCCTTGGGTACGAACCTCTCCTCTGCCTCCTTGCATTTTGTATTCCATCATTTCATTTACTGTTATTCCCACCAGTTCTTTTCTCACTGTACCTCATGCAGGAAATTCCTCATGCCTGTGTGTGTGTGTGTGGCTGAAGAAATACTTCCTAACATCCCTGTGATTTATCTGTGTCTTCAGCTTCCAACTGTGTCCCCTTGTTACTGTTTGTTTGTGTGTGTGTGTGTGTCTTGTTGCAAACCTTTGTTTCTCTAGTGTGTGTGTGTGTGTGTGTGTGTGTGTTATCGGGGAACGTTCATCTATGTTTATTTTGTTGTTTTCAAGCCCCCATTTTTTTTCTGTTCATCGACGGCCTCGCTGTTGTGGTAGGTGTGTCGGCTTTGCCTTACTCTAATTACCTCTTTCCCGCGTGCTCACTCTGAAGGCTTTTAGGGAGCAACACGCCTGCATTAGTGGTCATGTGTTATCACAAAGGAGTCACTGAAGCTTCAGTGACTTGCCTGTAACCAGTTTTAAGAGTTCTTTTGCCCTTTGCTGTTTGATCTACGAGGCTGTTAATCAGAACCTGGCTGATGTAGCACTTCCTGGTTCAATTTCTCTCAAGCATTATCTCGTCGTTGCTGAGGGCCGACTAGATATCCTGTTGATTGGAAATATTTACAGCAGACATTAGTCCTGCTCATCTTCAGCCCTTTATATTTATATGAACGAAGCTCAGGAAGTAAGGTTTTACGTGCATGTTGATGTAATACTTAACAATAGCAACTTATGGTAAACTTCATGTGAGATTCACAAATTGTTGTAAGGTGAATATATACATACATTACACACACAGATATAATCTCTACTATGCAAACATTATCTTCAAAAGTTTTTTTTTTAAATTTGGTGAAGCTTTTGCGGATTCCTTTTCACAATGGCTTGCAGGAGCACGACAAAGTTGATGACTCAGATAACTAGCATTAAATAAAGAGAATGTTGAGCAAAATTTTGTTTTCTTAAACACATGTGTAAAAACACTGTTACTATCACTAGGAAACTCCTCTGTGGTGAAGAGTTCGGTGAAATATCTATGAAATCTACCTCCCAGAGAGCCTTTATATATTAATCTGCCAATATCCCATTGGAATCCTTTGGAAGCGTAGAACATAGTCTGGGGTAGTTGAGAGACGTATTGTATAACTCGTGTCTTTTCATTGTTTGGGAGCTGCAGCCAGAGTCCAGCTTTGATGCCTAAGTGGTCAAGATATTAATATTAACCGCACTTTGACCACTGAACCGTTACCAGCCCTCAGCTCGTGAAGCTGCGCATGATACTGTGTTTCAACATATCCTCCCAAGTCACGACGTTGGTTTTTTTTTGCTAGTTGAACGTAATCTCATTTCTTTACATACCTTCTTTCAGGTTAGGTTAGGTTAGGTTCGGTAAGTAAATCGAATTTAACGAATTATAGCTCAAAATCAAAAATGATTTACCAAATGAGTGTTTAGAGGAAGGAAAGGGGAGTTTGTTGGTACACCAGAAAACCAATGTTCTGTTTTAGCATTGTTTTAGCATTGTCTTCAAGCGTAATACAACGGGAACAGTTACAGTTATAGTACAGTGACAACAGTAGTTAACAGCATGTTAGTCAATAATAAGTGGAATATCTAGTGAGGAAACTAGCTTAAGATTGATAGCTTAAACTATAGAGCTCCATTAAAACACTAACATTAAACAAGTATTGATCTGGCTGTGTTGGCTCACTTCACTACAAACATCAGATTAAAGGTATTAATTACGTTTAATTATAGTTTCCCTTTTTTTCTAGCATAATGTAACTTCGAAAATTATCTTACCATTATATTCTAATTATACTCATCATTTTCTTAATTGGAAGGAACTTTACATTTTCCGTTGATGTTTAAAAACGTTGTTGCACTTGCTATTATTTTCAGTTTAACCTAACCTAACGTAACTTATCCTTATATAATCTAACTAAACCTAACCCAACCTGATCTGACCTGGCTGTTCCTAAAATAGCCTAATCTAATCTGTCCTTTAACCTAATATCTTAATCTAGCCAACCTAGCCTAAGTTAGTTGAACATCCTTATGTATGACACCAATATTTATGATGATTTTGTTAACCCTCCAGCGAATCACATTCAGTAACATCATTCCCACACACATTCATACATGATAGGTTTTTTGTCTATACTAAAATGTTCTATGGTGAAGCATATCTTTTTTCTAACATAATGTCTTTTAACGAACAACCATTTTTATATCAGTAAATAAGATTTTTTATTTCTCTCATAAGTTTCATCAGTTTTTATACACTGTGAGAATTAACGAACAATTCAATGTGCTTCAGTCACCATTCAAGTAACAATTATCCTCTTACCATTATTCTAGTTTAGAAGCAATTAGATTAATATTTAGATTTTAGATTCCTAAATCATCTGGATACAAAGATATACAGCTGACAATAATGAAGAAAAAAAAATTGAAGCAAACACAAAGGTGCAATGCAAGCTTTTTTAAGTCAGTTTGGTTGATAAATCTCTGCACAGACAGGAAAGTTGTTGTTCTTGCGTCAATTCTTGACGTATTATTCTACCTAAGCCTGCATAAAGTTCTCCCACGCGTCTGATCTTCAAAATATTCACCTTGTTTGTCACAGTATTTCCCCCGAGTCCTAGTTTTTTCATTGTAATTTCAACCCTTACCTAATCCTGTTTCACATTCTGCCTCCCCTTTTCGCGCACATAACCACCGGAAATCTTGTCTATAAACGTTTCCAGAACAAAGTATTACTATAGCTTAATGTGCCATTTGCAGCTTGGCTTTCAGAAGGGATCTGCCTGTATAGCCAGTGTGCAATGCTCCTCTTGCGAAATATTCAACAGTTCGGGTAGAAACGGTACCCATTAAGAATATTTATTGAATCAGGCCAGATTAGTTAGCCACTTTCAGATTGAACTGTTTTGCTATAAGCAATATATCCTAATGTTTTTGAGGATTGATTATTTAACTATATTTCCCGGACATAATGGGTAGACGTGTGTGTGTGTGTGTGTGTGTGTGTGTGTGTGTGTGTGTGTGTGTGTGTGTGGTGCCAGCCTCACCACTGCCTGCATGACTACACAGTAGAGTGCAGTCATAAGAACATAAGAAGGAACACTGCAGCAGGCCTACTGGGCCAAGCGAGGCAGGTCCAATTCTCCCACCAGCTTAAGCCAATGCCTTGACCTAGTCAGGTCAATAACATTCACTTAAGGAAGGAGCACGGCATCCGACCTAGTAGCACAAGCTAGTCAGGTCCATCTCACACCCACCCACACCCACTCATGTATCTATCCAACCTATTTTTAAAACTTCACAACGTCTTAGCTTCTATGACGGTACTCGGGAGTTTGTTCCACTCATCCACAACTCTATTACCAAACCAGTGGTTTCCTATATCCTTCCTGAATCTGAATTTTTCCAATTTAAAACCATTGCTGCGAGTCCTGTCCATGCTAGATATTTTTAGCACACTATTTACATCCCCTTTATTGATTCCTTTTTTCCACTTATACGCCTCAATCATATCCCCCCTAATTCTACGCCTTCCGAGAGAGTGCAGATTCAGGGCCCTCAGTCTGTTCTCATAGGGAAGATTTCTGATACATGGGATCAAATTTGTCATCCTCCTCTGTACGTTTTCCAGTGCATTTATATCCATTCTGTAATACGGTGACGAAAACTGTGCAGCATAATCTAAATGAGGCCTAACCAAGGATATATAGAGTTGAACAACCTGAGGACTTCTATTATTTGTACTTCTTGCTATGAATCCAAGGATTCTGATAGTTTTATTGCGAACTCTTGTGCACTGTTGTCTTGGTTTCAGATTACTGCTAACCAGAGCTCATAAAACCTTTTCCCAATCAGTAGTATTAAGATCTACATTATTTAGTTTATATGTGGCATGGTTATTTTCCTGTCAAGCATTTAGAACTTTGTATTTGTCTATATTAAACTGCATCTGCCACTTCTCCGACCACTGCATCAGTCTATTCAAATCATCCTGGAGTGCTCTAATGTCCTCATTAGAATGAATTGGACGGCTTATATTGGTGTCATCAGCAAATTTGCTTATGTCGCTGTTTATTCCCTCATCTATGTCGTTTATGTAAATTGCGAACAACAAGGGGCCCAACTCTGACCCCTGTGGAACACCGCTTGTGACGTGCCCCCATTCTGATTTCTCCCCATTTATGCAAACTCTCTGCTGCCTATTTGTCAGCCATGCCTCTACCCAGGAAAAAAATTCTCCTGTTCCGTGTGCCTTCAGTTTTCTCAAATGCCTCTGATGTGGAACTCTATCGAAAGCCTTACTGAAGTTCATATACACAATATCATATTCACTACCATGCTCTACATCCTCATATACCTTAGTGAAGAAAGTTAGTAAATTCGTAAGGCAGGAACGCCCCTTTGTAAAACCGTGTTGAGATTCATTAATCATTGTATGCCTTTCAAGATCGCTATGAATTGCTTCGGCAATTATTCCATAAATTTACCAACTGTGGAGGTAAGGCTTATTGGTCTATAGTTCGAAGCCAAGGACTTGTCACCTGCCTTGTAAATAGGTATTACATTTGCCATTTTCCACTTGTCTGGCACTATGCCAGTTTGTAGTGATATGTTGAAAAGATTAGCCAAAGGTATGCTAAGTTCCTCTTTACATTCCTTTAAAACCCTTGCAAACAGTTCATCAGGACCTAGGGATTTGTTAGGTTTTAATTTCTCTATTTGTCTGAGGACCATGTCACTAGTAACAGCAATCGTGCATAGTTTGTTATCGTCCTGTTCTGCATAATTTATTGTTTCTTCCTGAGTAAAAACTGAGATTAAATAAGAGTTAAAAATTTCACATATTTTATTATCACTGTCAGTGATCTGACCTGAGTCACTCTCAAGTGGGCCTATCTTGTCACTAATCTTACATCTATATTCCTGAAAAAACCCTTTTGGGTTAGTCTTCGAATCCCTTGCAACTTTAGCCTCATAATCCCTTTTTGCTTTTCTTATTCTTTTTTTTATTTATCTCATTAATTGAATATATTGATTTCTTAACTGTCCATCCCCTCTTTGGATACGTCTATATATGCCTCTCTTTTGACCATTGAGATGTTTATCCATTTGGGATCATTTTTGTTAGATCCAATTTCTCCACACGGGAAGTATTGAAGAGCACTGTGCTCTGAAATACATATTGACAACCAACCCTACCTACCTGACCCATAGTAAGCTCATCCCAATTTAACCCATCCAGGTAATTTTTCAGTCCCATAAAGTCGGCCAAATCTGGGACAGCGACTTGATTGCAGTTATCTGCGTAATAATTAACCTCAAGATTATTAACTATTGATTTTTTTTGTTGGCAAGAACCAAGTCAGGCAGGTTGTTTCCTCTAGTTGGTTCTGTCACAGACTGTTTTTAAAAGCAATCCTGAACTGTATCAAGAAAGTCACTTGACTTAAGATTTCCTGTCATATTGTTCCAATCAATTTGTCTAAAATTAAAATCCCCCATTAAGACAACATTTTCACATCTAGACGCCTTATGAATTTCGTCCCGTAGCAGCTTACCGCATTCCCTATCAAGGTTTGGGGGCCTATATATCACACCCTAAATTAATTTTTCACGACCTTCGAGAAACTGTAGCCAAACAGATTCTGTATACGATGTTTCTATCTTACATCTTGTCCAACACAACAATTTAAATTATCTCTGACAAACATTGTCACTCCACCATCCTTCCTGACCGTATCAGTGTGGAATAGTTTATAACTCTGTATGTTGCATTCAGAAGGCATTTCTCTATCTTTCAGGTTGAACCAGGTGTCTGTTATAGCAATAATATCTATATTAACTGCACTTGCAAGTAATCTTAGCTCATCTATCTTATTTCTTAGGCTCCTACTATTTGTATATGAGATTTCGAGATACTCCAACTCGAGTTAGAACATCTCTCAGTTATATATATTTTTCATATGTAATATTTAAAATGCGTAATTTTGTTTTAATTTTTATGCACTCGTGCGGGTTTTTTTGTTTTGTTACTTCCGAAGTTTTTACAATGTTTTATAAACTTTTCATACCTGCGCCCGCATGGTTTTGAGGTGAATGTGTGGGTGAGACACACTCCCTCACCCACCTCAGCAATAGGTGGGTGAGACATACTCCCTCATTCACCTCATCAATAGGTGGGTGTGTAGGGGAGAGAGACTCCTGCCCCCACCTCATCAGGAGGCAGGTGTGTGGGCAAGACCACGCCTCTGGTGCCATCATGCCAGGAGGCAGATGTATCTTAATTTTGGATTCTAATATATATTAGCATTGATATTAAATGAGCCGAACTCATGTTATAAAACTTACCGAGTTTGGATGGAAGTATTTAAGTTCTGGAATTTGGTACAAAGAACAGAGCTTCAGAATGATGAGCTTTTCAGCATTTTGGAACAACAAATATCGTCCTTTCCGACAAACACGCCTCCTAAATTCAAATTTTGTTAGGCTATATGGCCTATAATCTTTTTCTGGGGGTGAGGCGGCTTGGTTGAAAGTTTAGCTGCGCTCTTTCATGGAAATTGATTTATTAGAACACAGACATAAACAAACGAACATTGTCAAATATATGCAAGACTTGAGCTCCATGATAGGAACGCCCTCTGTGTGTGAGTATATTCTGCAGTATATGAGAGCTGCGAGGTAGGACCATCCTCATTGGTTCAACTAATTTTTATGAATCTCAGGGTGGGAATATCTACAGAGTGTGACTATTCTATATGAGAATTCCAAAGTAGCAACGACAGCTAGCTAGGTACCCTCTATAATTGTGCATCACACAGAGGTGTAATCAATAAAATTTTACAAGCTCCCCAATTTGTAAAATAAATCTAGGCTGGTGAAACGTGGACTTACATTATCTCATGTATATTAGTAATTAATAGTTGGGCCTACTTCAAGGACGTCCTGGATGTAAAACAATAACTATAATTGTTTTAGAATGGGAAGCTTTCCATTAAACTTTTAATACAGGTTGAAAGTTTGATGATGCAATTGTAAAACTGGTTTTTTACAATCCAATTTTCAAATACAATCTGCAGCAATATTTGGTGACTGCTGTGTATGAGAATATTTAAGTCAGTTATGACTGTATTGCCAGTATAATTTAAGTTCAATAAAATATTGTCAGTTGGTTGTTAATTGGATTTAAAGCCTGTCGACTGTAGAAGAGTCATTAAGGTTGCTTGTAACCTGTTCAAGTCACGTTAACTCAGCATATATACACTGTGAGCTATTCTCCTTTCCTGTCCTAAATAATTTGTTACATAAAACCTTGATATGAATGCGATATACAAATCCATTTAAATGGTAAGTTGGACAGAAGACAAGCTGTGTGTATTATTCTAAAGTAAACAGTAACATCGAATACTGAATACAAATTTCATCCAGCTCATTATTTAAGACAAATCTTAGTAAGTCATTCGTTGTTTTAAAATGTTTCATGTCATTGATTTATCTAAGGTCATTGTAATAAAGTAATATCTTCACAAGTATGTACAGACATCATATTTCAGACATGTCATCCTTCGTTAGATCTGTTATATTTGGATAGTCCAGATAGCCACAGGCAGAGAAGTCAGCCCACAGAGAGCCAAGTCACTTCCATCTTCACATGCGTGTGAGGTCCTCTTCTTGGGGTGCTGTTACCTTATGGGAAAATCACGGTCTCCACTGATCCTATTCTACTGATATTCCAGCCATTCCTCACTTCCTTCCACTGTAGTGGTTTTGCTCAGTAACTGTATCACCAAATTCCTCTTTGTAACAATGGTCGGAGAAATGTTCAAAGTTTATATAACTACAGGGTACGTATATATGTTGTTGATATGTACATAAACGTCACCTCATCCTAGGTTACAGATATTCTCTCATTATATAAATTTATATTTTGTTTTAATAGAAGATGGATATATTTATATTAAAGGCTAAGATTATGAAATGTTTCTTACATAGCATAACTAGAATTACTCAAGTCTTTTAGCTTTTCATGTCTCAAGATTTAGTACATGCAGTTCTCACCGATTTTAATGAGGCTACCTGTTGTTTGATAGGTTGTGAGAACATGCTGGTAAGCACACTCATTATCCAAGCTTATGATATATGCTGCAGATAGGAGCAAACATGTTTTCCACCGTGCTCTGCATGCATGAATACAATAAGTGACCTTAGTAAACCATAGCGTGTATAGAAAATGAGTACATAACAAACAAGGTACGGGTGGGGTTAGAACGCATGGCAAGTCAGTCTTAAAACTCCAGGACAGTGCGTAAGCCATTGTGCAAGATAACTACAATTTGACAGTGATCCGTGAGTAGGTCTCTGCATGGTGACGTGGAATACCATACCCGAATCAGATTCCTAACTGCTAAGTATATACTTCTAGCAAGTTCAAGTTCGCTAACCTAATCTCCGTTATAGTCTGAACTCTTGCTTTTCCAATACACTACCCAAGAGGATGGTATTTCTTTTTGCAATTTCTGAGTTTTTTTTTCCTGATAATATAGCAACAATGGTGAGCAGAGCTGATTAGTTTCCACTGCTTTTTAAATATATGCTGTTGCTTGTAATATGAAGATTTTCTGCAATCTAATGTGTTTCTCTACCCTCTCTGATGGTTTTCATTTTACCTGTTTCTCGAGGCTCGAAATGCAGATTTCATAGAGTAGGGATGTTCTTACATACCAAACACCAAAATAGTTTGAGATCCTCACAATCCAGGTAACTATAACAGTATCTTGTACAAAACTTGTGCACCAAGGTCAAGGACTTGATGAGCTATCTACAATGTGCCAACTATAATGAATATAAATCTCCGAAGGCTGGTTACTTTGTGGACGGGTCATTGGTAATTGCACACATATACACGACAAATTATAATGTGGTACGAACCAACCAGAAGCAGGTGAGGGTGTAAAGGTTAAGGCTGCTCGTTCATGCAAGGTAACGTCCACTGGACGCTCCATCCCTTCTTTCTTTCTTCTCACTGAAACAACCAGACAGCCTTAACCACATAGTTGGACACCGTGGTCAGATACTGGCAAGTAATGGCCAATCACACCTAAGGCTGGCTGAGATGACATGCAGGAATGTGTTTATATATGATGTACGTCGAATAGAAAGCTGCACCCGGCTCACGCCTCCCCACCTCCACACTGTTCCCCCTAACTCGTCCCCTCACCCCTGATAGCTGGTACAGCTGTGGTCAGTCAGCAACCAGCTGACTGACCACAGCTGCGGCCATGTCATAAGTAAATTAAAATACATAATGGGATTGCCTTTGCCCCTCTACCATCTCAAATGGATAATTAAAAAAATGCATTATGTACTAAATCATAACCACAAAGGAAAGACACAAAAGCGACGAAGACTGATGTAGTCCAAGAAACTTGCTCACGGTAGCAGTGTGATCCCCTTAATAAAACAATCTTACTGCGAGAAGATGGAAAAAAAGAGCTTAAAGCTCATCACCCTTAACCTAATAAAGACATGAAATACATAAAATATATTCATTTTAATTAAGTTAACAAACCATACAGAGGATGTCCACCACTTCATTACTTCGTTATATAAATACATTATAAGGCTGAGGTCGAAGAGTCCAGTTTATCGAACGAGAATTCTTATAGAATTCTTATTCCACTTGGGGGTCACATAAGTCAGCGGGTTATGGTCTCTGAACATTGGAATAACAAGTATAAATAATGACAAGTAAACATTGAAGTACTCCAGCGCCATCATCGATGTCAGCATCATTTTCTCGCTAGAAAATAGTCTTACCAGTATGTTTTTTTAGTTTAGCAGAGAAGAAAGTGACCGGGTGGAAGACACCATCTCCAGATTCTTGGAACAAGCTTCACTAAATCCCATGCCAATCACATTAATCTGCAAAGAAAAGAACTGAATAATCAGGTAACAGAAGTACGGAAGCTTCGCACAACAGGGTCTTCACAGTGTCAAGAGGCTTCCTGACGCATGTCTTACCATATATAATTTATGTACATAAATGGTTCAGAGAACCGACAAGTTGATAAATTAGACACATTTGCAACACTTTGGTATCTTTATTGTGGAAACTTTTTGCCCTCAGCCTAGAGTCGATGTAATCAGTCCAAACATCATGATGAGAATACAGCAAATGCGCGAAGGGGCTTATATATTGCAGACGGGTGAGATGAAACAATCGTAGGTGGTGTCACCCTGGACAGATATATTGCAGACGGGTGAGATGAAACAATCGTAGGTGGTGTCACCCTGGACAGATATATTACAGACGGGTGAGATGAAACAATCGTAGGTGGTGTCACCCTGGACAAATCCTATAGGCATGACATACTTCCACTTGTGGATTTGTCCAAGTTGACACCGCCTACGACTGCTTTGCCTCACCTGTCTGCAGTATATAAGACTCTTCTTCGTGCATATGCCTTATTACGCCTGCAAAGTGGCCACGATTCTGCACCGGCAGCAAGGTACCCCACTAAGGAGACGGATATTAACAACCATGTCACAAGATCCCACACTCTTCACGGACTACTACTGGATTCGTTCGTTTTGTGCTGCTGGGCGGAAGCTGCTGCATGTACAGCTACTCTGTGAGAAGAGTTGTGACCTTCCTGTTGCTGGGTACCATCCACCACCTCCCTGGCGCCCAGATCCAGCCGATGTTTTCATCATGCAGCTACCCATCTCTAAGTGTCTCTGCAGTCAAGACACCCTCAGGAATCATGCTGAGACAAGCATGGCACTGGCAGAGGGAGGCACATGTGCAGTGTATTTCACAGATGGTTCTGTCGACCCTGACAGGAAGAGAGCAGCAGCTGGACTGTACCACAATGGTCACACACAAGGCTGGCGACTCCCTGACCACTGCACGATCCTTCAAGCTGAGTTGGTGGCGATTCAGCAGGCATTGTCACATGCCCTACGACATCGACTCCGACCTGTCATACATGTTGATTCCACCTCTGCAATCAATGCCCTCTCCCATCCTCAACCACAGGATAATGTTCACCTCATCACATCGATCCTGAGCATAATGACAGCCTTAGAAGTTCAGGGTAATAGATCGACATTGAACTGGATCCCCAGCCATGCTGGCATCCGGGGAAATGAGGCGGCAGATGATGCAGCCAAGGCAGCAACAGACTATTCACATGTTGGGATTACTGTCCCAATCAGCCTACGACAGACCAAACTGGTGGCTGCCAGTGCCACGAAACTTCTGGGGGAGGTCGTAGGTGATACCCCATCTCAACAGTGGTACCGAGCAGCGACTCAGGGAGAACCCCCTCCATATGATAGAAGCTGGTCCAGAGCGCAGTGTACCGCCATCCATCGGCTTCGTTTGGGCTTTCCCACAGCCAAAATGATGGTAGACAAGGCTGAGGAGGAGATGTGCCAATACTGTCAGCACGTTGTCCAGCGGCCCCTAACACACTATCTTCTAGAGTGCGAAGCTACTGAGACACTCCGCAGGCAACTAGGGGTGATATTCCCTCCCGAAGAGGACCCAGAGATGACTGCGGCCACACTAGTGTACCATGGGGTCAACGAACCAGACAAGCTGTTACCTGTAATAATGACATATCCTCCTCCTCGCTAGTGTCCATAGTTACATATGGTGTCGCTTATGAGATGCACCAGTTGAACTGACCAGAGGGGCGCTTGAGCGGCATGCGTCGCATCATTGTGGAAACCTTTCTCCATCGGGAGCCAGAGACGGGTCATCGCAAGATTGGGATCCGTGCCAGGACTATGGTCTTGGCGAACATTATACATACATATGCCTTATTCTTATTAAAATTGATGGACTGATTACATCGACTCCAGGCTGAGAGATTGATTACCTCAAAATCCTTCTGATCTTCACCATTCTTCTTTGTAGTGGACTGATAAGCCACTGTGTGGCGAAATCTTTTGACAATGAAGGTACCCAAGTGTTGTAGATGTCTCTAATTTATCATAAATACACTACAAAATTCCCCTTAAAAATCCTTCCATATCTTTGAACCTTCATAATGAGCTATCCAAGGATCTTCATAATTTTGAATTACCGTAATGTTTGTGTTTCTAAGTACAACCTTCCCTTGACACACTACATGACCCAAATACGCGACTGAGGACTTAATAAAATTCTGTTTATAAATCAACAGTTAGTTGGTAGAGAGCGACCATCCTGGGAGGTACTACCGCTCTGCTAAGTGGGTGTGAAACTGAAACCTGTAATTATTGTACACAGTTTTAAGATTGTTGGTGTGTCTTCATTCTGTCTCATTAACACACAAGAAAACAAGTACGTCTTGCTCATTCTACTTACGTTTAGGTCACACTACACATGCATGTACACGTATATGTATACACACCCATCTACACATCCTTTCATCTCCATGAGGAAGTGGAAAAGAATCGTACCTCCTTAAATTACACGTGTCGTAAGAGGCGGCTAAAATGCCGGGAGCAACGGGCTAGTAACCCTTTCTGTATAAATTACTAAAAGTAAAACGAAAAAAAAGTTGTATGTATTTTTGGGGCCACCCTACGGTCTGTATGTTATGAAAAATCAACAGTTAAATTAAATTTTTCTAGCCTGTTTAAAAGCTCAACGTCAGTGTGTTTGTATTCCCTCCAACTCCTTAATGACTTCTAGAAGTTGAAATGTGGCAGGCACATTGTGTATTTGTATTTTTACTTGGATTACAAATGCAGAGATCTGTATCACTATCATTTAGGGGCACTTGACAGATAGGAACGCTTGAGCAAATTGAACTTGTAGACATGTATAACCTGACCGACGAAGTCAGTGACATCGCCCATATTAAGAAAAGGTAGGTATCCAACAAAGTGATCTGGTTCATCCTGTAGTGTAGTGAGTCAACAGGTTTACACCACCATCCGGTGTCATCATTTAACAAATTGACGATCACTGACTCAGACACAGACTCCATACTTCTTGCTATGAATCCTGTAAGAAGACATTTTAATAGGCTCAGAATATCCCACAATTACACCAAACACTTTAGCCTTACGCAATTTAGGGACATCTGAAAAGATGTCTGCATATTTTTTAAGAAGAGTCAATATCCCATTAATTTGAACCTCAGATGTACCAGACATCAATGGACATGGATCCTTCAAAACTTGTGAGTTGGACATCCTCACTTCCATTTCACCACTGCAAAGCATCTATCTCAGGAATAGGGTCTGTGACAACAAATAAAATTATAGCAATTATTTGGGAATGCGGCTCATAAAACTTTTCTAGTTAATATGATACAACTTACCACCAGAAAATATCTCAAGAGGAGTAACGAAGTAGTTTAATTCCAATCTATGTTCCTTTACTTTCAAGGGCCTTCAAGGTATACCAGTAGTATACCAAATATTTGTTTTCTGGCTGAAAACGAAAATTAGTATATCTTGCTATTCTCCAATTTTCCCATGCCTTTTAAAGGTTTTATTTTGCCGATTGTCTTATGAACTATAGATTTACCTTAAAATCGAATGCATTACTTTTCATTTTTTGGGCAAATTATCCCCGTAGTCAAGTATTAAATGTTCAACAGTTCTCCGTTAGCTGATATAGGCCACAGAGGCGCCGATTCAACCAAATGCCATGGCTTTTTAGCCAGCTCATGGTAATGGCGGGCTACGACCTACTATAGTCTTTATTTTAGGCCTGGAAAAAAGTTTTCGTCCATCCATAGAAGAGTTATGGGCAATAAAGTACGTGGTGATGAAATTTCTTAAGCAATATTAATTCTAATAGTTCACTTCCCTTAATCGCCTTACCAGTAATAAGGAATTTCTCCTAAGTATGCTATTACTAGCAAAGAAACTAGAGTAGTTTAAGCTTCGGTTTCGGACATCGCCCAATTTAAGACAGAAGCTAGGGGAAGCTTTCGTCTTGCTCCTCCATAAACATTTTTCCTCTTTGGACATGGAAATGGGAGAGTCAAGCAATCCTGCCACCAAAAATAGGAAAAGATTGCTATAGGAGATTCACTTTAAGCGTGGCCAACACCAGCTACCGTCGCAAAACAAATTGCGCACTCCAATATCTAAATCCCCAAGGTTATGCCAGTGTTCTCACTAGTTTCTTTCACCTTGAACATGGCCTGTGTTATGGTAATTTGAACAGATTCAGGTGTCGAGCCATCAGAATCTGTTATTGGATCAGGACAATTTCGAAGAGAGAATGCCGTTACTAGTTAACCATAATTTATTTTTCATAGGAAATTTCTCTTTATGCTCTTACATTTCGAGACTCACATTATTCTGAATCAACAAGTGTTCTGTGTGAGGGCACGAAAAATACTGTACCAGCATAAGCTTTTGTTTTACATTTTGTTTGACATAGCGTCTTCTGATGTGGGAAGAACGTAGCTTCAGAGGACAGTGCACAGCAGTATCCTGAAGCATTGTAAGTCAGAGCGGAATGTGCCATAAAGGTTTCTGTTTAGTTGACATACACATAACAGTACTTGTGAAAGTGCAACGGCCCTGTCAAACCCTCAGAAAAGGTCTTGACAGCGCCGAGTTCTCGTTTTGGAAATAAAAATTGGAAAAGTAATAAAGAGATAAATTTGGAAACTTAAGGCACATGGAATAGGAGGAGAAATTTTTTCCTGGGTAGAGGCATGGTTGACAAATAGGCAGCAGAGAGTTTCCATAAATGGGCAGAAATCAGAATGGGGGCACGTCGGAAGTGGTGTTCTGCAGGGGTCAGTGTTGGGTCCCTTGTTGTTCACAATTTACATAAACGCCATAGATGAGGGAATAAATAGCGACATAAGCAAATTTGCTGATGACACCAAAATAGGCCGTCCAATTCATTCTAATGAGGACATTAGAGCACTCCAGGATGATTTGAATAGACTGATGCAATGGTCGGAGAAGTGGCAGATACAGTTAAATATTGACAAATGCAGAGTTCTAAATGTTGGAAAGGATAATGACCATGCCACATATAAACTAATGTAGATCTTAATATTACTAATTGCGAAAAGGATTTAGGAGTTCTGGTTAGCAATAACCTGAAACCAAGACAACAGTGCATAAGCCTTCGCAATAAAGCTAACAGAATCCTTGGCTTCATATCAAGAAGTATCAATAATAGAAACCCTCAGGTTGTTCTTCAGCTCTATATATCCTTGGTTAGGCTTCATTTAGATTATGCTGCACAGTTCTGGCCACCGTATTACAGAATGGATATAAATGCACTAGAAAACGTACAGAGGAGGATGACAAAATTGAACCCATGTATCAGAAGTCTTCTCTATGAGGATAGACTGAGGACCCTGAATCTGCACCCTCTAGAAAGGCGTAGAATTAAGGGGGATATGGTTGAGGTGTATAAATGGAAAACAGGAATAAATAAAGGGGATGTAAATAGCGTGCTAAAAATATCTAGCCTAGACAGGACTCGCAGCAATGGTTTTTAAGCTGGAAAAATTCAAATTCAGGAAGGATATAGGGAAGCACTGGTTTGGTAATAGTTGTGGATGAGTGGAACAAACTCCCAAGTACCGTCATAGAAGCTAAGACGTTGTGTAGTTATAAAAATAAATACATGAGTGGGTGTGGGTGAGTGTGAGTTGGACCTGACTAGCTTGTGCTACTGGCTCAAAAGCCGTGCTCCTTCCTTAAGTGGAGGTGACCTGACTGGGTGGGCCATTGGTCTAAGCCGGGGATTGACATGGACCTGCCCCGCATGGGCCAGTAGGCCTGTTGCGGTGTTCCTTCTTTCTTATGTTCGTATGTTTATTAAAGAACTTGTATAAAATATAGAACACTTAAAACATGGAAATCCTATCTGAAGCAAATAAAGAGCGGATGGATGAACTTCCGAGGCGCCGATGCTCTTGTCAGGTAACACCTAATCACGTGTGGATTTGAGAACGTTGAGTTGGTGTTGAAGTCGGGTGGTCAGCGGTTGAGTAGTCAGTATTTACCACCATGAATGCTTGTTTAGGACTACTGGAGAATTACTGTAGGACGGTCTAAAGATGTCAGTTCATCAACCACAATGGGCAGAGGAACTGCACAGATCCCCTCAAGGTACAGTACTCTTAATATTGCAGAGTTACTCTCCAATGATGAAGCTTTAATGTCTCTGATCTAAGCATAGATCATGCTGCCCGCCTTGTCTCGCTTGTGTTCAAAGTTTATTCTCTATAAGGATTACAATGCTGAGTTTACAGAATTTGGTTATTGTGTAGTTTACATGTAGTAAAATAATAATTACAGAGTGTACCACTAGAACACCTAGCATGTCTAGGCATTTCGGGCAGACTTTTATTAAATCTTAAGTTTAAAATATTACAAAATTATGAGGTAAGTTGGTATTATGGCTAAGTGGCTAAATACTAGTTGTGAGTTTAGCAATGTGAATGCTTTTGTTTTGGCACTATACATAGTTTCAGTATTGGAGTATCACAGGCCAACTTATGACTAGTTAAGATTCATTATTTTGAGATTGAGATTGATATTTCTGTTTATGGTCAAATGGGTGAGTGAGTGTAAGTGTGAACCACCAGGTGGTATTCGTATTATTAGTTGACAGGGTGTATCAGGGAGATAAGATGTTTTCTGATGGTAGTTTTGAAGGTGATGAATGTGTCTGCAGTTTTGGAATTTTCAGGTAGGGTGTTCCAGATTTTAGGGCCTTTGACATACATTGAATTTTTGTAAAGGTTTAGTCGGACACGGGGAATGTCATAGAGATGTTTGTGTCTGGTGTTATGCCTGTGGGTTCTGTCACAACTATCAAGAAAGCGTTTTAGGTCAAGGTTAATATTGGAATTTAAGGTCCTGTAGATGTAGATTGCACAGTAGTAAGTGTGGATGTACTGAACAGGGAGTAAGTTTAGATCTATGAAGAGTGGGGGGGTGTGTTGCCAGGGATGGGATTTAGTGATTATTCTTACTGCGGCTTTTTGTTGGGTTATTATTGGCTTTAGGTGTGTTGCTCCAGTTGAACCCCAAGCACAGATAGCATAGGTGAGTTATGGATATATAAGTGAATGGTATAGTGTGAGAAGGGCAGTTTGCGGCACGTAGTATCGTATCTTGGAGAGGATCCCAACCGTTTTGGATACTTTTTTAGTTATGTGTTGGATATGGGTGCTGAAGTTCAGGTTGTTGTCGAGGTATAGGCCTAGGAATTTGCCCTCATTATGCCTGGCAATTAGAGTGTTGTCGATCTTAATGTTAATTTGCGCATCTCCTGCTCTGCTACCAAACATAATGTAGTAGGTTTTGTCAACGTTAAGCGTAAGTTTATTGGCTGTCATCCAAGTCGATATTTTGATCAGCTCATTAACAATGGTGTTGAGGGTGGCAAGATTAGGGTGAGAGATGACATAAGTCGTGTCGTCAGCAAAGAGAATGGGGTTCAGGTGTCGAGATACGTTTGGAAGATCATTGATGTATACGAGGAAGAGCAGGGGACCAAGGACACTTCCCTGCGGAACTCCAGTATCAAGTGGCTGTGTTGTTGATGCTGTGTCTTTAATGGTGACATACTGATACCTATTAGTAAGGTAAGATTTGAAATATGCAAGCGCATGGCCTCTTATACCATAATGGTCAAGTTTGTGGAGTAGGATGCCGTGGTCTGCTGTGTCAAAAGCTTTTCTTAGGTCAATAAAAATTCCTAGTGGATATTCCTTATTTTCCAATGCTGTGTAAAGCAGATCTAGCATTTTTATGATTGCATCGTTAGTGCTTTTATTTTTCCTGAATCCAAATTGGCAGGGGTTGAGTATGTTTTGTGACGTTATAAATGAATACAGTCTCCTGTGCACGAGTTTCTCAAAGATTTTGGATAGCAATGGTAAGTTTGATATTGGCCTATAGTTGTTTAAATCTGTAGGGTCACCACCTTTATGTAATGGTGTAACCCTTGCCGTCTTGAGTAATTTCGGGAATGTGCTAGTTTCTAGTGACTTGTTAAAAAGTAATGAGATAATATGCGAGAGGACATGGGCCACTCTCTTGTACAATAATGGTGGGACACGAGACAGATTCCCTGAGTTATTTTTAAGTAACTTTATAATCTCGGTGACTTCCGTGGGCTCAGTTGGAGCAAGATAGAAGGAATTTGGGAAATTCCCATCTAGGTAGTCCCCGGCATGGGCATTGGTACGTGGGATTTTATTGGCGAGATTAGAACCTATGGTTGAGAAGAAGTCGTTTATCTTGTTAGCTGTGTCAGTGGGTTGCAGTGGTGTTTCATTAGGTTTAGTTAGGACAATATTCTTGTTTTTTTTTCAGTTTGTGGGTCCCTAGAATCTGAGAGTGTTTTCCAGGTCTTTTTTATATCTCCTCTAGTGTCTGTGAATCTACTGGAGTAGTATAGTTGTTTGGCTTTCTTTATTACTTTGGTGAGGACTGATGAATAGTGTTTAATAATATCTTTGTGTATTAAGCCCTGCCTATATTGCTTTTCATATTGGTGTTCCTTATCAATGGATTTCAGAATGGTGCTGGTTAGCCATGGGCAACCAAGCCGTTTGTTTGTGATCTGTTTCGTTTTTATAGGACAATGTTTGGTGTATAGTCTAAGTAGTTTGTCAAGAAAAATGTCTGTTCAGTTATCAATACCATTGGCCTTGGAGAATTCTGTAGGCCAGTCAACAGTCTCTATGTCAGCTGTGAACTTCCTTATTGAGGCCTCATCATGGAGTCTAAATGAGACTTTGTTGTATTCAAGTGGTGGTTTACTAATGTTTGTCAAGAGGAAGGTAGGGTAGTGGTCTGTAGTGCTATCTGTGATTATCCCTGATTTAAGGGGGGCTAGTATATTGGTCCATATGTGGTCTATTATAGTTGCACTTGTTTCAGTGAGCCTGGTTGGTTTAGTTATTGTTGGTATAAGAAGTGTGTTGTTCATATTGTTGATGAAATCAGTTACAGGCTGATCATCTAGTAGGCCAAGGTTGATGTTGAAGTCTCCAGCTAAGAGAAGGTGGTGCTTATTCATTTGTCTGTTTGTTATTAGTGACTTTAATTTCTCACTGAAGTTTGGGATGTTTGTGTGAGGTATCCGGTAAATGGCACCGATTGTTAAAGGCGTCTTAAGGTTTTTTACAGTAAAATTAGCAAAAATGTATTCTCCATATTCATCACTAAAGCAATTGGTGCTAATACAAGATAATTGGTTAGAGCAATAGATTTGCAATACCACCCCCAACTTGGTATGGTCTACAGTTGTGGATTGCTGTGTATTCTGGTAGAGGGTAGATATCTATTGTGTCCTGTTTAAGCCAGGTCTCAGAATAATGCAGGAGAAGGGTGTCTTTAGTGATTCAAGGAGTGCCAGGAGGTCATCATAGTGTTTGCTTAAGGACCTGATGTTGTAGTTAATTACTGATAGACTTTTATCATTGTTTAGGATAGTGCTGGCTTGTGATGCTGTGTAGTAAAGGCAGTTACTTTCCAATAGGTTTTGATTGTGTGTCAGATTATGTAGGTTTAGATCAGGGTCAACGTGATCAATCATCTTCTAGCTTTAAATTATGGTTATTTATATCCTGAGTTGTGTGTTGAGTTTTAGTACTGATATCTGTAGTGGTGGGAAGTTTGGACAAGTATATAGCTATAGCATTTTGGTCATGTAGAGTATAGTCACTAATACACATAATGAAGTTGGTGTTGTCTATGTGTTGTGCTGGAATGAGCTAAAGTACAACTAGGTATAAACTAATAATATAAAAATACAAATTAAAAATAGCACAAGACTCTCACTTGTAATTGCACTAAGCATGTAATGACTTTGGTATAGTCTATGTATTGAGCTAGAATGAGCTATAGTACAACTAGGTTTAATCTAATAATATAAAAATACAGATTAAAAATAGCACCAGGCTCTCACTAGTAATTACACTATGGTCTAATATAATGACTTTGGTACTGACTATGTATTGAGCTAGAATGAGCTATAGTACAACTGAGTTTAATCTAATGATATAAAAAAGGCACAAGACTCTCAGTTGTAATTGCACTAAGGTGTTATATAAGTTGTTTACAAGAATTAGAGTATAACTAGATTTAAATTGACAAGATAAAATATACAAGTTAAGGTAGCAAAAGAATAAAAAAAGTAGAAAAAAAAAAATATATGAGGTAGTTGGTACTAGTTAGCAAAAGATAGTTAAGGGCCTTGAACAATAATATAATTGAAATATACACTAATTGCACACACAATATAGTCACTAAGATATGAAAACAATCTTCGAGTAGGACTTATAATATAAACTTATAAAAATACAAATTGAAATGGTACTTGCAATTGCACTAGAGTCTGGTATAGGTTGTTGACAAGATCAAGAGTATAACTAGATTTAAATTGACAAAATAAAATTCACAATTAAAGTACCAAAAGAATAATAGTAAAAAATAACAATGGTAATGTCTTGGTTATAATATGATAGTAAGATGGTAGACAGGTACACAGGATAATATAAAGGTTGGGGTTGAATATACAAACGAAAATTTGGCAACAAAATGTTATGGGACGTATAAAATAATGTTTAATGTACAAAAGTAAAATTGACTGGTAGTAAATATGGTGCTTTAATAAAATTTTAATAAGTAATAATGATTACAAAAAAGTGAAAAAGTACTGTTTATTTCATTCAATATTGCACTGGTAGTTATACTAGAGGTTATATGGCAGTACAAGGTAATTAAGAGTACTCTAAGATAGTAAATGTGGTATTAAAACAGGTAAAGGTAATTAGACAAGTAATGGTTATTAAATGTCAAAAATGTTAAGAGTAAATTGAAATTATAGTAAAAATGGTAATTATTAATTTTAGTAAGTAATATCAGTTGATGGTATTTAAAAAAATATGAGGTAGTAATATGGACAGAGAAAGTATCAATTCAGCTAATGTTTAAGCAAACAATAGTAAATAAAATTACATAAGGTGACTTATGCTTCCTAGTAAAATCACAAAATAAGGTAGTCAGGCAGTCAGGGCTAAAGAACAAAAAATTACAATCCAGACAAAGAGTTACATGACAGGCATAAGGTCTTTAAAAGAAATGGTGAGGACAAAGACACTTACGCTAAAATACAAACTTAAATCAGGTTCGGTTGAATCAAATAACAGAAGATATCAGAAACAAGAATGAAGCTTGTTGTTTAAACTAAATTAACCACAACCCACCAAAATAAATTACTAAACAGGAGTGAATTGGATATTTACAAACTCAATGGGAGCTAGCTGGTCCAATGGCTAACGCGACGGTCTGGGGTTTAGAGAGACTGATCGCGGGTTCTATCCCCGCCCGTGGTATGGTTTGTTTGCAATCGTGTCATTACGATTTCGTGAGTCATGACTACAATCTGTTCGGAGGGTCCCACGTCAACTCCCACCGGGTGGAAAAAGAGGGGGGGGGGCAGGGAGGAGCAGTAACAATGCACACACCTTTCAGAACAAACATTCCGCCAATCAATCTACCACCACTCGTTCATACTTCCACTTCTATCTAATGAACTATTACCCCTCACAGTACTGGTATTTCATAGGTTCATATGTCTGAGCCTTTGACACTAGTTGCATGTGACTGTTCCTCGTTGGCACATGAAGGCTGATCACCCCGCAGCGTCACACTTTAAATATCGTGAAAAGTTTTCTTCCGAAACTCCTTCTTCCCCAGAGCACTGATGTGAGGAAAACATAGAAGGGCTTTGTCAGATAATAGTGAATTAACTTCAAAGTATCCCGTAGCTCGATGGCTAGCGCACTCGGCTCACATACTGTGGTCCGGAGGTCGATCCCCGGTATGGCTGGAAACATTAGGAAATGCCTTTATGAGACACCTGCTGTCCAGTGTTCACCCATCAGTGAAATGGATACCTGGGTGTTAGTCGACTGGTGTGGGTCTCATCCTGGGACAAATTTGACCTAATTTGCCCGAAATGCTCTGCATAACAAGCGGCTTTCTATATAGCAGTATGTAATTGATGTCAGCTAGGTCTGTATACCTTGTACATGTACTTGCAGAAATAAATATTATTATTAATATTTCTGCCGGTTTAACTATGTCAACTATAGACACAAGTATACAAGTCTCAAGAAAAACACAAACAGCCGGACTAGCAGTTTCTAAAAAGATATCTAATAACTCCAACTACATAAGTCACTAAGTTAGTGACTCCCGCTGATTTGTGAAATTTAGTAAATAGCTTAGACTGATCTCGAGCAAAATCAATATACAACTCCCAGGTTGAAGTTTTTTCAAATTTAAGGCAGCTTTCAGCAATTTTCACCTCAGTCGGTCGTTTTCACTGATGGCTAGTTGTAATTTGTTAATTTCATTTAGTTCCCACATTTATTACTGTGATGATCACTGGCGTTATTGTGGTCATTCCATCTGCAAGGGTTTGTATTCCGAAAGTCACATCTAACACATGGTATTATGTATACTCCTGTGCAGGTCGAAGGGCCTTGTGTTTCTGTGCCAAGTCTTTGAGTGAGGAAGATAAGTTGGTAGCTATTGTGATGGTTTCATTGTTAAATATTCTGGTGACATTTGATGCCACATTAATGTACAAGACACTTGTGCAACAATTGTTTCGTCAACCAGTGACTTCGTCAGTTCACTACAGAGAAAAACGGTGAAAGATGAGAAGTTGAAGTTAATCACTGTCTCAGCCTGGAAATGATGTGTTTAGTCCACAAGTCTTGATAAAATGGCTTTCAAAACCATTTATACAACAGAATCCACATTACTGACCGGCAAAACGATGAGGAAAACGCGTACATTACACGTGCATTCAGTTCGCTACAGTTTCCCCTAAACTTTATATGAGATATGTTACTGATCTGTTGTTGTTCGATCCACAGATCGAACAACAACAACAACAACACTTCAGCAGTAGTAATCATCTGATTCATCGTTTTGCCTGTCGCCAATGTGGCATCTAATATGGTCAAACTATTTAACAACCAAATCATCAAACTAACCACCAACTCTTCCTCTTCACTCAGACTTGGAGCAAAAACACTAGAAAGAACCTTCGACCAGCGCAGGAGTATGTAAAATACCATGTGATGGATGTACCAAGAAGTATGTGGGAGAAACTGTTTGGTCATTAAGTATCAGACTTTGGGAACATAAACACTTGGAGACGGGATGACCACAACAACTAGTTATCCCTGAAAACGACCAACAACGGGGAAGGCTGCTGAAGGCTGCCTTAACTCAAGACTATACTTCACTAGAAAACACTGATAATACATTTTGACCCAACACTGTACACTTAACAACACTGTAGTTCACAAAGTTTTCGAAACGTAAGCCATCTTTGCCATGTGACACTGTGAACATGTAGTGCCAAGTGCTTGATCGGTGTTTCCAAAGCTTGGGCGAGATTCTCGAATGTTTGAAAAAAAAAAACAGGATCAGCTTCAGAAAAACGTGGTACAAATGACATTTACTTCTGTAAGCTAAAATGTTCAGTACTACTAATTATAACGCAAGAGAAGCAGATTTGCTCAAAGTTAGTCTTTGCTTCCTACTACCTGCGTCAACACCATGATTTTCACCAGGCAAACACTGAGGGGTGTGATCACCACCATGACGAGTAAGGAAACGGTTGGGGTAACGAAGATTAACATGAACTTTAAGTATATTAAAACACACTAGAGGGAGATATAAGTCAAGAATGATGTATCAAGTATTAATTTGATGCTTATTGACTCGTGAAGCTGTACAGCAGTTAAATGACCAGCAATGCTACTTGAACAATTTATACAGAGCAAGCAATGTATGTCACCAAACACCTGATGCATGCTTGCTACAGTACCCAAATACCAAACTGAAATGAATTAGAGTAAACAGGAACACATTCTGGACAGGTCCCATATCACGAGCGCAAGTGCTTTTACTACAGTCATTAATATATAAAATATGAGCGAATAAAATATACACAAGAGAACTTATTTACAGTTGTTTACACTATACACAGTGGGAGTGAACCAATTAATCAGTGTGAAAAGAGTTTGGAGAGAGTAAATATGAAAACTTTTCCTGCTACAACTATTGCACACCCATATAGAAGGTCAGATGTTCGTATTGTGTAAGACAGCTCGAAGCAGGTAAGGGGTCTGAAGATTCAGGATGTCTCTGCCTGCCAGGGAACTTCTACTGGACCTCATTCCCTCACTCTGGAACAAGCACACAGCTTCCAGGACGTAGCTGGGCACCCTATACTAGCATGATGTACACATAATGGCAACCAGTGGCCAACCACACTTATGGCTGGCTAAGATTATGTAGAGGAATATCGTTATGCATGACGTACATCGAATACAAAATTTCTCTTGGCATACGCCACGTTCTCTTTTACATATTTTTACACACATTATTTCAAGTTCTCTTCATTTGTAACTCTACGAAAACATTGCACTCTACAGTAAATCCGAAATATACTAAAAAAAACTAAAATAATTAGATAAATAAAAATTTAATCACTGGTCCATGACAAATATTCTTTTTAAGATTCAGTTGATAATATACACAAAATTATAGGAAACACAAAAAGAAAATTTAGTTAGACCATAATTATGTCATTAGTGAATAAGAAAAATTAAAATTTTCAAAGAAAAATTAAACCTGTTACAATAAAAAAATGAAACAGGGGCAAATATATCTTCAGTACATAAAATATTCATAGCGGGAATAAAGAACATTTATCATTTACGAGGTATATGACACACAGGTAAAGATATGTATCATTTCTGAAGTTTATGAAAGAGGGTTAAAGGATATCTATTATGATGTGCTTAAGACCTGTAGGGGACATTAAAATAAATTGTCAGATACATCAATCTTCCAGTGACAATTCTTCTCCTCTATTCTGGCAGTGATCTGCCCCCATGAAAGTGTATTTTCACAGCCTCTGGGGTCCCCTGACTGGTAAACAAGCGCTGCATTATCCTCACATGGAACCATGGTGTGAGAGGTATATTTTGCCGGTAGCCTCGCTGCAGGTGAAAGGATTCAGTGAGCCGGATGATGGGCTTATTTTTTTTTATCATATAAAAAACTATTTTTGTAGAAGTATAATGATTTTTTACAGGGAACAATACCGGATTTATGGAGTTATGAAAGAGTCATAAAACTCTATACACGCATTCACTCCTGGGCTTATGCTTTGTTTGTATAATGAAACATATGCGCACTCATATATGCACTTGAACACACACACACACACACACCGTGTATGTTAGGCCCATATTGGAGTATGCGGCACCAGTTTGGAACCCACACCTAGCCAAGCACGTGAAGAAACTAGAGAAAGTGCAAAGGTTTGCAACAAGACTAGTCCCAGAGCTAAGAGGTATGTCCTACGAGGAGAGGTTAAGGGAAATCAACCTGACGACACTGGAGGACAGGAGAGATAGGGGGGACATGATAACGACATACAAAATACTGAGAGGAATTGACAAGGTGGACAAAGACAGGATGTTCCAGAGATTGGACACAGTAACAAGGGGACACAGTTGGAAGCTGAAGACACAGATGAATCACAGGGATGTTAGGAAGTATTTCTTCAGCCACAGAGTAGTCAGTAAGTGGAATAGTTTGGGAAGCGATGTAGTGGAGGCAGGATCCATACATAGCTTTAAGCAGAGGTATGATAAAGCTCACGGCTCAGGGAGAGTGACCTAGTAGCGATCAGTGAAGAGGCGGGGCCAGGAGCTCGGACTCGACCCCCGCAACCTCAACTAGGTGAGTACAACTAGGCGAGTACACACACACACACACACAGAGCCAAGCAGGTAAGGAAATTAGAGAAAGTGCAGAGGTTTACAACAAGACTAGTTCCGAAGCTACTGGGCATGTCCTACGAGGACAGGTTAAGGGAGATCGAACTGACGACACTGGAGGACAGGAGAGTTAGGGGGGGATATAACAGCAACATATAAAATACTGAGAGGAATCGACAAGGTAGACAGAGACAGGATGTTCCAGAGATGGGACATAGCAATATGGGGTCACAGTTGTAAGTTTGACTCAGATAAATCACAGGGATGTTAGGAAGTATTTCTTCAGTCACAGATTTGTCAGGAAGTGGAATAGTGTGGGAAGTGATGTAGTGGAGGCAGGTTCCATACATAGCTTTAAGAAGAGGTATGATAAAGCTCAAGGAGCAGGAAGAATGACCTAGTAGCGACTAATGAAGAGCGAGGCCAGGAGCTGTGAATCGACCCCTGCAACCACAAGTAGGTGAGTACGTACACACACACACACACACACACACACACACACACACACACACACACACACACACACACACACACACACACACATACACACACACGCGCGCGCGCGCGCACATGCATACATTCAGTGTCTGATAACTCTGCTTTCCGTTTCAGGTAAGCAGTATCCTGCGGCTCACCGGAAATCCTGCTTCAGTAAGGTATGTAAATCACTTACTTTCACTAGGTGGTCATCTTATCTGTATGTGGGCTAAATCCTCACCCATTGTTCACCATTATACAAATAACCCGCACATAGGAGAGAGAAGCTTATGACGACGTTTCGGTCGGACTTGCACCATTTACAAGTCATATATACACCACAGCAATATTTCACTGTTGGAGTGGCTCCTGGAGCCGCTCCAGTGGTGCTACTGGGCGCCATATTTTCAATTTGACAGTTTTATTGAATAGTGAAAATTATATTTTATATAACAACTCGAGAATCATTCTTCCGTGTGACTTCAAAATAATACTGATGGTGCATTATTTTACAAGAATTATAACCCATAAGTTTAATCTGACTTGGTACAAATTTGAAGTTTTACTTAAATTAAAAAAAATTAGAATCTATGGTATTAGATCAATTATTAAAGAGTGCCTTGACCGATCGACTTCAAACTTTTATCATTTGTGGACTAATTTGTTATTTTTATTAAGTATTGTTGTAAATGGTTTAACTAGAGAATTGTTCTTCTGATCATTTTGAAACCAGCTGGGGTGTAATAATCTGAAGTATTTTTTTTATTAATATTGGGCTGTAAGGGTCCCAGTCTCTTTTTTTTTTTTCTGATTTTATCAAATTGTAATTTTTTATTAAGTCAAAATCATTTACTTCTTGTTTCTGGGTGAATCATTTATTGTTTCTTTCTGGAATTGTAGAGAATTTTAAACAGAATATAAATGAGAAATTAATTTTCTAAATAATAAAACTCTAAGGCTTTATGGTGTTTTTAAATATAACAAAGGGAGACTTTCCTCTTAATCGTAACATTCTCGGCAACATTTTCGTTTGCTTTCTCACAGATTTTCGTTTATTACTCGAGAATGTCTTATTCGATAGCCTTCAAATTTTCAACACTTGTGTAGTGTATCTTGGACAAGATTCACTGGAATACTTGAGTAACTGAGTACCCGATGCACAGTGCTACGTAGGATAGCACAACGTTTGTTCCCGTGTGAGAGGCGGAGACAGTCTCCTGTGTTCACCTTCATAACTTCATTACTGGTATGTTCAACTTAGAAGAAAGTTGGCATATTTAATGCAGTGTTTTGATGTTATTTTGCCACTTTTAGTCTCGAAATAGTACAGTATTATTTAACCTTATTGCATTATTTTGCTTTGATGCCAGTGAGGGGCTTTTTGATCCAAGAAATTTGAATTGTCTTCTCTTTACTTTGATAGAATTTGAATGCATTCCATTCCACAGGAACTGTATGACCCCTACGTGTTTAGCGCTTTGCTCTCATTAAAATCAGTCTTCAGTGACTGATGCAATATATGAAATGGTTGAAAAATTTCATGGGTTCCGGTTTTGTAGGCAAAATTTTGTTGGTTCGGTAAAAGACACTTATGTACAGATCAGAACATTTATTGTAGGAAACGTTTCACTACGAGTTTTTTTGGATTCTCAACAATACCTGGAAATGCATCTTCTGGTCAACTTTAAACTTTTAGTGTTGATGAGCTTTCCTCAAAAGAAATAATCTCTTGATGTTAGGTTGTGTAATTTATTATGTGCCAATGTTATTAGTAAAATTGATTTCTGTTCTAGTGTCTATAACATGTGTGTGCTCTCAAGACTATTGTAAATTTGTATGTTATGTACACTAAGGTTATATTAAACTTATTTTAATTATTGCATTTACTCTCTTAAAAAGCTGATCAGACTTAGAGAAATGTGGATGGATTTTAGCCTCTGTAGGTCCCAATTTGCTTTTCTGGAAGGAACTGGAAAAATTACTGTACTACGTGTTATGCGATAATTTCTGAGTGTCGTATCTGATTAACGTCAATCCTTCCTCGTTTATTATTCAATGATGAAACTTCTGATCTCTTTGAAAGGTTTCAATTAACGTCGAGCTGTGAACGACCTAATTTACAACTTTTATTGAAGAAATTTGGATATTAGTTTCCATATGATGACTTGTGACTGCTTCTTCTGATTCTCTTTAAATCATCGGCGCTAATATTCAAGTGCATAATCAACTTATGCCGCACTCTGCACTCTTCCAGTCGCGTGCATTGAGGCGCAAGGGACTGCGGTTATGCATTAAGGGGATACCTCCCTCGAACCGCGCAGTGGTCGAAATACGTCTGGTTTAACATAAATCTTGATGACCAGATAAAAGGAATTAGAAAATGTGAAGTTTATCATATAAATTTAAAAAATGAAAGATATTTTTTTTTTTTTTTTTTTTTTTTTTTTTACAAGTTGCAAATGCGACATCTGTTGTCGCAGACATCTACCAGAGAATAGTGGGTCAGCATGTTGATGTACACCCCCTTCCCCCCCTCAACAAATAGCCCGATTCTGGCTATGTAACTCGTTCTGGAGTCATTATCGTTATTAAAAACTCGATAAAAAAATTTTATAGTACCTTCCTTGGGAATAAAATTTAGATGGGATTACAATGAGGAGAATGAGTACTAACCAAATGAAGTTTGAGAACTTTATTATAGCAAAAAGGTGTATAGGTTATATAATATTTGCAGTTAAAAGTACACTTGGTTCCTACACATAACTTGGAGTTGCACAGAGTTAAGAGATGTACCGCTTGATCCGGCACAGGAAACATACACAACCAGAAAACTGAATCAGTGTGACAAGAGCAGAGGAGAACAGAGTTCTCCCAGAATAGAAATCAGAGGTGTTGTCTCGATGATGTCCAGCTAGAGAGAGAGAGAATTTATTATTATTATTATAATCAAGGGGGAAGCGCTAAACCCGGAGGATTATACAGCGCCTGGGGGGGGGGGATGTGGAAGGCATTCAGGCTTAATTCGGGGAACTGGAGCACAGATCCAATTCTCTAAATCAAGAGCCCCTCACCAACATCAAGGAACCTTCCTTGAGGGGCCAGAGAGAGAGAGAAGCGATGACAGCAGGTGCGAGATCAGATGTCCTCCCTGCTGAAAACGCACCCCAGGAAGTAAACAAGCCAGCAAGCGGTTTAGCATTGCGGGCAGCCAAGAGTTTAGTTTTTGTGTTGCATCCTACCTATCAGTGTAGCTAATAGTATAAAGCATAATATTTTCGTTTTAGCTATTAACGAGAATAACTTTTGCAATATTAGATAAAAGAGGAAATACACGAGTACAGTAGACCGTTATATTATACTATACAGTTTAATTTTCTACGTTTTGTCTGTTACACTATTGAAAAATTACAGCATAATTTTATATAACACTTCGTGGGAGGGGAAAAAATTTTGAGCGTCGGCCGCAGAGACAATAGCCAGGCTATTGTCTCTGTGGGGGAGACCTGCCTAGCTTCCCTGCCACTTACCCATGACCCAGCCCTCCCTGCATACTCGTCTTGTACGACTCTCTTCTCAGAGCTAGTTTGTATGTTGGTACTGTGATCTTTTCGTCTCCTGAAAAGAATGACATGTAGATCACAAATACCTGAATAAACTGATTATCTTACTGACTTACTGACTTGACTTCACTGACATAGATTTAGCCTTTTTCACTGAAGAGGACCCTGACAAATCTAGAAGCAGTGCTTTGAAACGGTGTATAGAACAGCTTATGATGCCGTACCGTCAACTGTATAATGTACTGCAGTGTAAAATATCCCAGAGCTCTATTACATAATTTTTGCACACTCCAGTACAACCATCGACTTTAGTACCAGAACCTCAGTCATCCACCTCAGCCCAGTTGGGCCAGAGCATAACTCTCCACTTTCTTCACAATCATCGACAAACACCAACAACCACAATTTGCATTTGTAGTCTTAAGCAATAAAAACAACATAATACGTCACGACAATGAACAACAATTACATATTCATTTTTATTTTTTTGTAAGATCTGGAGGTCTAAAAAAAGTTGTTTGGCTCTTTGGTGGCTCGCAGGAACGTAACCCTATTTTTCTCATAAGTTCTTCAGTTAATCTATTATGGATTTACCTAACACAGTGTTTTCATGAACGTAACTACCGTGTTATATAACGGTCTACTGTGCACAAAAATTGTCTCAGTTTTTCTGAGAACGATGTATTACACAAATGAATCTACAGGCTAAGCGATGCTGTCATACCTCTTCTCATTGACAAACTAAGAGCTGTCAAAAAAAAAAAAAGGCGTCTCCTAATTCGACAATTCTGAACGCCGTGCCATAAGTGGAGAATTATTCAATTGATCAGCTTCAAATTTTCATCACCGGTGAGGTTACATGAACACAAGCCTCACACCCAATTTTCCAGTTTTATTGAGTAAATAATGATATTCATTTTATATTCAGTAACTGAATAATGCGTCTACTAATTGGCTTCAAAATAATATTGATGATTCATTCTATAAGAATTATGATAACCCATGAGTTTACTCTGAGTAAATATAAATTTGAAAGTTTACTGAAATTAGTTAAATGTTTGGAATCGTTGTAATTAGATTACTGAAGAACGCCTTTATTGATCAGCTTAAAACTTGCACAATTAGGGAACTTTATGAATTCAAAACTTGTCACTTAATTTGAATTGTGTATATTTCAATTTCCCTTTGTAATAACTACAGAATGTCTTTTTCGATCGACGTCAAACCCTTGCTGGTGTATCTTAATTTCAGTTATTTTTAATTAATTTTGAGATGTGCAGATACAAATTTTTCATTTTTTTGGAAAATTTTATCAAACTAGTTTTTTTTTTAATATAATATTTTTCGTACAAGACTGTAGAGAATTTCGAATAGAATAAAACTGGGAAAGAAAAAAATGAAAAATAAAAATTCTCATTTTTATTACATTTTAAGTTTCACGAGGGAACATTCCTTTTTTTTTCAGAACATTCTCAGTAACATTTTTGTTTCCTCTTTCCCATATTTTCGTTTATTACTAGAAAATGCCTTATTCGATAAGCTTCAATTTTTCAGCGGCGGTGTAGTGTATCTTGGGCACAATTAATGTTAGTATTGCATGCATAGTTGTTTTATGCACGGTGTTGCATAAGATATTCCCAAATTTGGTTTTCGTGTGATAACTGGAGATAAGCTCCTCTGATCGACTGCAAAATTTCAACAATGGTGTATCCTACTGTGAAGAAGGTTGGTATATTAATGCAGTGTGTACATCATTTTTCTATATTTTACCTCGAAACTGTATAATGTAACTTTATATCAGTTCAAGATTTTGAAGGATATTTGTGCTCTGACAGCTTGTTTCAGCTGATTGTTATTTCAGTTGACTGTTGTTTGCCTTTCATCGCACATTTCCCCCCTTACATTTTTTTAATTGCTCATCCTCCTCTTCCGTTTAATACCCAGACTGACAATACTGCCACTTCTGCTCTCTCCCTCCCGTCCATTCCCTCCTTTTATCACTCTGTTATATCCTCAAGACCCTCACACTTTTTATGTCACTCTTCTATCCCTCAGGTCTAGTATAACACGTCCTTTACCCAACAAGTGTGTCCCTCATTATATTAGCTAACCATTCCCCTCTCTCCCTCTATTCCCCTCTGGCTCTCTCTCTCTCTCTCTCTCTATCTCTCTCTCTCTCTCCCTCTCTCTCTCTCTCTCTCTCTCTCTCTCTCTCTCTCTCTCTCTCTCTCTCTCTCTCTCTCTCTCTCTCTCTCTCTCTCTCTCTCCCTCTAACATAAAATATCAGCAAAAATATGAAATGTCATCAAACCAAACTGTTTCGTACGATAAATAAAAATAATTTATCAACAACAACGAAACAGTAACAATGGGAGACTACAGCAACACAAACGATAACTGAAACCATTCATCAGGATATCAAGAAGAATGATAGACTAATCAGCATGACTGATAATTGCATACTAACACACTCCATAGCTATGACATCACCAGATTGAAACATTGAGTTCCAGTGTGTCACTGACGTCAACGAGCTTGACGTGGTATATGTATTTCCGTATGCTGTTCACATGTTGCATATGTGACTCCATTTAACTTCTGCATACTTTCAGTAACATCTGCGCATGCGAATACTGACGGTACCTAGAGTAGTCTGTATCTCTGTCATCCCTCTCCTTCTGGTGAGTCCCCCAGATATTTTGATTTTTCTCAAGACTTGCTCCATTAGTAAATCAGCGGGAAGACCTGCACGATATTTATCACTACGCCTCACAACATGGGATTCATTAATTTCTGGTACACATCTGGAGGGGACGTGGAAAGATTGGGTATCATTTGTAGATATACATAAGCAGATCTGGTGTACTGTGTGTGGCCTGATCTGCTATGTATGTTATCATTTGTCGTATTTAATTCAGCTGCATCATCCAGTCACAAGTTCTTTCGGCCATCATGAATCGTCGGAAACTGTTTACCATCTCTGTGTAATGTAGCCAGACTATTGCCGTCCTGGATATAAACTTGGCTTTCTTCTCCTGAAACAACCTGCTCAGGACTTCTAACACTTCAGCTGAGGCTAAAGCTTGCGGAGATGTTGTTACACACATTCCTTTCTCATATATATTTGCTGCTTATACCCTCAGGTTTTCCAGACGCTCTGTCTGCCACTGTAGTGATTTATTTTCAGCCTGCAGATTATCAGCTTTCATATTAATTCCAGTATCGTCTACAGCATGCACTGTAAGGTCTGGTATTTCAAAGATAACTGCCAGCAACATAGTATTCAGTGCAATGTCAGTCAAGAAATGTCCTCGGACTGCACATGAGAAAGCCCTCCCAATCATTATGTGGGTAACAGGTGTCTTGGTCTCTTGGGTCTCTTGTGTGTACCTCTTACCCTATTTTTTTTTTCATATTTCCCTGGCTTCAAACTATGGGAAATGCATACACATGAAGTATAATTACTTGTACGTATAGGCAGGGCGTGTGAAAGGAATGTTCAGGTGGTACTCTGGTCCGGGGCCTGGACTTTAATGATGAAGACTTTGCAGCAGTAATGCAACATTTACCATTAGTACATAAAGTAAATTTTAGAAAACCAGAAATGAAACCTTTAGAATTGATAAATTTATTAAGGGGTCTACATTGTGAGATATTTCCAAATGTTTGTGTTACTTTGAGATTGTTGTTAACAATTCCAGCTACAGTAACGTTAAGCAGAAAGATCTTTTAGCAAACTCAAACATGTAAAAACTTTTTACTGTCTCAAACCCGACTTATTGATTTAGCAAGACTGAGTAATGAATCAAGCATTGCCAGAGAAATTTATTTTGATTATGTTATTAGAAATTTTGCTAACAAAAAAAAACAGAAATACTCGTTTCACTAAATAGTCTAAGTAAATATTAAATTTATAAGAATTTATTTATTTTGACCTATAACTATACAACTTATTAAACGTTGTATAGTTATAGGTCGCTTGTATATATGTATAAAGTATGTCATCTGGTCATTCTGCTGCGCAGAAACTAAAGCGTTTATGAAAGTTTACCAATGGTTTTTATTGGACTTCAGATTTTCGGTTTTGAGAGAAGCCTCAGCCTGCTCCCAGGGGCCCCAAAGCAGTCATTTTCTGCCTTGGAAAATTTCTCTTGGAGACCCTGAGTATAGGTCTATTAAAAAAGTTGAAGACTTTCAATGATTTTTATGCTAAATACAATCAAAATTAAAATATATTACGGGAATCATGATTTTTTGACCTCATTGGATTTTCAGAATAAGTTATATTTCCCATGTGAGGAACCTAATAGAAATGCAATGCAGCAAAATAAAGTTGATTTCATTTTCTTTTGTATTTTGATGAACATATGAACAAGATTGACTTTACAATTAGCTAAATATCAATTTTAGTAAAACTAATGATAAATGCAATTGGGGACAAAATTATGTAATAATCTTTAGGCTGTCTTAGTAGTCAAAAATCATGATGAATTTCGCAGTAAAAGATTCTGCCTGTAAAATTAATCGGACTTCTTAAATTAAATATACCCCCCCCCCAAAAAAAAAAAAAATAAAAAAAAAAAATAAATAAATCCCCAGAAGCGTGCGCCATGATTTCTATAAAGCCTTTGATAAAAGATTACTTAAGATTTTGAAGTAACCTAAAGTTAAATGGTTTGAAAGACTTGCCAGTGACTTGGGTCAGTCACTGACTGAGCTCAGCGATATTAAATAACGACTTGGTTAAAATATGTGATTATCTGAGTGGCTGAACGTAACAAGTGGAACAGTTCAGAGAATGATCTTTGGCTCATTCTTTTTCATTATATATATATATATATATATATATATATATATATATATATATATATATATATATATTATATATATATATATATATAGAAGATTTAAGAGATACATTGTTGATATAAAGGTGGCATATACGGTACATGTTGTTACGTATGTATCACCGATTATAAGGCGAAAATCTCATCCAGCTCCAAAGAGCTGGGGCGTGTGCTCAAAATGCAGCATGCATTACCCCTTTGAACAGCCGCACTGAGCCGCTGGAACAGAAAACTAGCTGCCCTGGGATCCCTAGTTACCCTGATGAGTCTTTTTCCCGGCTCCTTAAGGAAATTAGATGCACTCTTTCCCCATGAGCCAAGGGTCTCTGAGGCTATGGGAACAAACATATAATGATGGGCAAGTTCTCCATATTTTCTAGACTTTTGGGACTCCCTAAAGCTGGCAGCTGCCCCTCCTTCCTCCCTGGTGTATTGGAGATAGGTATCAGCCAAGGTAGATGCACATGTATAGTCCCACACCACCTGTTTCCCATCTGTCCAGGCTTGAAGGGTGATACCATCTGGACGCTTCTGGCTGCCGTCAGATCTGCATAGTTGGGGTGGCTCCCTTACTGCTGGGCATCCATCCGTTGTGAGGCTCCTCTTGATAATGTTACTAACCTCCTCATGTCTTGCAATCTTTCCCTCGGATTTACGGCACACAAGACCATGGTACCCGAATATATATATATATATATATATATATATATATATATATATATATATATATATATATATATATATATATATATATATATATATTTGTTTTTGTAAATTGAAATAACATTTAAAACTCAAAAGTGCCCATGCACTGCCTTCTTCTGTCCCCGTCTCTGTCTGTCTGTTTCTCTCTCTCTCTCTCTCTCTCTCTCTCTCTCTCTCTCTCTCTCTCTCTCTCTCCTTCTCTCTCCCTCTCCCCCTTCACTGCAGTACAAAACAAGCGTACATAAGCATTAAACATGCTTAGGGGATTGTGTGTATGCCGGAATAGGACCAGTGTTAAGTCACAAGAAATTTCACAGCTTTTCTTTTCCGTTGAGGTGAAGTTTAATAGTCGGGAACGGGAAAGGAGAGTGCAGTATAATATAGACTAAATGATTTATATATATATTTTATGTGAGGAGCTCTTCAAGACTGTGGGAAACTCGCTCCACCATCTGCGAGTCGCAAGACTTGCAGTCTTCCTACGTGTTCTCTGTTCTTCGTCAGGTTACTGAAAACTCAAGTGTCCAAAACGTGGTAGTATTTAGGAAAGGTGGATAAGAGGAGAGTTTGCGGTTCACACCGATATAAGCTACAGTTTCTCAATGTCTGCTGTTATGTACATAAGTGAGGAAAGGGTAGTAAAGCGGGAGGCTCTCTCCCCATCCTCCACCACCCCCGGTATACCGATACTATAAAACAGGATGAGAATTACTGTACTGCACCGGAGAGACGGGTATGGGTATTTGATTGGAAAAGTACAAATGGATGGTTCGCACGGCCTCATCTATTACTGCAGTAGTACTGTAATGGTGAACACTTCCAGGAGTTCCTGCTAAGAAATATGTTGTATTTAGGCACATTTGTGAGTTGTCTACTAACATAATATATTTGCAAATTATACATCTAAAAGACTTTTAAGGAACTGAGTATATCTGGGGTGGTTAGTTTTATGGGCCAGTAATTCTAATCCTCCACAATTTTGCAAAATAATCTTCCCCACATTTGTATTCAATCTCATGCCTTTTAATTTCATACATTGATTTCTTGCAATTGTTTCAATCTGTCCGTCAAAAAGATTTCATACATAAGTACGCCGAATTTCTTCACTGTTTGCAAGTTGATAATTAAAACAATTTTTAATCCGGTTTGTTCTTAATGGCGATGTGAGTTGTATGGCTGTTGTGTGTATCCTTCCGAGTTTATGGTTATCATGCAGACAACCACAACTAGACGGCATTTTGTTTCAGCTCTTTTGTATACATTTTTCTTATTAGAAAATCAGTGATCGTGTTGGCTTCTCGCATTGCTTAGCAAATTTTAGGTCATTAGTTATTAATATATATATATATATATATATAATGTGTGTGTGTGTTAGGTAAGACACATATGCAACAGTTAGGTATCTTTATTTCGAAACGTTTCGCCTACACAGTAGGCTTCTTCAGTCGAGTACAGAAAAGTTGATAGAAGCAGAAGAGACGTGAAGACGATGTAATCAGTCCATCACCCTTGAAGTTTTGAGGTGGTCAGTCCCTCAGTCTGGAGGAGAGTAATGTTCCATAGTCTGAAACAATATGGAGTTGAAGTAACGAACGAGTTGAAGTGACAGGATGGGGCCTTATATACCGCCAGGTGGTGTGATGTAGGCCACTAGTAAAGCTAAGAACGTAGTCGTTGGGAGGTCAGGTCCCTCTCAGATCCAACCATTCTCACTAGTAGAAGTAGTCCAAGTTGATTTCAGGTCTGTACCAAGATATCATTGTGTTGCAGTGTCTGACAGAGTGAACATCAAAATGGTATAAAATACCGACAGGTTGTTAGATAAAACTCCATATTGTTTCAGACTATGGAACATTACTCTCCTCTAGACTGAGGGACTGACCACCTCAAACCTTCAAGGGTGATGGACTGATTACATCGTCTTCACGTCTCTTCTGCTTCTATCAACTTTTCTGTACTCGACTGAAAAAGCCTACTGTGTAGACGAAACGTTTCGAAATAAAAATACCCAACTGTTGCATATGTTCAGGCTTCTTCGTAATTGCTAAAGTCTGCAAAATACAGGTAGAGAAAGAAAAAAATAACAAATCTGATAGGGTTCGTGTATTAACACATTACCTAAGAATACAGTGGGAACAAATGATGTTAATATTTTCCTCACCAGTAAATATGTTTCTTAACACTGGTCTTAATTATACAAGTCACTTAGTAGCTAAGGAGTAAATGACGGGGTAGTATTCTTACTACTGAGGTAAAGTGGCTTTTCTTGATAAATAAGACACATGTGTATCACTAGGTATCTTTAATGACGAAACGTTTCATAAGGATTCCATCATGACATTAAATAGTTGTGGCCTTGATAGTACATGATCACCTCGTGGGAGCAGATATTACGTGGTAGATTCCTTTACACTCTTCAGTGCTGTAGATTATAATTTTCATTGGACTCCATTTGTTAAGTAAACAAAAACGTTTGTAAGTCATTCACTCCTTGGAAAACCAAACCAAGCAGCTGGCTTCCTGGTTTAGTGGTAATGATGTCACTTGGCAATTCAGTAAATAGTTAATCAATGGTTGTACGGCACTCTGACGATAGTACTGGTATTATTACTATGCAATTTTCAACTAACATGCTTGCAGTAGGGTATTCAAGGCAAAGCCAATGAATGGCTGTGCACTGTCGTTTCGTCAGGTTCATATAGGCAAGTAATAGTTGGTATAGTGAAGCAGATTTGTACCATACATCTAAATGATGCAGTTTTTTGTAAGGCTTATTGACTATTACATGCAAATTGGTATGATGGCAGTCACATTCTCATAACAGGTAGCTAATTTGGCAACTTAATTTATATTTTAATTCTCTTGGATATTCACATAGATGGGCATCCAGCTCCGTAATCTGATTAACATAATATAATGTTCAGTTAAGATAGTGAGCAACAGCTTTCAACATCTTAACCTGTATAAATATTTGCGAAGTATGACTTATGTTAGAAAATCTGAGTAATACTGTAGCTAAAGATTAATGTACGATTGAGTAACAGTTGAAGAGTTGCGGACGTTTGGGAGCCGAGTGAGAAAGGCAACTCAGTAAATACGTTAGGAAATAAGATTGCCCTGGAAACTACTCATAAAGTTCATGTGGTTTCCCGAGAACTCGCTGAGACTGAGTTATTTTTATTATGAAACGTAAGTTTCCTTTTTGCAGTGTCTGTCATCAGAATCTCCCGCTCCAGGTTAAAGCAAATTCAGCGAAGCTTATTTTTTTTTGACATTATACACTGCAATAAATGAAGGAGGATATTCCTCACCCAGCACTCCCCTGCACATAGTTTAGTATTCCACATAGAGAAAAAACCGGCAATACAAACGCTAAGTTCAGAGAAGGAAGTCGAAAATTTGAACGTTTATGTGGGTTAGAAAAATGTATATTAGTCAGAAACAAAAGTGAGAGGAGAGATGAGAGGCAATTCAATCTTTTCAGCCTAACTAAACATGTAGTGGTGGTGGTGGCACCTAGCTAGGTCTTGCACGTTGTAGTAGTGGTGGTGGCACCTAGCTAGGTCTTGCCCAGTGGCCTGGTGGCTAAAGCTCCCGCTTCACACACGGAGGGCCCGGGTTCGATTCCCGGCGGGTGGAAAACATTTCGACACGTTTCCTTACACCTGTTGTCCTGTTCACCTAGCAGCAAATAGGTACCTGGGTGTTAGTCGACTGGTGTGGGTCGCATCCTGGGGGACAATATTGAGGACCCCAATGGAAATAAGTTAGACAGTCCTCGATGACGCACTGACTTTCTTGGGTTATCCTGGGTGGCTAACCCTCCGGGGTTAAAAATCCGAACGAAATCTTATCTTATCTTATCTTATCATAGTAGTGGTGGTGGCACCTAGCAAGGTCTTACAGGATGTAATAGTGGTGGTGGCACCTAGCAAGGTCTTGCAGGATGTTGTAGTGATGGTGGCACCTAGTAAGGTCTTGCAGGATGTTGTAGTAGTGGGGGCACCTAGCAAGGTTTTGCAGGATGTTGTAGTGGTGGTGACACCTAGCAAGATCCTGCAGGATGCAGTAGTGGTGGAGGCACCTAGCTAGGTCCTGCAGAATGTTGTAGTGGTGGAGGCACCTAGCAATGTCCTGCAGGTTGTAGTAGTGATGGTAGCACCTAGCAAGGTCTTGCAGGATGTACTAGTGATGGAGGCTCCTACCTGGAATCTACCTGGAAGGTATTCCAGGGATCCACGCCCCCTGGGCCCGGTCCACGACCAGGCCTCCCGGTGGATCAGGGCCTGATCAACCAGGCTGTTTCTGCTGGCAGCAGGTAGTCCAGCGTACGAACCACAACCAGGCTGATCAGGCACCAACTTTAAGTATCTGTCCAGTTCCCTCTTGAAGGCAGTCAGGGGCCTATTGGTAATTCCCTTCATGCATGGTGGGAGGCTGTTGAACAGTCGGCGGCCCCGGACACTTTCTCTTAGTGTACCAATGGGGCCCTACTTTTCACTGGGGGTATTTTGCACGGCCTGCCTGTCTTTTACTTTAGTAGGGAGTGATTTCTGTGTGCAGATTCGGGACCATTCCTTCTAGGATTTTCCAAGTGTAGATTATGATATATCTCTCTCACGTGCGTTTTAACGAGTACAAGTCAAGCGCTTCCAAGCGTTCCCAGTAGTTTAAGTGTTTGATAGAACTTCTATGTGCAATAAAGGTTCTCTGTACACTCTCTAGATCTGCAAGTACACCTGCTTTGAACGGAGATGTTAATGTACAGTAGTATTTCAGCATAGAGAGAACAAGTGATTTGAAAAGGATCAAAACTGGCTTGACATCTCTTGCTTTGAACGTTCTCATTACCCATCCTATCATTTTCCCTGCAGTTGTGATCATGGCACTATTGTGATCCTTGAAAGTGAGATTCTCAGACATTTCAGCTCTATTGTATGATCAGAGTTTGTAGTATACTCAGTTCTAGTTATTAGCTCCTCCAGTTTTTAGTAAGGGAGTAGTTGGAATTTGTCTTCACTGCACATCATATTGTTTTCCGTTGCCCATTGGAAAACTTGGTTTATATCTTCTTGGAGGTTAACCGTGTCCTCAATAGAGGACAGTCTGATGCATATCTTAGTATCGTCTTCAAAGGATGGCACGGGGCTGTGGATTACATCTCTGTCTACGTCTGATGTGAGGATGAGGAACAGTACTGTGCCTTATGGAGCAGAGCTCTTCACTATGGCAGCTTCCGATTTAACTCTGTTGATCACTACTGCAGGTTGTGCAGGATGTAGTGGTAGTGGAGGCACCTAGCAAGGTCCTGCAGGATGTAGTGGAGGCACCTAGCAAGGTTCTGTAGGATGTAGTAGTAGTGGAGGCACCTAGCAATGTCCTGCAGGATCTAGTGGTGGTGGAGGTACCTAGCCAGGTCCTGCAGGATATTGCAGTGGTGAAGACTCTTACGAAGGTCCTGCATGATGTAGTGGTGGAGGTACCTAGCAAGGTCCTGCATGATGTAGTGGTGGAGGTACCTAGCAAGGTCCTGCATGATGTAGTGGTGGAGGTACCTAGCAAGGTCCTGCAGGATGTAGTAGTGATGGAGGAGGCATTAGAATTGGTTTTGTTGAATGTGGAGTGGCAATGATGGCGTAAATGTTGATGGCTGTGATGGTGCAGGTGTTGATGGTTGTGGTGGTGCATGTGTTGATGGTTATGGTGGTGCATGTGTTGATGGTTGTGGTGGTGCAAGTATTGATGATTGGGGTGGTGCAGGTGTTGATGGTTGTAGTGGTGCATGTGTTGATGATTGTGCTGCTGCAGGTGTTGATGATTGTGATTGTGCAGGTGTTGATGATTGTGGTGGTGCAAGTATTGATGTGTGTGGTGGTGCAAGTGTTGTAAGTTGTGGTGATGCAGTTGTTGACTTGTGGTGGTGCAGGTGTTGATCCTTGTGGTGGTGCAGGTGTTGATGGTTGTATTGGTACAGGTATTGATTGTGGTGGTTAGGTGTTGATAGTTGTGGTGGTGCAGGTGTTGATAGTTGTGGTGGTGCAGGTGTTGATGGTTGTGGTGATGTAGGTGTTGATGGTTGTGGTGGTGCAAGTATTCATGGTTGTGGTGGTGCAGGTGTTGATAGTTATGGTGGTGCAGGTGTTGATAGTTGTGGTGATGCAGTTGTTGATGGCTGTGGTGATGCAGGTGGTGAGGGTTGCGGTGATGCAGGTGTTGACTTGTGGTGGTGCAGGTGTTGATTGTTGTGGTGGTGGTGCAGGTGTTGATGGTTGTAGTGGTGCAGGTGTTGATGGTTGTAGTGGTACAGGTATTGGTTGTGGTGGTGGAGGTGTTGATGGTTGTGGTGGTGCAAGTATTCATGGTTGTGGTGGTGCAGGTGTTGATAGTTGTGGTGGTGCAGGTGTTGATTGTTGTGGTGATGCAGTTGTTGATGGTTGTGATGATGCAGGTGATGATGGCTGTGGTGATGCTTGTTGTTGACGTTTGTGGTGGTGCAGGTATTGATGATTGTAGTGGTGCAGGTGTTGATGGTTGTGGTGGTGCTGGTACAAGTGTTGATGGTTGTATTGGTGCAGGTGTTAATGGCTGTGGTGGAGCAGGTGTTGATGTTTTTTTACACGTGTCCTTATCCACACACATTGTTCTGGATGTCGCAGCTATAAACATATTTCACTCTGCCTGGTTGACAGGTTCCTTCCAGTTTCTCCCACGTACTTTTTACAGTAGTGCTCACGCAGAACTGTGAACACCCCAACAGCAGAAATTGAGAGAGAGAAGTAGAAGGTTTGTCTCCTGCGTCAGTCCACGGTGGGTGTAGTGGTTATAATAGTCACATTAATGTTACTCATGTGAGAACTCAACCACATCACTGTGTGGGAGGACATAGTCCTTCACAGTAATGTGAGGGATGGACTGACCTCTGTATCTAGGGTTCGGGGATTAAAAAAATGAAGGTGGAGACGCATGAGGGTTTGAGTGATGTCAGTGTATCACTCCTTCGAGAAAGTCAGTCCTGTGGTTGTGATCCTGTTGTTCACCCAGGTGGTTATAGTTATTGTTCACCTTGATAGTTGTGATCGTTGTTCAGCACTGAGGTTATGGTTGTTTTTCACCTCGGTGGTTACGGTTGTTCAGTTCGGTGGCTGTGATCGGTGTTCACCTCGGTGGTTACTGTACGTGTTTAAACTTCAAGTATAAACTTGAGGTATTAACATTTAGCCTTTGCCAGCATATACATTGAGTTAGAGGCAGTGTATACTTTGAGCTTGTGATAGTATACACGCTGAACTAGCAACGGTATTGCACATTGAGCTCGAGGTAGTATACACGTTGAGCTTTGTAACAGTAAACGTATTGAAGCAAGGACTGCAGCTAGCAGGAGGATGGTCGCTGTAAGATAGACGATGTAGTGTGAGGGGTCTGGAGATGCTCTGGCTCAGACTCCGGGGGGTAAATCTAATTAGCAGCATCAGCGGCAGCAGTACCAGCAGCAGCAGAGACAGCAACGTAGAAACAGCAGGAACTGCAGCAACATTAACAGCAGCATTAGGAGAAAAAGCAATAAAACCATTAGCAAAAGCCGCAGCAATTGTTATTGTTAACAGACTAGAAGCATGAGCAGGATAACAGCAAAAGATGCAGTAACGTCAGCAATAAAAACTGTGGCAGCAGCAACAACGCCAACAGAAAAGCAACAGTGTAGCAGGATCAATAGTAGTAGCAGAAGCCGCAGCAGCAACACTAATAACAGTATCAGAAGCAGCTGTAGCAGCAACAACAAAACAGTAACAGCAGTAGCATAGCACTCGCTGCTGCATCATTAGCAGAGGCAGAAGCAGCTACACCAGCATCAGAAGCAACACACACACACACACACACACACACACATGGAAAAGAAGAAAACAATCTTGGACATTTTAAGTTAGAGAACACTAATAGCTCAACTAATGGTTCACTAATGTAAACGGAACATCAAACACAAGGGACGAATTAAAAGACGCATAGCAGAGGCAATTCTAGACATCATAGTTCTTACAGAGACGAAATTAACTGAAATGATAACAGATAATATTCCCAACAGGATATCAGGTAATGAGGAAAGAAAGTGGAACAGGGGGAGTGGGAGGAATGGAACTGTAAATAAGAAATCATAGAGTTTTGAAAAAAAAATGGGAATGTTAAACAGAAATTAATCAAACGTCTACTTACTGGGCACATGAAAGATTATAAGACTCAAAGCAGTAGTAGCAGTGATCTACTACCTATTAATAATAATAATAATAATAATAATAATAATAATAATATCTTGCTACGTGTACATGTACAAGGCATACAGACCTAGCTGACGTCACTGACATACTACTATATAGGAAGCCAATTGTTATGCTGAGTATTTCGGGCAAATTAGGTCATTGTCCCAGGATGCTACCCACACCAGTCGACTAACTCCCAGGTACCCATTTAACTGATGGGTGAACATAGACAACCGGTGTAAAGAAAAACGCCCAGTGTTTCTACCCGCGCTGTTAATCGAACGCAGACCCTCGCCGTGTGAAGCGAGAGCTTTAGCCACCAGACCACGGGGCACCGTATTATGAAACAGGAGGCCACAGCAGAAGCAGCACAGGAAATTACGTATTATGAGAGATTTCACCCACAAAAAAACCCTAGGAGATCTGGGATCCACTCAGGGGACCATAAGCGTAGAGAACCAATATGCTGAAACTAGGGAGGAAAAACTTGTGGCACCATGCAAGGAATGCAACATGAGAAGAGTGGATGAACTGGCAAGTCTTGGTACAATTTTTCCGACCAGAGCATCTGATGTAGGTAAACTGCAACATGAAAGCCCTTGGGTGCTAGCGACCATACAGTACCAGTTTCGAGAACCTTGTAGAATTCAAAATACAAGGAAATAGCAGGTGGCAGACAAGAAAATCCAGATTTCAGGAGAGGAAACTGTAGGGAAGAGATAATTCATGACTGAATTACAGTGGGACAGGGAACGGGAAGGAACAATCAATAAATGAGATGAAATACCTAATCAGAAATTTAGGAGAAGCTGAGGAGAATTTCATATCTAGAAGAAGAGGAAACAGTGAAAGAGAGAGAGAGAGAGAGAGAGAGAGAGAGAGTCCCGTAATTTAATCGAAGATACACAGACGAAAAGTAAACATAGACAAGCATGGATGAGCAGAGGAGAACGGAGAAACAAGAAGAGCCAAAAATAAATAAAGAAGGTTGAGAAGCCCAGCGAGAATTTGTACCCCAGTCTGCAGATAATGTGAAATTAATGAGCGTAATAAAAACTGACGAGAACAAGGAAAGGCTACAAATGAACCTGGGCAAATTGGAGGATTAATCAGACAAGTGGCTACTGGAATTTAGCGCCAGCAAATGCAAAGTTATGAAAATTGGGGAAGGGAGAAAAAGACTGGAAATTGAATAAAGATTCGAAGATAAAGACTGCAAACCTCACTGAAGGACTTTTCTGTGAGTGTAGTACCCAAGACATCGCGTGAGTTGCCGTGAGGTGCACAGCAACCACATAGCCTGTCAGTTCTTAGATCAGTCATTCACATCCCTTTATATGATATACGTCAGGCACATCTACAAGACAGTGGGACTAGTATGGAACTCTCACACGATAGACCATATTACAAAATTATAGAAAGTACAGAGTATTGCAACGAGACTAGTCCCTGAGCTAAGAGAAATGAATTATGAAAAGAGACTGAAGGAATTAAACCTGTCGACATTAGAAAATACATAATCAATGGGTGACATATATCGACATAAACAGTACATGAAGCCTTGATAGAGAGGTCAGGGTTATATTGCTTGTGAGGTGACAAGCGGAGACACGAGGGTAGATCTGGAAGTTCAAAACACAGATGAGTCACATGAATGTCAATAAGTAATTCTTCACCTTCTAGGTATTTAGGAAGTGTCAAAACATTGAAGAGGAAGTAGTGGAGGCACACTGTATACGCACAAATGACTAGGAGGACGTAAACCTGGCAAGTGGCAAGTAATGAAGCAGCGCTAGGTACTGAGACTCGACCCCAGCAATCACACATAACATCAGTACATTACCGATATTACCAACGTACTGGATATAAATGGAGTGTGAATGTGTGCTGCATTGTGTGACGAGTAGCCAAGTGAGAGACAGATAAGGTTCCCCTCACAATAAGTTCTTGTGGTCTAGTCAGTCCAGCAGGAAAAATGTGTGAACCTATAACTAACTGCAAAATAATTTATTTGTTTGTGTTATATTTTTGAATATTTAATGATCATTATATCCAAAATGAAGACAAAAAGAGATGATGCAACATCAGGAAAATGAACTACACGTACACTACTTGCATATTCAAGAGATTTGCTTTGTAAGAGAAATTTCTTATTCTTCTACTATTAATTTAGTTAATTGTGAAAAGCTACCCAAAAATGCTTTGATGAAATAAAAATGGAGTTATCTAAAGCAATTTTTAAAATAGCCAAAAAAATGAACACTGAGTGTGGGGGAATATACTGATGCATCACTGTACTTAGGTGATGTTCACTAGATACAGTAAATGACTGAATTATGAACCTATTATTACCAGAATGGTGTCAAATATTTTGAACATTTGTTACTGTTAACAGGAGCAGTTGGTTTCGGTAACAAACTATTACTAAAAAAAAGCTCCATATTTTAATACACATACGACATTTAACATGTCCTTTAAAGGTACAAATGAGTTTACACAATTAATTCCCTAACATTCAGTATATTCTTTTCAACATTGTTGTTCTTTTTTATATTTTTGCGAAAACATGGTTTCACATGAGTCTGTCTTGCAGTTGCATAAGTCAACTTTCAGCAGAGGCCCTGAAGCTGGCAGTAGATCTGTTGTTTGTAGTGAAGCCGAGTATAGACCAGTATGTATCCATTATCTTTTATCTCCAAGATAATTCTCATGAAGAGCTGAACTTAGAGATGAACACGAGCGCTATGATATCGAACCATGCAGCAGTTGGTGGCAGAACTTGAACCATGCAGCAGTTGGTGGCAGAACTTGAACCATGCAGCAGTTGGTGGCAGAACTTGAACCATGCAGCAGTTGGTGGCAGAACTTGAACCTTCACAGAAAAGGTATTTCCATCATATTCTCATTCAGAGATGCTATGTTATTAGAAGTGGAATTCATGCCTTCTGATGTGTCCATGTACTTAACATGAAGTTTGAAGAAAGCTTCAGCTGTCTGTCTCATAGTCTTTCAGTTTATGTTCCTTGTAAAACAGTTTTCAGGAAAACTGTGGCAATGCTCCTCAAAGCTGCCGCAATAAGTTACTCATATATCTTTTTAATAGTGATGTTATTCCACCTTTTTTATGGGTTTATGAATCCAGAAAATATAAAGAGTATAGATGACACTGTAGAAGTCGACGCAGCAATATTATCTCTTCTTGAATATAAAAATGGTATAAAATACGACAAATTGCTAAGCCTTTTCTTCTGTAAAAGATCACTAATGCTTACCTCTTCATTTTCTACCAAATAATCCGTCAAATTCCTGAATGCTTTTTCTTTTCTGGTGTCATTGGGTCGACTGAGTTTAGATTTTTTGGCATAGTTTTTGGGCTGGTAGGCTATCGGAATAAAATTTCCTGTTCTGATGTTTATGTCGCACACTTTATGGTAAACAGCATCTGCTTCAACAAATTTTGCACAAGCGCGGTGTGACTTTCAGCATATTGCAGGCCAATCGTCACTGTGCTCTTTGCATACACACTGAATGGTTGAGTGAAAATCGATACGGAAGACTACGTAGCCTCTCCTTTTTCCTGACAGTTTTGCAGGCTGACTGAAAAACATGCAATGATTGATGAGTAAGACGCATGTGCAACAGTTGGGTATCTTTATTGTTGAAACATTTCATCTACACAGTAGGCTTCTTCAGATACAGAGGCAGGTGTAATAACGAAGTAAAAATGATGCAATCAGTCCATCAACCTTGGATAAATAGCATTGGAGGTGGTCAGTCCCTCAGCCTGGAGAAGAGTTCAGCTCTAAGGAGCCTGCTGTGTGGCCGAAACGTTTCAACAATATAGATGATACCCAGCTGTTGCACTTAAGTCTTACTCATCAACTTGTCGGTATTTTATACCACTTTCAACTTGCAGTGTTTATTGTAAGTGAAATAATTTGTTTGAGGGAGAAGAATACGACTCGGTTTCAGTACTCGTGATGCATTTTTGATGCAGACACGAGTACTAGTTGAATCCATTGCTTTCCTTTTCTCGAATTACCACAGTCACGTACTGAGCATATTTAGAGGAAGACTGAACATAAACGGAGTGAAGGTTCGGTAGATATCACATGTTCAAGCATTAGCATTATTATTATATTTTAAATTAGGCTATAAGTCAGACATAAAATATTATTAAAAGAAAGATGCCCCAGCGTGCCAGGCATCAAGATATAAAAAAAAATGAGCACCTTTGACACAATAATGAATGAAGAATTAACATTTGACCCAAAAATGAAGAAAAACGTCCGAATCTTTAATAGCTGTTTAAAAATAAAACCAGTGAAAATGTTCAACATCCTATTCAATTCCATTTTAATATGTTGTTCCATATGGGTAATAGATTAAGCTACCACAGAAATTATTTCTTTGGCAGTTTGTTCCATGTCAAAGCAAAGAATGACAGGCCTAATGGTCGCCACGGAAAACGAGTCACCACTAATTAAGGTTGATAATTATGCCTAATGAATTTGGCATAAATTAAAAGAAATGACTCTGAGTGGCAGTGCATAAAGTATTATAACGTGAATATTAAACAGTCAGGTGTCACTGGAGGTATGTGAGTGAGGCTCTGTCAAAAATTGGTATTTAAGTTGAATTCTATGTTTTGGAAAGGTCTGTTGACCGCAGTCACGAAATTCTCAATGTGTTGGTACCACCAGCCCTCCTGAGGTTCCCACTGTGTTGGTACCACCAGCCCTCCTGAGGTTCCCACTGTGTTGGTACCACCAGCCCTCCTGAGGTTCCCACTGTGTTGGTACAACCAGCCCTCCTGAGGTTCCCACTGTGTTGGTACCACCAGCCCTCCTGAGGTTCCCACTGTGTTGGTACCACCAGCCCTCCTGAGGTTCCCACTGTGTTGGTACCACCAGCCCTCCTGAGGTTCCCACTGTGTTGGTACCACCAGCCCTCCTGAGGTTCCCACTGTGTTGGTACCACCAGCCCTCCTGAGGTTCCCACTGTGTTGGTATCACCAGCCCTCCTGAGGTTCCCACTGTGTTGGTACCACCAGCCCTCCTGAGGTTCCCACTGTGTTGGTACCAGCAGCCCTCCTGAGGTTCCCACTGTGTTGGTACCACCAGCCCTCCTGAGGTTCCCACTGTGTTGGTACCACCAGCCCTCCTGAGGTTCCCACTGTGTTGGTACCACCAGCCCTCCTGAGGTTTCCACTGTGTTGGTACCACCAGCCCTCCTGAGGTTCCCACTGTGTTGGTACCACCAGCCCTCCTGAGGTTCCCACTGTGTTGGTACCACCAGCCCTCCTGAGGTTCCCACTGTGTTGGTACCACCAGCCCTCCTGAGGTTCCCACTGTGTTGGTACCACCAGCCCTCCTGAGGTTCCCACTGTGTTGGTACCACCAGCCCTCCTGAGGTTCCCACTGTGTTGGTATCTCCAGCCCTCCTGAGGTTCCCACTCTATGTAGGGACCACCACCCTTCTGAGTTTCCAATTGTGTGTTGGGACCACCAGCTTCCTAAAGTTCCCACTGTGTGCTGGGACCACCAGCTTCCTAAAGTTCCCACTGTGTGCTGGGACCACCAGCTTCCTAAAGTTCCCACTGTGTGCTGGGACCACCAGCTTCCTAAAGTTCCCACTGTGTGCTGGGACCACCAGCTTCCTGAAGTTCCCACTGTGTGCTGGGACCACCAGCTTCCTAAAGTTCCCACTGTGTGCTGGGACCACCAGCTTCCTAAAGTTCCCACTGTGTGCTGGGACCACCAGCTTCCTAAAGTTCCCACTGTGTGCTGGGACCACCAGCTTCCTAAAGTTCCCACTGTGTGCTGGGACCACCAGCTTCCTAAAGTTCCCACTGTGTGCTGGGACCACCAGGTTCCTAAAGTTCCCACTGTGTGCTGGGACCACCAGCTTCCTGAAGTTCCCACTGTGTGCTGGGACCACCAGCTTCCTAAAGTTCCCACTGTGTGCTGGGACCACCAGCTTCCTAAAGTTCCCACTGTGTGCTGGGACCACCAGCTTCCTGAAGTTCCCACTGTGTGCTGGGACCACCAGCTTCCTAAAGTTCCCACTGTGTGCTGGGACCACCAGCTTCCTAAAGTTCCCACTGTGTGCTGGGACCACCAGCTTCCTGAAGTTCCCACTGTGTGCTGGGACCACCAGCTTCCTAAAGTTCCCACTGTGTGCTGGGACCACCAGCTTCCTAAAGTTCCCACTGTGTGCTGGGACCACCAGCTTCCTGAAGTTCCCACTGTGTGCTGGGACCACCAGCTTCCTAAAGTTCCCACTGTGTGCTGGGACCACCAGCTTCCTAAAGTTCCCACTGTGTGCTGGGACCACCAGCTTCCTGAAGTTCCCACTGTGTGCTGGGACCACCAGCTTCCTAAAGTTCCCACTGTGTGCTGGGACCACCAGCTTCCTAAAGTTCCCACTGTGTGCTGGGACCACCAGCTTCCTGAAGTTCCCACTGTGTGCTGGGACCACCAGCTTTCTGAAGTTCCCACTGTGTGCTGGGACCACCAGCTTCCTGAAGTTCCCACTGTGTGCTGGGACCACCAGCTTCCTGAAGTTCCCACTGTGTGCTGGGACCTCCAGCTTCCTAAAGTTCCCACTGTGTGCTGGGACCACCAGCTTCCTGAAGTTCCCACTGTGTGCTGGGACCACCAGCTTCCTAAAATTCCCACTGTGTGCTAGGAACACCAGCTACCTAAAGTTCCCACTGTGTGCTGGGACCACCAGCTTCCTAAAGTTCCCACTGTGTGCTGGGACCACCAGCTTCCTAAAGTTCCCACTGTGTGCTGGGACCACCAGCTTCCTGAAGTTCCCACTGTGTGCTGGGACCATCAGCTTCCTAAAGTTCCCACTGTGTGCTGGGACCACCAGCTTCCTAAAGTTCCCACTGTGTGCTGGGACCACCAGCTTCCTGAAGTTCCCACTGTGTGCTGGGACCACCAGCTTCCTGAAGTTCCCACTGTGTGCTGGGACCACCAGCTTCCTGAAGTTCCCACTGTGTGCTGGGACCACCAGCTTCCTGAAGTTCCCACTGTGTGCTGGGACCACCAGCTTCCTAAAGTTCCCACTGTGTGCTGGGACCACCAGCTTTCTGAAGTTCCCACTGTGTGCTGGGACCACCAGCTTCCTAAAATTCCCACTGTGTGCTAGGAACACCAGCTACCTAAAGTTCCCACTGTGTGCTGGGACCACCAGCTTCCTAAAGTTCCCACTGTGTGCTGGGACCACCAGCTTCCTAAAGTTCCCACTGTGTGCTGGGACCACCAGCTTCCTGAAGTTCCCACTGTGTGCTGGGACCACCAGCTTCCTGAAGTTCCCACTGTGTGCTGGGACCACCAGCTTCCTGAAGTTCCCACTGTGTGCTGGGACCACCAGCTTCCTAAAGTTCCCACTGTGTGCTGGGACCACCAGCTTTCTGAAGTTCCCACTGTGTGCTGGGACCACCAGCTTCCTAAAATTCCCACTGTGTGCTAGGAACACCAGCTACCTAAAGTTCCCACTGTGTGCTGGGACCACCAGCTTCCTAAAGTTCCCACTGTGTGCTGGGACCACCAGCTTCCTAAAGTTCCCACTGTGTGCTGGGACCACCAGCTTCCTGAAGTTCCCACTGTGTGCTGGGACCACCAGCTTCCTGAAGTTCCCACTGTGTGCTGGGACCACCAGCTTCCTAAAGTTCCCACTGTGTGCTGGGACCACCAGCTTCCTAAAGTTCCCACTGTGTGCTGGGACGACCAGCTTCCTGAAGTTCCCACTGTGTGCTGGGACCACCAGCTTCCTGAAGTTCCCACTGTGTGCTGGGACCACCAGCTTCCTGAAGTTCCCACTGTGTGCTGGGACCACCAGCTTCCTGAAGTTCCCACTGTGTGCTGGGACCACCAGCTTCCTAAAGTTCCCACTGTGTGCTGGGACCACCAGCTTTCTGAAGTTCCCACTGTGTGCTGGGACCACCAGCTTCCTAAAATTCCCACTGTGTGCTAGGAACACCAGCTACCTAAAGTTCCCACTGTGTGCTGGGACCACCAGCTTCCTAAAGTTCCCACTGTGTGCTGGGACCACCAGCTTCCTAAAGTTCCCACTGTGTGCTGGGACCACCAGCTTCCTGAAGTTCCCACTGTGTGCTGGGACCACCAGCTTCCTGAAGTTCCCACTGTGTGCTGGGACCACCAGCTTCCTGAAGTTCCCACTGTGTGCTGGGACCACCAGCTTCCTAAAGTTCCCACTGTGTGCTGGGACCACCAGCTTTCTGAAGTTCCCACTGTGTGCTGGGACCACCAGCTTCCTAAAATTCCCACTGTGTGCTAGGAACACCAGCTACCTAAAGTTCCCACTGTGTGCTGGGACCACCAGCTTCCTAAAGTTCCCACTGTGTGCTGGGACCACCAGCTTCCTAAAGTTCCCACTGTGTGCTGGGACCACCAGCTTCCTGAAGTTCCCACTGTGTGCTGGGACCACCAGCTTCCTGAAGTTCCCACTGTGTGCTGGGACCACCAGCTTCCTGAAGTTCCCACTGTGTGCTGGGACCACCAGCTTCCTAAAGTTCCCACTGTGTGCTGGGACCACCAGCTTCCTGAAGTTCCCACTGTGTGCTGGGACCACCAGCTTCCTGAAGTTCCCACTGTGTGCTGGGACCACCAGCTTCCTAAAGTTCCCACTGTGTGCTGGGACCACCAGCTTCCTAAAGTTCCCACTGTGTGCTGGGACCACCAGCTTCCTAAAGTTCCCACTGTGTGCTGGGACCACCAGCTTCCTAAAGTTCCCACTGTGTGCTGGGACCACCAGCTTCCTGAAGTTCCCACTGTGTGCTGGGACCACCAGCTTCCTAAAGTTCCCACTGTGTGCTGGGACCACCAGCTTCCTAAAGTTCCCAATGTGTGCTGGGACCACCAGCTTCTTAAAGTTCCCACTGTGTGCTGGGACCACCAGCTTCCTAAAGTTCCCACTGTGTGCTGGGACCACCAGCTTCCTAAAGTTCCCAATGTGTGGTGGGACCACCAGCTTCCTAAAGTTCCCACTGTGTGCTGGGACCACCAGCTTCCTAAAGTTCCCACTGTGTGCTGGGACCACCAGCTTCCTAAAGTTCCCACTGTGTGCTGGGACCACCAGCTTCCTAAATTTCCCAATGTGTGCTGGGACCACCAGCTTCCTAAAGTTCCCACTGTGTGCTGGGACCACCAGCTTCCTAAAGTTCCCACTGTGTGCTGGGACCACCAGCTTCCTAAAGTTCCCACTGTGTGCTGGGACCACCAGCTTCCTAAATTTCCCAATGTGTGCTGGGACCACCAGCTTCCTAAAGTTCCCACTGTGTGCTGGGACCACCAGCTTCCTAAAGTTCCCACTGTGTGCTGGGACCACCAGCTTCCTAAAGTTCCCACTGTGTGCTGGGACCACCAGCTTCCTAAAGTTCCCACTGTGTGCTGGGACCACCAGCTTCCTAAAGTTCCCACTGTGTGCTGGGACCACCAGCAGTTTTAACTGCTGCTCATCGTATGTTGAGAATTGAAACCTTTTGAATTATCACCGCGAACTGAGTAGCAAGCTCGTGTTTCGCTCTACGTACAGGCACTCAACACCTTAATGAAGTGCCACGACCTGAAGTACCACGGCACTTTCATTGGTGCCACCCACGGAGTACTGGAACTGAATCATTCCGGAAGTGCCACCACTGTATCTTGGTACACAAACCTCCCGAGGAACCAGCAACCCACTGGAAAGAGGGACAGTTTAACTTTCTATTTGAGGCAATAACAACACTTTGAACCTCGCACACTAACTTATGACGGGAAAGAGAAAAACTCGTCAGTAAAACCAACTAAGCATTTGCCTGTAATGACATCACCGGTAAAAGAGGTTCTTAAAGTAGGCATTAAGACCTGAAAGGGAATGATACGCAAAGATGAGTGAGGAAACACTTGTTGATTGTAATATGACTAATGAAAAAATGTTTGGTTAAATATTAAAGCTGTTGGAAGTTTTAAAGAAACGAGGAATGACTGACATGATGGAAGAAATATACTTGATAAAAAGGGAGGTGAAAAGGTTGGGAGATGAACTCATTAGGACGCATGATAAAGCAGAGGAATCAGAAACAGAGAACAGGAAGAGGCTGAAAATTTCCAGGAATAATGTAAACAGACGAGACAGTGACAAAAACGGTGCAAGAAACAGTGAAAGAAGGTGTTGTAAATGAACAATCACTGCAGAATGTGAGTAAAGCTTGAAAAAGTGAGGAAACTGTGATAATTTTTGACTGCCTAAGCAGCAATGGGAGAAAAGAAACGAATGAAAGAAACGAGAACTAAAAGGAGAGAGATGAATTGTTAATTCCTGCAGCCATAGGCGACGGTAAAAAAAAAATGACCTTTTTTCAGAGTGGGATTATACGAAAGTGAGAAAGACACTCAGTGAAAGTGATGTTTTCTATCAGCAGTAGTGAAGGATCAGGTACTATACTGCACTGTACTCTTGTTCAGGTACTATACTGCACTGTACTCTTGTTCAGGCACTATACTGCACTGTACTCTTGTTCAGGCACTATACTGCACTGTACTCTTGTTCAGGTATTATACTGCACTGTACTCTTGTTCAGGTACTATACTGCACTGTACTCTTGTTCAGGTATTATACTGCACTGTACTCTTGTTCAGGTACTATACTGCACTGTACTCTTGTTCAGGCACTATATTGCACTGTACTCTTGTTCAGGTACTGTACTCAGACACGGGCAGTAAGAGAGGAACAAGAGAACATTTCTACAAAGAAAGTGCAAAAAGAAAAAAACAAGAAAACAGAGGAGGGAGGAGCAGAGAGTAATGAGGAAAGTAACCACAGGAAGAACACTGGAGGAGGAAGATTCACTGTGGCCCCGAGCATCAAAAACTAACAATGACCAGCCTACCCACTCACCCCTCTCCCTAACACACATCACTCCCACTCCACCTCTCCCCTCAGCACTATATATACCACTCCCACTATCCCCTCATTCTCACGTGCCCCTCTCACCCACTACCATCTCCCCTCACTGCCTGCTCTAGCCATCACCAACCTGGACCTATCACTAGCGGCTCCCTGCCTCACCATTACCCTCAATCACAACTCATTCTAGGTTGCCGACATCCTTCGTTGGCCATCTGTGTTAGCTGGAGTTATCCTTCACCATCTGTGATAGCTGGATTTACCCTAAACCATCTTTGATAGTTGGAGTTATCCCTTCACATTTGTGATAGCTCACTTCTTTTTAAACCATCTGTGATAACTCGTTTTATTCTAAAATAATTGTGATAGATTTGCCCTAAAATTCAACTGTAATAGAGGGCTCTATTCTAAGCCAACTGTGATAGATGGCTCTTTCCTAAACCAGCTGTAATAGTTGAATTTATTCTAAACCGGATGTGATAGATTTCTCCCTAACCAGCTGCGATAGCTGGCTCTTCCCTAAACTAGTTGTAACAGCTGGCTCAATTCTAAATCAGCTGTAATAACAAGGCTCTCCCCTTAACCATGATAGATGGCTCTCCCTTTAACCAGCTGTAATTGCTGGCTCTTCCCTTAGCCAGCTATGACAGCTGGGTTCTCACGTTAATCGACTGTAACAGCTGACTCTACCCTAAACCATTTGATAGAGCTGGCTCGATTCTTAACTGTCGTAGCTGGCTCTTTACAAACCCAATACTGATAACTGACTCTATCCTAAACCAACTGTTATAGCTGGCTCTATCCTAAACCAGCTGTGATAGCTTGCTTTGTCCTAAACCAACTGTGATAGCTGGCTATATCCCAAACCAGTTGTGACAGCTGGTCCTATTCTAAACCAACTGTGATAACTGGTCCTATTCCAAACCAGTTGTAATAGCTTGCCGTATTATAAACCAGCTGTAATAGCTGGCCCAATTTTAAACCAAATGTAATAGCTGACCCTATTCTGAACCAGTTGTGATATCTGGCCCTATTTTAAACCCATTGTAATAGCTGGTCCTTTTCTACACCAGCTCTGATAGCTGACTCTGTTAAACACCAGCTGTGACAGCTGGCCCTGTTCTACACCAGCTGTGATAGCTGGCCCTATTCTAAACCAACTGTGATAGCTGGCCCTATTCTAAACCAGATGTGATTGCTGGCCCTATTCTACACCAGGTATGATAGCTGGCCCTATTTTAAGCCAGCCAAGATAGCTGGCCGTGTTCTTAAACCAGCTGTAATGGTTCATTGTTCTTAAGTTAAAACCTAGATCAGTTTTGATGTGAAGTCAAACCTTCATTGTTCAGTGTAACTATCTGTATATCCAAGTGGAAGCGCTAAACCCTTAGGGGTCATACAGAGCCTGAGGCAGGGAGAGGGGAAGTGAAGTCAACTTTGATCCAAGAAAGATGAGATAATCTTCAATTCCTCGATCAAAAGCTTCTCACCGGCAAATAAAAAAAGGCACCATTTACAAAGTCACACTGACTTTGTAAATGATCCAAGCCGGGCCGAAACAATCTGCTTGACTTGGTTCTTGCCAACAAAGATTCACTAATTAATAATCTTGAGGTTAATGATGAGCTTGGGGAAAGCGATCACAAATCACTTGATTACAGTTTACTGGGTAATTCCATAATATATTGAAACCAAGTCTCTGTCCCAGACTTCCGCTTGGCCGATTTCGTGGGACTAAAAAATTACCTGGGTGGGCTAAATTGGGGTGACCTGACTATGGGTCAGGGAAGTGATCTTAGTTGCCAATATGACGTTTTTCAGAGCATAGTTCTAGCTGCTCAGACAACTTTTGTTCTGAGTAGGGAAATTAGATCTAACAAAAATGATCCCAAATGGATGAACAATAGATTAAAACATCTCATTGGTCAAAAGAGAGGCATATATAGGCGTATCAAAAGAGGGGATGGGCAGTTAAGAAATCAATATATTCAATTAAAGAGAGAAATAAAGAAAGGAATAAGAAAAGCAAAAAGGGATTATGAGGCTAGGGTCGCAAGAGATTCGAAGACTAACCCAAAGGGTTCTTTCAGGTATACAGAAGTAAAATTAGAGACAAGAGTAGTTCAGGTCAGATCACTGACAGTGATAAGGATGTGTGTGAAATTTTTAATACCTACTTCCTCTCAGTTTTTACCCAGGAAGATACTAGCGAAATTCCAGAAATAATAAACTATGCACGATTGGGGTAACTAGTGACATGGTCCTCAGACAGAGAAATTAAAACCTAACAAATCCCCAGGTCTTGATGAGTTGTTTGCAAGAGTTTTAAAGGAATGTAAAGAGGAACTTAGCAAACCTTTGACTAATATTTTCAACACATCACTACAAACTGGCATATTGCCTGATAAGTGGAAAATGGCAAATGTAATACCAATTTACAAGGCAGGTGACAGGTCCTTAGCTTCGAACTATAGACCAATAAGCCTTACCTCAATAGTGGGAAAATTTACAGAATCAATAATTCCCGAGGCAATTCGTAGCCATCTTGAAAGGCATAAATTGATAAATGAATCTCAACACGGTTTTACTAAGGGGCGTTCCTGTCTTACGAATTTACTAATTTTTTTCACTAAGGTGTTTGACGAGGTAGATCATAGATGAAGGAATAAATAGCGACATAAGCAAATTTGCTGATGACACCAAAATAGGCCTTCCAATTCATTCTAATGAGGACATTAGAGCACTCCAGGATGATTTGAATAGACTGATGCAGTGGTCGGAGAAGTGGCAGATGCAGTTTATTATAGACAAATGCAAAGTTCTAAATGTTGGACAGGACAATAACCATGCCACTTATAAATTGAATAGTGTAGCTCTTAATACTACGGATTGCGAAAAGGATTTAAGAGTTGTGGTTAGCAGTAATCTGAAACAAAGACAACAGTGCATAAGTGTTTGATATCCCTGCTGGATGTCAAGCAACGAGAGAACCATTATCAAACAACAAGGGAACCATTATCAAATAACAGAACCATTATCAAGTAACATTATTAAGCAACAAAGGAGTCGTTATGAAGTAACAAGAGAAGCATTATCAAGTCACATTATTAAGTAACACGAGAACCATTATGAGGTAACAAGAGAAGTCATTTTTAGGTGTTCAGCCTTAGCCTTGATGGGTGTTCAGTCACTTATCCTGGACTGGCGGTTGTCAGTCCCCGTGCCCGTGGAAAAGGCATGAGAAAGGAGACTTAAAAATTGAAGCAGGATGTGAGGTGCAGCAGTACTCACCTATTTGTACTCGCCTAGCTGTGGTTGCAGGGTTTGATTCACCGCTCCTGGCCCCGCCTCTTCACTGGTCGCTACTAGGCTGCTGTTACATTTTGTACCTGGTAGCAGTGTTGGCTCCAGGAGAGACCATACTTCTTTCTCTAAGTTCCCTTTTCGATGTTGGACTTAACGTTAATTACGTCATCATTGTATGTGCGAGAATGTGTACGTTCATCACTTTAGGTGTGTGAATGTGAACGTTCTTCACTCTAGGTGCGAAAATGTGAACGTTCTTCGTTCTGGGTGCGAGAATGTGAACGTTCATCACTCCAGGTGCGTGAATGTGAACGTTCTTCACTCTAGGTGCGAGTTATCATGTAGTTTAAGTACACAAGGTCATAGGTACTTACGTACATGGGTACTAAATCCCCTCCTTCCGTGGAAAAAATAATCAAAAAATATCAAAACTAAATTAAACACCAAAATCTTTAACATACTAAAATACCAAATCTCCTAAAATAATCATTACCATGTGAACGAACAATAGAAACCAATAAAGATAAACCTAGAGCCCCTTCACACGCAACCATAACTAAAAAAAAACATTACAAACACCCCTTCCAAGCCAACCCTAGCTATGTAAACTCTCTTAACCCCAAACACATTTATTCTTCCAAAAACTGTGGGCACTGCCCACCCAGCATTTACTGTCATGGTCCAGGGTCGCGAGATTCAAGATGAAAATTCTATCAAAAAGATTAGATGGCATTGTGTTGACATGCCAAACTTTTTTTTTCGACGTTTTTCTGAAATAAGAGGATAAAACCTGAGTAAGGCAAGCTTCACCTGACTCTTGTCGGAGATTACTCCCACAGTATGTAAGCTCCTTCGTGCATACACTGTACTCTTAATAAGATTTATGGACTGGGCACACCGACTCCAGGTTGAGGGACTGATACTTCAAATTCTTCAAGACTACTGTACTCATCACCAGCTCCTAGGCTGAGTGACAGATTACCTCGTCTTCCTCAGTCTTCTGTATATATTTGTGCAGTCTTTAGATTATGTCCACGTATTATATTAAGAAAATCACTGGATGACAATATGCATACAAGTACAGATACCTGGATGTTGCACATGTGTCTAATTCTTCATTTTATTGGTTTTGTATACAATTGATATGCACCTCAGTACCTCGTCTTGCACCTTTCTCTGTACTGGACTGAAAGAGCTACTGGTTGGCTAAATATTTCCAGAATAAAGATACCTAGATATTGCACAAGTGTCTCATTTATCAACTTGTCGGTTTTCTAATCCATTTTTACAGATTCTGTAAGACTGAACAACATGGTGGGATCTTGATACAAGACATTTTTCTAAGCTTGCCTAACATACAGGCATTACCTACTTCCACTAGTAACGCCGCCTACCACTACTTCACCTTACCTGTCTTCAGTATATCAGCCCTTTCTCTATACATATTCTATGTGCCCAGGTCACCACATGGAGAAGACCCGGACGAACTTTCCTGTACCTGCATATGTATTTTTTTTTCAATACAGCTGGAGTGAAGACATCGACTGCTGGCTAAGGGACTGATTATCTCAAATTCCTCATCTTCCACCGTTCTCCTCTGTATTAGACTGAAGAAGCCACTGACTGGCAAAACGTTATCAGAGTGAAGACGCCCAAATGTTGCACAAGTGTCTCACTTATGATTCTGTATTTGTATGTCTTTATATCGTGTCGTTATTTTATACCATTTGTCTTCATCATTAATATATATTGTGAAGAGTATTGAAACATGAACGGATCCCTGAGGATCCATCCGTCTGCTGAGTACTAGTTTTTGTGTGAAAAGGACACCTGTGGTTAGTTCAGGACATTTACTGAAGGAATCTTTTCGCCACATTTCCTTCATTAAATGCCCTGAACAGTATACAAGTGTCCTTTTCCACTGTTAGCCGGTATCAGCTTTCCGTTTACAACCAGAATTAGTGTGTTGCCTCTCTGTGAGCCAAACACTTATCCAGGCATGAAGTTTGTCTCCCACACTATGCACTTTTATTGTCTCCATACACCTTCGATGGGCACCTTGACGGAAGTCTTTTGGAAATCTCGATGTGCTTCGTCTGCGACCTCTTCATTCCAGTTTTATATATATAATTTAAACATTTGAGAAAGTTTGCCAGAGATATAAAATGATGTTCACATGTGTTCCCATATGATGTATATGATGAATTTAGATATTCTCTGAGGTTTGGTGATGGATTTGTGTCATTTATGAGAAATGCTGGAGGCTGGTAGTTGAGTTTTTAAGATTATGATCTGACTGATATGTAGAGTTCTTCAAAACTATGGTTAAGTGTCTTATGTAATTTTAGCTCACTTCTCCACCCCTTCACTCTAGCTCTCCCTATTTCTTTTTGTCCGTTTCTCTTCCTTTCTCTCTAGCTATCTATCTTCTTTCAATTACCCTCTTCGCTATAATAATGTTGGTAGAATTACCGACAATATGTAAAGTAAAAGGACACAAGTGCAACTAATGTGACATTTTGTGGCAACGTTTCGTTCTCCAGGAGCTTTGTCAAGCTTGACAAAGCTTCTGGAGAGCGAAACGTTGCCACAATAAAATGTCACATTAGTTGCACTTGTGTCCTTTTACTTTACATACCCTCTTCGCTCTCACTTTCCGGTAATCCGTCACCCTCTCTTCCTCCGTCCTTCACATTTCCTTCCTCTTCCTCCCTCCGTACCTCCGACAGAGTGCTGTTGCCACACCCTGCCTGCACAACGAAGATACAACGGCGCCCGGGCAACAGTCTCGGGATTATTGGCCAGGAGATCAATGAGATTGTCTCGCCTTGGAAGCAGGGAGGAGGAGGTGGAGCGGGAGAATCAGTAGAAACAGGAGGACGAGCAAGAAGAGGTGGTTGAGGAGGGAAAGAAGAATAAGGGTAGAAGGGAGTAGTGAAGGAGGAGGAGAAAAATGATGAAGAGGAGGAATAAGATCAGTGATGTAGAGGGGGCTGGGGTTGTGCAGAATGTGGATATCTTTCTGGAATCGCACAACAGAAACTTATCTTGTTGTCCTTGTAACTTGTTTTAACTCCTTCTCTATATTTTCTCATATCTTCACAACTATTTGTAGATATTCCTTAAAAGGGAAAGTCGTTGCCTGACAATTTTTTCCTGTTTTTTTTTCTTCCTCCAGTCTTTTGTTTATGACGTGAGAATATTACGACGCTTTTTGCTTCAGATTTTCAGTACTGGTTTTATATAATGGAAAAATTAGACTCTAGAGAAGCATACATGTTTAAATCTCTCTCTCTCTCTCTCTTTCTCTTTTTCTCTTTCTTTCTCTCTCTCTCTCTTTCTCTTTCTTTCTCTATCTCTTTCTCTTTCTTTCTCTATCTCTTTCTCTATCTCTCTTTCTCTCTTTCTCTTTCTTTCTCTCTCTCTCTTTCTCTCTCTTTCTCTTTCTCTTTCTCTTTCTCTTTCTCTTTCTCTCTCTTTCTCTCTCTTTCTCTCTCTTTCTCTCTCTTTCTCTCTCTCTCTCTCTCTCTCTCTCTCTCTCTCTCTCTCTCTCTCTCTCTCTCTCTCTCTCTCTCTCTCTCTCTCTCTCTCTCTCTCTCTCTCTCTCTCTCTCTCTCTCTCTCTCTCTCTCTCTCTCTCCGTGTTCCGCTCCAGTGAGTTCATATTTAGAATTTCGAGTCGTTCCCATTATTGGCTCTAAGCGAGCTGTAAACAATCTCTATATCTATTACTGCTTTGATGTATCTCTGCCCTGAACGGTGCCACCAACACTGAACAATACTCTTGAGTGAGAGTGTACAAGTGTCAAGAGACGAACAACAACAACAAGAACTATGACAATATAAATAACAGCAACAGTAGCAACAGCCACAACAAAAACGATAGTATCAACAACAGCAACAATAACAATATCAGTAACAACAATAATAATAATAATAGCAACGGCAGCGATAATATCAGTAACAACAGCAACCACAACAGTATCAATAACAACGGCAACCACAGGAACAATAATACCAATATCAATGGCAGGAGCAGCCGCCACCACCGCAACAGCAGCTGTAATAGCAGCATTATCAACAGTAAAAACAGTAACAACAGTAACAAAAGTATCAGCAATAACAACAGTATCAACAGTAACAACATTACCAATAGTAACAACAGTATCAAAGTAACAACAGTACCAACACTAACAACATTATCAATAGTAACAATATCAACAGTAACATTATCAACAGTATCAACACTATCAACATTATCAATAGTAACAACAGTATCAACAGTAAGAAGAATATCAACGGTAACAGTATCAACAGTAACAGTATCAACAGAAACAGTATCAATAGTAACAAGAGTATCAACAGTATCAACAGTAACAACAGTATCAACACTAACAACATTATCAACAGAAACAGTATCATTAGTAACAAGAGTATCAACAGTAACAACAGTATCAACACTAACAACATCAATAGTAAAAACAGTATCAACAGAATCAGCAGTAACAACACCACAACTAAACAGCAAAAACACTAACTAAACAACTAAGCAATAACAATTACGACTAAGCAACTAAACAATACCTACTAAACAACTAAACTATAACAACTAAGCTAGCAACAACCACAACGACTAAGCAATTAAACAACAAATGCTAAACAATAACGATTAAACTATAGAACAGCGACTAAACAAAAATAAAGGCTAAACAACAAAATGACTAAACAACAACGACTAAACTAAACAACAACGACTAAGCAACTAAACACCAACGATTAAACAGCTAATCAACGACTAAACTAAGCAATTAAACAGCTAAACAACAAAGACTATACAAATAAGCAACACTGAATAAATAACTAAACGATTAAGCAACTAAACAATAACTAAGCAACAACTAAATTAAATAGCTAAACAACTAAACTATAACTACTAAACAATTAAAACTCAACAAAATAAATAACACAAATAATAACCACTACAAACAGCGATAACAACAACAACAACTAAACTAACTGCTAAACAACCACAACCAAACAACAAAATAAATCATACATATAATAACATTAACAACAGGACCAACAGGAGCAACAACAACAAGCAAACACAACAGCAATAACAACTACAAAATAAACTTAAAATAAATAACAAAAAACAATAAGGAAAAATCAACAACTACAAAATATCAACAAGTACTGCAAATTAATAACAACATCAAAAAAATAAATAACAGCAGGACTAAAACTCCAACAATAACAATAATAACAATATGAACAACAAAATTAATAATACAAACAACAAACACAGAAGATGTAAGAACAATGCAAACATATGAACAACAGCAACAACAGAATCAACAAGAATAGTGACAGCAACAAACAACAATATAAACAAAGACAAAGCATGAAGAAAAGAACAACAATATTAACTGCAAATGCAACAAATGCATGAACAACAATCACTTTTAATAACGCCACCACTAATAACAGTGTGAACAACAGCAATCACAGCAAGAACAACAAATGCAGCAAAATAACAACAACGACGATGGCAGCGGCCAAAAAAAATCAGTAACAATAGCAAGAAATTAAAAACAATAGTAAAATAAAACAATAACAAAGAACACAAATAAATAACAACAACAACAAAACTAACAAAAATGACAACTTTTAAGAGGCAATAAATGACATGGCCATGTACTCTGCCCCAGGCCCAGCCTCATGGAACTCCGTGTTCATCAAGAACTGCAAGAAGCCCCAGTCACGTGCCTCATGGAACTCCGTGTTCATCAAGAACTGCAAGAAGCCCCAGTCACGTGCCTCATGGAACTCCGTGTTCATCAAGAACTGCAAGAAGCCCCAGTCACGTGCCTCATGGAACTCCGTGTTCATCAAGAACTGCAAGAAGCCCCAGTCACGTGCCTCATGGAACTCCGTGTTCATCAAGAACTGCAAGAAGCCCCAGTCACGTGCCTCATGGAACTCCGTGTTCATCAAGAACTGCAAGAAGCCCCAGTCACGTGCCTTCAGCATTCCGTGGAGAGGGAGCATGGACAAAGGGGTCATCCCACACTCACTGAAAACAGCAGACATAGCCTTACTCTACAAAGGTGGCAGTAAAGCAATTGCAAAGAACTACAGAGCAATAGCACTAACATCACATATATATGGAAAAGGGTTCTAAGAAGCAACATCGCCAACCACCTAGATACCCATCAGTTACAGAACCCAGGGCAACACGGGTTTAGAGCAGGTCGCTCCTGCCTGTCTCAGCTACTGGATCACTATAACAAGGTCCTGGATGCTATCGAGGATAAACAAAATGCAGATGTAGTATACACAGACTTTCCAAAAGCCTTCGACAAGTGTGACCATGGTGTAATAGCGCACAAAATGCGTGATAAAGGAATAACATGAAAAGTTGGTAGATGGATCTATACCTTCCGGACAAATGACACAGAGTAGTGGTAAACAGAGTAAAGTCCCAGGCAGCTACGGTGAAAAGCTCTGTTCCACAATCCACAGTACTCGCTCCCATCCTATTCTTCATCCTCATATCTGACATAGAGATGTAAGCCATAGCTCCATGTCTTCCTTTGCGGATGACACCCGAATTGCCATGACAGTGACCTCCATCGAAGACACCGCAAGACTTCAAGCGGACATCAACCAAGTCTTCAAATGGGCCACTCAAAACAATATGAAGTTTAGTGAAGAGAAATTTCAACTACTCAGATATGGAGAACTTGAGGAAATTAAAACTGTATCAGGGAATACAAAAAGATCTAACCATACAATAGAGCGAAAATGTAATGTGAAGGACTTGGGAGTGATAATGTCAGAGGATAACGAGAACCTTCAAAGCTAGGGACGCCAAGCCCATGGTGATTTTCTTCAAATCGCTTGTTCTCTCTAGGCCGGAATTCTGTTGTACACTATCTGCCCCCCTTCAAGGCAGGCGAAATTGCTGACCTGGAAAGTGTACAAAGAACTTTCACGGCACACGTAAGTACGATAAGGCACCTAAATTACTGGGAACGGTTGAAGTCCCTTGATTTGTATTCCCTAGAACGCATGCGAGAGAGATCAATGACAAGATACACTTGGAAAATCCTAGAAGGATTAGTACTAAACTTCCACACGAAAATCACTTTCTGTGAAAGGAAAAGACTCGGCAGGAGATGCAACATTTCCCCAATGAAAATCAGGGGAGCCACGAGTACACTGAGAGACAACACAATAAGTGTCCGTGGCCCAAGATTGTTCAACTGCCTCTCTGAATACATAAGGGGGATTACCAATAGACCCCTGGCTGTCTTAAGAAGGCACTGGACAGGCACCTAAAGTCAATACCTGACCAACCGGGCTGTGGTTCGTACGTCAGTTTGTGTTGGGCCAGCACTAACACCCTGGTTGATCAGACCCTGATCCACCACGAGGCCTGGTCTCAGACCGAACCGCGGGGGCGTTGACCCCCGGAACCCTCTCCAGGTAACAATAGGAAAAAACACCAATAACTTCAAAATAAACGACAACAGAACAACTATAAAGTCAGTAACAGCAAGAGGAACAACGAAAACAACAGCTACAATAACAAAAAATCAACAGATGAAACATCTAAAACCCATACAACAACAACAGTACCACAAGAACGCAGCAACAACAACAGACGAAACAATATCAACAACACAATCAGCAGCAAAAACAACAACAGCAACAGTTAAAGAAACGATCACAGCCATAAAAAAACAGCATCGACTTGAGAATAAACAAGATAAACAAGAACAAAGACAATAATAACTCAACATCAGCAACAAACACAACAGATACATTCACATCAACAACACGGACAACAAAATAATCAACAAAAAATTTAACATCAACGACAATAACAACAACAAAAACATTAGACACCAACACCACCACTACCAATAACAACAAGAACATCAACAACAACAACAGTAACAACGTTATCAGTGAAAAAAAACAATGACAACTTCAGCCAATGAACAGCAATAACAGCTACAACAATATCAACAACAGCAGTAGTGTAAACAACAACAAAAGGAGCATCAGCTGCAACAGCAAAATAAACAACAGTGTGAACAAACACTGCAGTAAAGTAAGCAATAACATCAAAAAAATAAAACAACAACAACAATTAAAACAGCAGTAACAACGACAGTGGGAAAAATACCAAGAGTAACAACAACAAAACAATGGCTACAACGAAAACGAGAACAACAATATTAAAAGTAGTTTAGCAGTGTTTTTCCTCGGACCAGAATGAGAAACATGCAGTGTACAACATGTACCAGACCAGGATGAGAAGCATGCAGTGTACAACATGTACCAGACCAGAATGAGAAGCATGCAGTGTACAACATGTACCAGACCAGAATGAGAAGCATGCAGTGTACAACATGTACCAGACCAGGATGAGAAACATGCAGTGTACAACATGTACCAGACCAGGATGAGAAACATGCAGTGTACAACATGTACCAGACCAGGATGAGAAACATGCAGTGTACAACATGTACCAGACCAGGATGAGAAACATGCAGTGTACAACATGTACCAGACCAGGATGAGAAACATGCAGTGTACAACATGTACCAGACCAGAATGAGAAACATGCAGTGTATAATATGTACCAGACCAGAATGAGAAACATGCAGTGTATAATATGTACCAGACCATAATGAAAAACATACAGTGTACAGCATTTACCAGATGAGAATGAAAAACATGCAGTGTACAACTTGTACCAGACCAGGATGAGAAACATGCAGTGTATAACATGTACCAGACCAGAAGACTGAGAAACATCCAGTATATAATATGTACCAGACCAGAAGACTGAGAAACATCCAGTATATAATATGTACCAGACCAGAAGATTGAGAAACATCCAGTATATAACATGTATCATACCAAAAGACTGAGAAACATCCAGTACATAATATGTACCAGACCAGAAGATTGAGAAACATCCAGTATATAACATGTACCAGACGAGAAGACTGAGAAACCTCCATTATATAATATGTACCAGATCAGAAGAATGAGAAACATCCAGTATATAACATGTACCAGACCAAAAGACTGAGAAACCTCCATTGTATAATATGTACCAGATCAGAAGAATGAGAAACATCCAGTATATAACGTGTACCAGACCAGAAGTCTGAGAAACATGCAATGAATAACACGTACCAGACTAAACTGAGAAACATGCAGTATATAGTATTTACCAAACCAGAAGACTGAGAAAAGAAGACTGAGAAACATCCAGTAGACTGAGAAGCGCCCCGTATATAACATGTATCAGACTAGGAGACTGAGAAACATCCGGTATACAACATGTACCAGACCAGAATGAGAAACATCAAGTAAATTACACATATTAGACAAGGATACTGAGGAACATTCCATATATAACATGTACCAGACCAGAATGAGATACGTCGTGTATGTGTTAACGTATATTACACCAGGAGACCGAGGAACATCCAGTATATAACATGTACCGAGGCCTTCAATAAACTGATGTCCAAGGTATGAGACTGAATATTGAAAGTATAATATATACATTATATCTAAAATATAACGTAAACTACACCAATAGAAGAAGGAATATCAAAGGAGTAACCGGTAACTCCTGCGTCTCTCCTCGAAGATATCCTTCCAGATGTAGGGATTTTTAGAGGAATTCATCTTGGCTGATTTACTGCAGATTTCTTGTTGAATTTACATTTTTATGCGAGTGTCAATACGGTTGGCTCCGCCCCTTGTCCCTTTCTCTACCAATAAGATAGGGGAGCCAGGAAGGAGATCTTCCTTCCAGGAAAATATTTAAAGTTTTAGTAATTTTTCAAATATAATATATGTAAATTGTTAGCTAGTATTCAGATAAATTGTACGTTAGTTTTGAACTATCCATGTATGCTAGTCTGGACAAAGAGAGAGATACACAACCAACCCGCACGTAGGAGAGAGGAGTTTACGACGACGTTTCGGTCCGACTTGCACCATTTACAAAGTCACACTAACAAAAAGGAGAGGAGGGAGTATCTGTAGGCCAGCAGACAGGGACGGGAGAAGAGAGGTAGTAGGAAGGGAAGAAGAGAGGTAGTGGTAGAGGTAGTATTGGTAATAATAGTGGAGTCAGTCAAAGACTTAGAAAGAGGAGCACTGCAAGGGAGCTAGGGACCCACAGAGGGTAGGAGCAAGAACACAGAGGGAGAAAAAAAGAATAATGGACCAAACACCCAAGGTAGAAGAAAGAAAACCCAGAGGACAATGAGGAAAGGGGAAGAGGAAGAAGGGGGAAAAGAAGAATCAGGTTAAGTCACGGGTTTTCTGAAATTTGGACCATTTATTTATTTAGAGAGAGAGAGAGGAAGAAAGCATGTACTCGCCTATTTGTACTCACCTATTTGTGGTTGCAGGGGTCGATTCACAGCTCCTGGCCCCGCCTCTTCACTGATTGCTACTAGGTCCTCTCTCTCCCTGCTCCATGAGCTTTATCATACCTCGCCTTAAAACTATGTATGGTTCCCGCCTCCACTACTTCACTTTCTAGGCTATTCCACGGCTTGACTACTCTATGACTGAAGAAATACTTCCTAACATCCCTTTGATTCATCTGAGTCTTCAACTTCCAATTGTGACCTCTTGTGTCTGTGTCCCATCTCTGGAACATCCCGTCTTTGTCCACCTCGTCTATTCCGCGCAGTATTTTATATGTCGTTATCATGTCTCCCCTGACCCTCCTTGCCTCCAGTGTCCCCGTAGCTCTGGGACTAGTCTTGTTGCAAACCTTTGCACTTTCTCTAATTTCTTGACGTGCTTGACTAGGTGTGGATTCCAAACTGGTGCCTGACGTAAATGGTATACAGAGTCTTGAACGAATCCTTACTGAGGTATCGGAACGCTATCCGTAGGTTTGCCAGGCGCCCGTATGCTGCAGCAGTTATCGGGAGATATGCTCGGTGTTATACTCACCCCCAGATCTTTTTCCTTGAGTGAGGTTTGCAGACTTTGGCCGTCTAAACTATATTGTGTCTGCGGTCTTCTTTGCCCTTCCCCAATCTTCATGACTTTGCATTTGGCAGGGTTAAACTCAAGGAGCCAGTTGCTGGACCAGGCTTGTAGCCTGTCCAGGTCTCTTTGTAGTCCTGCCTGATCCTCATCCGATTTGATTCTTCTCATTAACTTCACATCGTCCGCAAACAAGGACACTTCTGAGTCTATCCCTTCCGTTATGTCATTCACATATACCAAGAACAGCACAGGTCCTAGAACTGACCCCTGTGGAACCCCGCTTGTCACAGGCGCCCACTCTGACACCTCGTCACGTACCATGACTCGTTGTTGCCTCCCTGTCAGGTATTCTCTGATCCATTGCAGTGCTTTTCCTGTTATGTGTGCCTGATCCTCTAGCTTTTGCAGTAACCTCTTGTGAGGAACTGTGTCGAAGGCCTTCTTGCAGTCCAAAAAAATGCAGTCGATCCACCCCTCTCTCTCTTGTCTTACTTATGTCACCTTGTCATAAAACTCTAGTAGGTTTGTGACACAGGATTTTCCCTCCCTGAAACCATGCTGGTTGTTAATTATACACTTGTTTCTTTCCAGGTGCTCCACCACTCTCCTCCTGATCTTCTCCATGACCTTGCATACTATACACGTTAGTGATACAGGTCTGTAGTTTAGTGCCTCATGTCTGTCTCCCTTTTTAAAAATTGGGACTACATTTGCCATCTTCCATACCTCAGGGAGTTGCCCAGTTTCAAATGATGTGTTGAAGATCTTTGTTAACGGTACACACAATATCTCTGCTCCCTCTTTAAGGACCCACGGAGAGATGTTGTCTGGTCCCACCGCTTTTGGTGTGTCAAGTTCGCATAGCAGCTTCTTCACCTCCTCCTTGGTTATATGTACCTCATCCAGCACTTGCTGGTGCATCCCCCTGCTCTGATTTCCTGGAGTCCTACTGGTTTCCACTGTAAATACTTCTTTAAATCTTGTGTTGAGCTTCTGACATACCTCCCGGTCGTTTCTTGTGAATTCCCCATCACCCTTCCTCAGTCTGATTACCTGGTGTGTGTGTGTGTGTGTGTGTGTGTGTGTGTGTGTGTGTGTGTGTGTGTGTGTGTGTGTGTGTGTGTGTGTGTGTGTGTGTGTGTGTGTGTGTGTGTGTGTGTTGGTGCTAAAACTTGGGAAAACTATAATGACGACACCTTCAGTCTTGACGTGCATAGAAGTGAAGAAGATCGTGTTAGTTGATAACATTACAGAAGATTTTGATACTATGATTATGGTCAGAGTTACTGAGTACGAAACGGAGAGTACCCTCGACTGAGGGCTTAACCTCGATGAACTTGTGTTGGAGTACAGGGAACACTTAGTGTTTACAACTCACAATCAGTTAATCACAAGGGCGCACTACTCATTGCCTAGGAAGAAGACACAACAAGAACATCAGCTTCTCCAGAGAAACTGAGCTTATTTCTAGAAAGATGTTGCTTCAGAAAACTAAGCAACAGCTCATTAATATGGAGAAGCACTGCAAGTTATTCTCAAAATCAACACGTCTTCAACACACATAGCAAGACTCTTCACGTCACTCCGCTTCATACATACACACACAAGCTCATCCTCTCTCTACAGGAAGATTTGTGTGTGCCTTGAAAACTCTTCACGTCACACCGCTTCATACATACACACATAAGCTCATCCTCTCTCTACAGGAAGATCTGTGTGCCTTGAAAAACTACGTTCTTTGGTGAAACATTGTCAATAAATGATAGCATTGTCTACATTTGTGTCTCTTTTTCTATCTCGTTAGTATTTTATACAATTTATCTACACCATCACCAAAACATTGCTAGTGGATAGCACATCTCCAGCACACAACTAGAGCTCAGTACCATCTATATCAGTGTTACTGGAGGGGTGTTGAACGCTGTGTTACTGGAGAGTGTGTTGAACACTTGTTGTGTTACTGGAGAGGGTGTTGAACACTTGTTGTGTTACTGGAGAGGGTGTTAAACGCTGTTTGTGTTACTGGAGAGGGTGTTGAACGCTGTTTGTGTTACTGGAGAGGGTGTTGAACAGTTTGTGTGTTACTGGAGAGGGTGTTGTGCACTATTGTCTGCTACTTGCAAACAACCAGTATTCAACTCCCTCTCCAGTAATACACAGCTAGTTCTCAACACCATATCAAGTATCACACAACAGAATTCAACACCCCTGACAAGTCACACAACAGTGTTCAACACCCTCTTCAGTAAAACACAACAAGTGTTCAACACTTTATTCAGTAACATACAACCACTTTTCAACACCTCCTGTAACACACAACCAGTGTTCAAGACTTTATCTACTGACATGCAACCAATGTTCAATACTCTCTAATAACACAAAAAAAAGTGTTCAGCACCCTCTCAAGTAACACATAACTAGTGTTCAACACTTTGTCCAGTAACACACAACAAGTGTTAAACATTTTCTCCAGTAACACATAACAGTGCTCAATACCCTCTCCAGGAACATAACAGTGTTCAACACCTTCTCCAGTAACACACAACAGTGTTCAACACTCTCAACAGTAAGACAACAAGTGTTCAACATCCTCTCCAGTAAGACAAGTGTTCAACACCTTCTCCAGTAACATAAAAAGATAACATAAGAAGGAAGGAACACTGCAACAGGCCTACTGACCCATGCGAAGCAGGTCCATACCACCCCCCGACCTAGTCAGGTCATTTCCACTTAAGGAAGGAGCTCGGCACCAGACCTGGTAGCACAAGCTAGTCAGGTCCAGCTCACACCCACCCACACTCACTCAGGTATTTATCCAATCTATGTTTAAAGCTACACAAGGTCTTAGCTTCTATAAAGGTACTCGGGAGTTTGTTCCACTCATCCACAACTCTATTACCAAACCAGTGCTTTCCTATGTCCTTCCTGAATCTGAAATTTTTCAAACTTGAAACCATTGCTGCGAGTCCTGTCTTGGCTGGATATTTTCAGCACGCTATTTACATCACCTTTATTTATTCCTGTTTTCCATTTATACACCTCAATCATATCCCCCCCCCCCCTAATTCTACGCCTTTCTAGAGAGTGCAGATTCAGGGTCCTCAGTCTGTCCTTATAAGGAAGATTTCTGATACATGGGATCAGCTTTGTCATTCTCCTCTGTATTTTTTCCAGTGCATTTATATCCATTATGTAATATGGTGACCAGAACTGTGCAGCGTAATCTAAATGAGGCGTAACCAAGGATATATAGAGTTGAAGAACAACCTGAGTACTTCTATTATTTATACTTCTTGATAAGAAGCCAAGGATTCTGGTAGCTTTATTGCTAACACTTATTGTCTTGGTTTCAGATTACTGCTAACCACAACTCCTAAATCCTTTTCGCAATCAGTAGTATTAAGATCTACGCTATTCAGTTTATAAGTGGCATGGTTATTGTCCTGTCCATTATTTAGAACTTTGCGTTTGTCTATATTAAACTGCATCTGCCACTTCTCCTACCATTCAAATCATCCTGGAGTGCACTAATGTCCTCAGTAGAATGAATTGGACGGCCTATTTTGGTGTCATTGGCAAATTTGCTTATGTCGCTATTTATTCCCTCATCTATATCGTTTATGTAAATTGTGAACAACAACGGGCCCAACACTGACCCCTGAGGAACACCGCTTGTGACGTGCCCCCATTCTGATTTCTCCCCATTTATGCAAACTCTTTGCTGCCTGTTTGTCAACCATGCCTCTACCCAGGAAAAAATTTCTCCTATTCCGTGTGCCTTAAGTTTCCTCAAAAGTCTCTGATGTGTAACTCTATCGAAAGCCTTACTGAAGTCCATATACACAATATCATATTCATTACCATGATCTACCTCCTCAAACACCTTAGCAAAAAAAGTTAATAAATTCGTAAGACAGGAACGCCCCTTAGTAACACCGTGTTGAGGTTCATTTATCAATTTATGCCTATCAAGATGGCTTCGAATTGCCTCGGCAATTATTGATTCTATAAAGTTTCCCACTATGGAGGTAAGGCTTATTGGTCTATAGTTTGAAGCTAAGGACCTGTCACCTACCACTTATCAGGCACTATGCCAGTTTGTAGTGATATGTTGTAAAGATTAGCCAAAGGTTTGCAAAGTTCCTCTTTACATTCCTTTAAAACCCTTGCAAACAATTCATCAGGGCCTGGGGATTTGTTAGGTTTTAATTTCTCTATTTGTCTGAGGACCATGTCACTAGTTACCGCAATCGTGCATAGTTTTTTATCGTCCTGTTCTACATGATTTATTATTTCTGGAATTTCGCTAGTATCTTCTTGAGTAAAAACTGAGAGGAAGTAAGAATTTAAAATTTCACACATATTCCTATCACTGTCAGTGATCTGACCTGAGCTACTCTTAAATGGGCCTATATTGTCTTTAATCTTACTTCTGTATACCTGAAAGAACCCTTTTGGGTTAGCCTCATAATCCCTTTTTGCTTTTGTTATTCGTTTTTTTATTTCTCTCTTTAATTGAATATATTGATTTCTTAATTGCCCATCCCCTCTTTCCATACGTCTAAAAATGCCTCTCTTTTCACCAGTGAGATGTTTTAATCTATTGTTCATCTATTTGGGATTATTTTTGTTAGATCTAATTTCCCTACTCGGAACAAAAGTTGACTGAGCAACTAGAATTATGCTCTGAAAAACGTCATATTAGCAACCAACACCAGCTACCTGACCCATAGTCAGATCATCCCAATTTAGCCCACCCAGGTAATTTTGCAGTCCAATGAAATCAACAAAGCGGAAGTCTCGGACAGAGACTTGATTGCAGTTTACTGGGTAATTCCATAGTATATTGAAACTAAGTGATTTGTGATCACTTTCCCCAAGCTTATCATTAACCTCAAGATTATTAATTAGGGAATCTTTGTTGGCAAGAACCAAGTCAAGCAGATTGTTGCCTCTAGTTGGTTCTATCACAAACTGTTTTAAAAGGCAATCCTGAACTGTATCAAGAAAGCCACTAGACTCAATATTTCCTGTCAAATTGTCCAAATCAATTTCTGAAGTTAAAATCCCTCATTAACACAACATTTTCATATCTAGATGCCTTATGAATTTCGTCCCATAACAGCTTACTGCACTCCCTATCAAGGTTTGGGAACCTGTAAATCGCACCCAAAATTAATTTTTCAGACCTCTCGAGAAACTGTAGCCAAACAGATTCTGTGTCTGATGTTTCTAATCTTGTATCATGTCTAACACAACAATTTAAATTTTCTCTGACATACATCGCCACACCACCATCCTTCCTGTTGACCCTGACAGTGTGGAATAGTTTATTACCCTTTATGCTGCATTCAGAAGGCATTTCTCTATCCTTCAAGTTGAACCAGGTTTCAGTTATAGCAATAATATCTATATTACCTGCACTTGCGAGTAATCTTAGCTCATCTATCTTATTTCTTAGACTCCTACTATTTGTATAGTAAACCTTAAGGGAGCTAGTCACTCATTACACTCTACTATCTCTTTGTTGATCAGTTGCTTTGCCTTTATTAGGAACTTTATTTTGAATATTGTCTTTTAAACTTATCCCTGAGGTATCCTGGTAATATCTTCTGTTTCCAACAATAACACTGCAGCCTGATTGTTTCCCACAAACACCCATACCTCTATAACCTATCAGTTTAAAGTTCTAGACAAGTCATCAATTACCCTCTTATTCGAATTGGCTAATGCAACCACTCCAACCCCAGAGAGATGAACCCCATCCCTTGCATACCTATTATGTTTGCCATAGAATTTGTCCCAGATGTCAGTGAATGGGATTCCAAGTACCTATCTAGCCAGCAGTTTATATCAGTTGTCACAGACATCTATTCATTGCTCACTCCCCTTCTAGGCAAGATGCTACATGTGATAGGGATCCCTCCCTTAGACCTGACTATTTCTATGGCTGACCTTTACTTATCCAGTAGCTCCTGTCTCCTGCCCTATCCAATGTCATTTCCACCAGCACTAATACAGATAATGGGCTTGTTCCCATTACCTGACGTAATATTATCCAATCTGCTGATTATATCACCAACACCAGCTCCTGGGAGGCACACCCTCTGTCTGGCTTTTTCTATCTCTGTTACAAAAAGCACGGTCCATATATCTTACCTGAGAGTCTCCCAGGTAAGGGGGAGTGGTACCTTTAACCTCACTAACCACTGAAGTACACTTGTCTTGGAGAACAGAGAATCTATTTCCTACCTTCACATCTTCTTTATTAACACTCCTTATCTTCTTTCTGAACTGTGAACCACTTGTCACTTAAAGCGGCTGCCACTCTCACTGGTGGTAATCATTTCCTCCTTACCAGCACCAGCTATCTCACACTCACTGCCAAACACATCTGGGCGAAGCTTCAGCCTTCTATTTTCCTCCTGAAGAAATAGAACCTCCTTCTTCAACACTTTAAGCTGAGATTCTAAAACACTACCACAAGCCATGGTGCTTGGTAACACCCCACGCTAATACCCAGACAGCTCAGGACAGGTATGACCACACGTGACCACTGACCTCAGCGTACTGGACACAACAAGTATTCAACACCCTCTCCAGTAACACACAACAGTGTTCAACACCCTCTCCAGTAACACACCACCAGTGTTCAACACCCTCTCCAGTAATACAAGAAGTGTTCAACACCCTCTCCAGTAACACAAGTGTTCAATACCCTCTCCAGTAACACACAGCAGTGTTCAACGCCCTCTCCAGTAACACACAACAGTGTTCAACGCCCTCTCCAATAAGACAACCAGTGTTCAACACCCTCTCCAATAAGACAACCAGTGTTCAACACCCTCTCCAATAAGACAACCAGTGTTCAACACCCTCTCCAATAAGACAACCAGTGTTCAACACCCTCTCCAATAAGACAACCAGTGTTCAACACCCGCTCCAATAACATGTAACTGTTCTCGTCAAACTTACACATTAATTATAATTCATATACGAGTAAGTGAATATAATTTATCACACTAGAAGAATTTGTTCTTCACCAGATGAACATATTTCATTTCTCATAAAAAGTTCATTGTTGGTGAATATATCAAATACATGAACATTATTTCCCACACTATCTCTAACATACACCAGTGTTCAATACCATCTCTAACCAACATCAGTGTTCAACACTATATTTATCATACACCAGTGTTCAGCATTATCACTGACATACACCACTGTTCATCACTATCTATAATATCCAGCAGTGTTCAACACTATATTTATTATACACCAGTGTTCAGTATTATCACTGACATACACCACTGTTCATCACTATAACATCCATCAGTGTTCAGCACTGTCTCTTACATACACCAGTGTTCAGCATTGTCTCTTATATACACCAGTGTTCATCACTACTTCTTACATACACCAGTGTTCAGCATTGTCTCTTACATACACCAGTGTTCATCATTACTTCTTACATACACCAGTGTTCAGTATTATCCTTTACATACACCAGTGTTCAACATTATCTCCTACACCAGTGTTTAACACTATCTCTAACATATTCCAGTGTTCAACATTATCTCTTATATACACCAGTGTTCAACACTATTTCTTACATGCACCAGTGTTCAACACTATCTCTCACCAATGTTCAACACTCTCACAAGTGTTCAACATTGTCTCTTACATACACCAGTGTTCAACACTATCTCTCGCCAGTGTTCAACACTATCTCTTACACCAGTGTTCAACATTGTCTCTTACATACACCAGTGTTCAACACTATCTCTCACCAGTGTTAAACACTATCTCTTACACCAGTGTTCAACATTGTCTCTTACATACACCAGTGTTCAACACTATCTCTCGCCAGTGTTCAACACTATCTCTTACACCAGTGTTCAACATTGTCTCTTACATACACCAGTGTTCAACACTATCTCTCACCAGTGTTCAACACTATCTCTCACCAGTGTTCAACACTATCTCTCACCAGTGTTCAACACTATCTCTCACCAGTGTTCAACACTATCTCTCACCAGTGTTCAACACTATCTCTCACCAGTGTTCAACACTATTTCTTACATACACCAGTGTTCAACACTATCTCTCACCAGTGTTCAACACTATTTCTTACATACACCAGTGTTCAACACTATCTCTCACCAGTGTTCACCACTATTTCTTACACCAGTGTTCAACACTATCTCTCACTAAGTGTTCAACACTATTTCTTACATACACCAGTGTTCAACACTATCTCTCACCAGTGTTCAACACTATTTCTTACATACACCAGTGTTCAACACTATCTCTCACCAGTGTTCAACACTATCTCTCACCAGTGTTCAACACTATTTCTTACATACACCAGTGTTCAACACTATCTCTCACCAGTGTTCAACACTATCTCTCACCAGTGTTCAACACTATTTCTTACATACACCAGTGTTCAACACTATCTCTCACCAGTGTTCAACAGTATCTCTCACCAGTGTTCAACACTATCTCTCACCAGTGTTCAACACTATTTCTTACATACACCAGTGTTCAACACTATCTCTCACCAGTGTTCAACAGTATCTCTCACCAGTGTTCAACACTATCTCTCACCAGTGTTCATCAGTATCTCTCACCAGTGTTCAACACTATCTCTCACCAGTGTTCAACACTATCTCTCACCAGTGTTCAACAGTATCTCTCACCAGTGTTCAACAGTATCTCTCACCAGTGTTCAACACTATCTCTCACCAGTGTTCAACAGTATCTCTCACCAGTGTTCAACAGTATCTCTCACCAGTGTTCAACACTATCTCTCACCAGTGTTCAACAGTATCTCTCACCAGTGTTCAACAGTATCTCTCACCAGTGTTCATCAGTATCTCTCACCAGTGTTCAACAGTATCTCTCACCAGTGTTCAACAGTATCTCTCACCAGTGTTCAACAGTATCTCTCACCAGTGTTCAACAGTATCTCTCACCAGTGTTCAACAGTATCTCTCACCAGTGTTCAACAGTATCTCTCACCAGTGTTCAACACTATCTCTCACCAGTGTTCAACACTATCTCTCACCAGTGTTCAACACTATCTCTCACCAGTGTTCAACAGTATCTCTCACCAGTGTTCAACACTATCTCTCACCAGTGTTCAACAGTATCTCTCACCAGTGTTCAACACTATCTCTCACCAGTGTTCAACAGTATCTCTCACCAGTGTTCAACAGTATCTCTCACCAGTGTTCAACAGTATCTCTCACCAGTGTTCAACAGTATCTCTCACCAGTGTTCAACAGTATCTCTCACCAGTGTTCAAAAGTATCTCTCACCAGTGTTCAACACTATCTCTCACCAGTGTTCAACACTATCTCTCACCAGTGTTCAACAGTATCTCTCACCAGTGTTCAACAGTATCTCTCACTAGTGTTCAACAGTATCTCTCACCAGTGTTCAACAGTATCTCTCACCAGTGTTCAACACTATCTCTCACCAGTGTTCAACAGTATCTCTCACCAGTGTTCAACACTATCTCTCACCAGTGTTCAACAGTATCTCTCACCAGTGTTCAACACTATCTCTCACCAGTGTTCAACACTATCTCTCACCAGTGTTCAACACTATCTCTCACCAGTGTTCAACACTATCTCTCACCAGTGTTCAACACTATCTCTCACCAGTGTTCAACAGTATCTCTCACCAGTGTTCAACAGTATCTCTCACCAGTGTTCAACACTATCTCTCACCAGTGTTCAACACTACCTCTCACCAGTGTTCAACAGTATCTCTCACCAGTGTTCAACAGTATCTCTCACCAGTGTTCAACACTATCTCTCACCAGTGTTCAACACTATCTCTCACCAGTGTTCAACACTATCTCTCACCAGTGTTCAACAGTATCTCTCACCAGTGTTCAACAGTATCTCTCACCAGTGTTCAACACTATCTCTCACCAGTGTTCAACACTATCTCTCACCAGTGTTCAACAGTATCTCTCACCAGTGTTCAACAGTATCTCTCACCAGTGTTCAACAGTATCTCTCACCAGTGTTCAACACTATCTCTCACCAGTGTTCAACAGTATCTCTCACCAGTGTTCAACACTATCTCTCACCAGTGTTCAACAGTATCTCTCACCAGTGTTCAACAGTATCTCTCACCAGTGTTCAACACTATCTCTCACCAGTGTTCAACAGTATCTCTCACCAGTGTTCAACACTATCTCTCACCAGTGTTCAACACTATCTCTCACCAGTGTTCAACAGTATCTCTCACCAGTGTTCAACACTATCTCTCACCAGTGTTCAACAGTATCTCTCACCAGTGTTCAACAGTATCTCTCACCAGTGTTCAACACTATCTCTCACCAGTGTTCAACAGTATCTCTCACCAGTGTTCAACACTATCTCTCACCAGTGTTCAACAGTATCTCTCACCAGTGTTCAACAGTATCTCTCACCAGTGTTCAACACTATCTCTCACCAGTGTTCAACACTATCTCTCACCAGTGTTCAACACTATCTCTCACCAGTGTTCAACACTATCTCTCACCAGTGTTCAACACTATCTCTCACCAGTGTTCAACACTATCTCTCACCAGTGTTCAACAGTATCTCTCACCAGTGTTCAACAGTATCTCTCACCAGTGTTCAACACTATCTCTCACCAGTGTTCAACACTATCTCTCACCAGTGTTCAACAGTATCTCTCACCAGTGTTCAACAGTATCTCTCACCAGTGTTCAACACTATCTCTCACCAGTGTTCAACACTATCTCTCACCAGTGTTCAACACTATCTCTCACCAGTGTTCAACAGTATCTCTCACCAGTGTTCAACAGTATCTCTCACCAGTGTTCAACACTATCTCTCACCAGTGTTCAACACTATCTCTCACCAGTGTTCAACACTATCTCTCACCAGTGTTCAACACTATCTCTCACCAGTGTTCAACAGTATCTCTCACCAGTGTTCAACAGTATCTCTCACCAGTGTTCAACACTATCTCTCACCAGTGTTCAACACTATCTCTCACCAGTGTTCAACACTATCTCTCACCAGTGTTCAACAGTATCTCTCACCAGTGTTCAACACTATCTCTCACCAGTGTTCAACAGTATCTCTCACCAGTGTTCAACAGTATCTCTCACCAGTGTTCAACACTATCTCTCACCAGTGTTCAACACTATCTCTCACCAGTGTTCAACACTATCTCTCACCAGTGTTCAACAGTATCTCTCACCAGTGTTCAACACTATCTCTCACCAGTGTTCAACATGCTGCTTCTGAGTCAGATGTGACATTGTGATAATCTTTCATATTTTATCTTGGTTTTCTAGTCCTTCCGATAAATAAACTGAATAAAATCTTCTACTTCTCTTCCTCGTCCTTCGCTTTATTGTTGTTGATGTTATTGTTTTTTGTTTTATTTTTTATTTTATAATTATTATTGTTATTCTTGTTATTGTTGTTCTTCTTTTTCTTCATCTTCTTCTAATTCTTCTTCTTTCTTCTTTTTCTCTTCCTTATTCTTTGTCCTCCTCTTGATAAATATTACGTTAAAATCTTCTTTTAAATAAATAATAATCATTATCATCATCATCATCTTCCTCTTCTTCCTTTTCTTCTTGTAATTAGTCGTCTAAAGAAATTATAATATAAGAATCTAGTATGAATGTGGCCTTTCAGAAAGAAATATTACTTTTGTTAACATGTTTCCTGTGTACCTGAGACCAGGATCGTCTTGACATCTTCCGAATATTAAAATGAAATTAATGTGAACCTTTGTTTTAATTTGTAGTGAAAATATTAAAACAAGAATTCTATTCAGCAAAATTAATTAAAAACACTAATTATTATTCAACAAGCATGTTAATAGACCTAACCTTAACTAATGAAAGAGATGAACCAGGTTCGTATTTACTAGCTAATTCAATCGTGTCTTGACTGAGGACGGTGGCGAACACAATAGAGATTCAATACCCGTACTGTTCCTGTATTTTGTCATACTGATACCCATAGATGAGACAGCACTCTCAAAGACATGTCGAGAGGAATGGAAAAAAAGTTTTCAGAGACATTTTAGGTGATACAAGGAATTTAGCCTCACTTCCTTATATACAACTGAACGTTGGTGTTATAAGCCATACCTCGGGCGGGGTTTAGAACCCGCGGGTTAGAACGCGACGGTCTGGAGTTTTGAGACTCTCTGATCGTGGGTTATAACCCCGCCAGTGCTATGGTTTTTTGCAATCGTGTCATTACGATTTCGTGAGTTTTTGTTATTATATTTTGAAAAATTTCATTTTATGCGAAATTTATCATTATTATTTTCTTGAGTCTAATTACAGTCATTCATTACTATTATTATTTTGCATTTAAGTTTTGAATTAATTATATTCCCAGACTTAATAGCATGAATGTGCGTACATAACGCAGGTCAGAGACTTCACTGGTGGAAGCATCTGCATGTGTCAGGCAACTCTGCTTGCGAAAACTCTTGGTCGTTCTGACACCTGGAGCGTCAAGCCACAACTTGCCTCGCTTTCAAGTTCTTTATGTTGTAAGATGGCCAAAGTTTCCTTTACTGTATTATTCAATTCAGTTGAAGGGTACGAACTGTAGCGCTATGGCATATCAGTGTTATGCTTCTGAAAACATATCATTCTTGATTTCCTCCTTTCTTTGTAGCTCCTTTCGGCCCCCTGAGGCTGTGGACCCCTGACGCAGCGGACAGGAGAACAGTGGCTGCCGACCGGTAGCGACCCACAGACTACTATAACGAATCACTTCCGGAATCTACCACAGTAATGGGTCTCTACGACAGCCACTAGTATAGGAGTGACTGCTGGACTAAACCCAAAATAATGTGAGGCCATGTTTATATTAGATTTTTGTATTATTATTGCATTAATGAGAATAATTTCAAAAAGAAGTAAAAGAAGAAGAAGAGGAGGAAGAGAAACGAGGGAAAGAAGAGAGAGGATGTAGAGAAGAGAAAGAGTAAGAAAATCGAGAAACAGCAGCCTATATGAATTATTTATCTCGAGGATTATGAAATAAGAGCTTATGGAAGTTAATCAGTGCCTTGTCTCCATTGAGTCCTTTTAAAGAGGAGCAGCAGGTGTACGAAGATATTTTTAAGAACTCCACCCGCCCTATGATCGACGCCGGCCCATCGGTTGCGAGCCAGAGCCTAAGAACTAGGGATTATTAATGCTGTTATATATTAGTGTTGATGCTGGTGTTTTCGCTGACATCTGGTAGAACCACACTGGTCTAAGCATATGAATAGTCTCATGAATATAATTTTGCATAAATTTTCATATATTACTCGAAATG
>NC_091298.1:31046277-31132395 GCF_038502225.1 Cherax quadricarinatus
GGCGTTATTTCTAGAAATGAAACCACCTTCTCAAGCATTCTAGAGCTTTGTCTGATCTTTATTGTTCGAAACATGATGGTACAAAAAAAATCTTTAACCTGGCCATTTGTAGGACGTTAACTGCCTTAAATCTATTGGTTAGGTATGTCCAAGCTAAACTCGTATGTTTTTGACATGTCTTCTACTGTAAGCAAATGTAACTAAGATAATCCAGCGTATGGTTAATAAATATCTATTAAAGTCTATTTCACTTGGCTATATTTAATACTCCAAAATATGGAAGAAGAGAAAACGACAGAAATATGCACCTGTAATAAAGCATACAGAAGGAACGAGTGACTCAGAGAACGTTACATCCTCCACGAGTCAACTCTAACTATGCTCTCATGTGAATGCATTTTTCACTTTTGATTTTACTCTTCATTATCGTTCAACGATGGTATCAAATAGCTATAAAATATGTAATTAAAACAGCTTCAGGTTTTGGACTTTCATTATGGAAACGTTTCGGTACTCGGGGCTTTGTTAATCCGACTTAATTGACAAAGATCCAGGTTAGCAAAATATGTCTATAATAAATGTCCCAGTGTTGTTCTTGTGTCCTAAAATCTCTCTCTCTCTCTCTCTCTCTCTCTCTCTCTCTCTCTCTCTCTCTCTCTCTCTCTCTGTACCATTTAGTTACGAGGCTTACAATAGGAAGGTTTAACAGAGAACGTGTGTAGCAGCGCTTCAGCGGTTCCTTCCCGCTGCCAGTCCTTCATTATCTTCAGTTCGTAGACTTCATGGCTTTGAAGGGTTGATATGTACTATGAAAGCTTCTTACGGTGAAGGAAGGGGCAGTTAAGTCACAGCTGGTGACTTCTGAATCAGGCTTAAAACAGAAGTGCTGTCTGTGAACTTCTCACAGATGTACTGTCAATGTAAGCCTAGGAACTCAGTAACAATACGCTGGGCCCGCTTTTTTTCAGGCCCACGGTTCGAGTCCCCGCCCATTCTTCCGTTTATTCATGGACAGTAGTACGTTACGACTTGAGTTCATAGACTAGCTTTGAGGGGTGTAACAACTGATGGAAGTTTACGGGGCAGAAATGACCTCTGGTTGTGTAGTAATGGTGATTGTGTAGTAATGGTGGTTGTGTATTAATGATCGGTGTGTAGTGATGGTAGTTGTATAGTGATGGTGGCTGTGCAGTGATGGTGGTTGTGTAGTAATGGTAGTTATGTAATGATGGTAGTTGTGTAGTGATGGTTGTGTAGTGATTGTGATTGTGTTGTGATTGTGTAGTGATGGTGGTTGTGTAGTGATGGTGGTGTAGTGATGATGGTTGTGTAATGTTTCACTATGCACTTCACTCTAGCACCCACTGCTCTGTAATCATGGCAACATCCCCTCATTACGGGTAATGCTGCGTCTAATGTGGATGTTTACGTGAACACATCCAATTAGCATTCCCTTTTCAGCGGGAATCATAAATGTTTATACTCTGGCCAATACGCCTCTCAAAAATGTCGTTTTTTTCCTTTTAGGAATTATTTCCAGGCTGCTAGAAAATTGATGAAAGTTCTAAATTATATATATATATATATATATATTATATATATATATATACATATATATATATATATATATATACATACATATATATACATACATTATATATATATATATATATATTTTTTTTTTTTTTTTATTATCACACCGGCCGATTCCCACCAAGGCAGGGTGGCCCGAAAAAGAAAAACTTTCACCATCATTCACTCCATCACTGTCTTGCCAGAAGGGTGCTTTACACTACAGTTTTTAAACTGCAACATTAACACCCCTCCTTCAGAGTGCAGGCACTGTACTTCCCATCTCCAGGACTCAAGTCCGGCCTGCCGGTTTCCCTGAATCCCTTCATAAATGTTACTTTGCTCACACTCCAACAGCACGTCAAGTATTAAAAAACCATTTGTCTCCATTCACTCCTATCAAACACGCTCACGCATGCCTGCTGGAAGTCCAAGCCCCTCGCACACAAAACCTCCTTTACCCCCTCCCTCCAACCCTTCCTAGGCCGACCCCTACCCCGCCTTCCTTCCACTACAGACTGATACACTCTTGAAGTCATTCTGTTTCGCTCCATTCTCTCTACATGTCCGAACCACCTCAACAACCCTTCCTCAGCCCTCTGGACAACAGTTTTGGTAATCCCGCACCTCCTCCTAACTTCCAAACTACGAATTCTCTGCATTATATTCACACCACACATTGCCCTCAGACATGACATCTCCACTGCCTCCAGCCTTCTCCTCGCTGCAACATTCATCACCCACGCTTCACACCCATATAAGAGCGTTGGTAAAACTATACTCTCATACATTCCCCTCTTTGCCTCCAAGGACAAAGTTCTTTGTCTCCACAGACTCCTAAGTGCACCACTCACTCTTTTTCCCTCATCAATTCTATGATTCACCTCATCTTTCATAGACCCATCCGCTGACACGTCCACTCCCAAATATCTGAATACGTTCACCTCCTCCATACTCTCTCCCTCCAATCTGATATTCAATCTTTCATCACCTAATCTTTTTGTTATCCTCATAACCTTACTCTTTCCTGTATTCACCTTTAATTTTCTTCTTTTGCACACCCTACCAAATTCATCCACCAATCTCTGCAACTTCTCTTCAGAATCTCCCAAGAGCACAGTGTCATCAGCAAAGAGCAGCTGTGACAACTCCCACTTTGTGTGTGATTCTTTATCTTTTAACTCCACGCCTCTTGCCAAGACCCTCGCATTTACTTCTCTTACAACCCCATCTATAAATATATTAAACAACCACGGTGACATCACACATCCTTGTCTAAGGCCTACTTTTACTGGGAAAAAATTTCCCTCTTTCCTACATACTCTAACTTGAGCCTCACTATCCTCATAAAAACTCTTCACTGCTTTCAGTAACCTACCTCCTACACCATACACTTGCAACATCTGCCACATTGCCCCCCTATCCACCCTGTCATACGCCTTTTCCAAATCCATAAATGCCACAAAGACCTCTTTAGCCTTATCTAAATACTGTTCACTTATATGCTTCACTGTAAACACCTGGTCCACACACCCCCTACCTTTCCTAAAGCCTCCTTGTTCATCTGCTATCCTATTCTCCGTCTTACTCTTAATTCTTTCAATTATAACTCTACCATACACTTTACCAGGTACACTCAACAGACTTATCCCCCTATAATTTTTGCACTCTCTTTTATCCCCTTTGCCTTTATACAAAGGAACTATGCATGCTCTCTGCCAATCCCTAGGTACCTTACCCTCTTCCATACATTTATTAAATAATTGCACCAACCACTCCAAAACTATATCCCCACCTACTTTTAACATTTCTATCTTTATCCCATCAATCCCGGGTGCCTTACCCCCTTTCATTTTACCTACTGCCTCACGAACTTCCCCCACACTCACAACTGGCTCTTCCTCACTCCTACAAGATGTTATTCCTCCTTGCCCTATACACGAAATCACAGCTTCCCTATCTTCATCAACATTTAACAATTCCTCAAAATATTCCTTCCATCTTCCCAATACCTCTAACTCTCCATTTAATAACTCTCCTCTCCTATTTTTAACTGACAAATCCATTTGTTCTCTAGGCTTTCTTAACTTGTTAATCTCACTCCAAAACTTTTTCTTATTTTCAACAAAATTTGTTGATAACATCTCACCCACTCTCTCATTTGCTCTCTTTTTACATTGCTTCACCACTCTCTTAACTTCTCTCTTTTTCTCCATATACTCTTCCCTCCTTGCATCACTTCTACTTTGTAAAAACTTCTCATATGCTAACTTTTTCTCCCTTACTACTCTCTTTACATCATCATTCCACCAATCGCTCCTCTTCCCTCCTGCACCCACTTTCCTGTAACCACAAACTAACTAACTAACTAACCAGAACTTGCGATCTTGGCTTAAATAGCAACGCTCATCTTGCCATATAGGACAAGTGAAAATTTGTGTATGCAATAATTTCGCCAAAATCATTCTGAACCTAACGAAAAAAATATATTTCAATGTGTTTGTTTAGTATTAAATTATTGTAAACAAATCTAAAATATATTTCGTTGGGTTAGGCTAAAATAAATTGCGCTTGTTATAATAAGGTTAGGTAAGTTTTCTAAGTTCCTTTTGGTGCAAAATTATAAATTTTTACATCAACATTAATGAAAAAAATATATATTTAAACGTATAAGAAAATTTTTTAGAAAGGACTTAATTTTAAATGAGTTCTTGCTAATTGACCAGTTTTACATATTCGGCACGACATATATATATATAAAACACAAATAACCCGCACATAAAAGAGAGAAGCTTACGACGACGTTTCGGTCCGACTAGGACCATTGACAAAGTCACACTAACAGAGGTGGAGCAGGACGGCTATATTTAGGCAGGAAGAGGCCGTCCTGCTCCACCTCTGTTAGTGTGACTTTGTCAATGGTCCAAGTCGGACCGAAACGTCGTCGTAAGCTTCTCTCTTTTATGTGCGGGTTATTTGTGTATCGTTCCAGTCACGGTATTGTGCCTTTTTTGTTATATATATATATATATATATATATATATATATATATATATATATATATATATATATATATATATATATATATATATATATATATAAAGGTGCTGGTAGCCCTTGGAGTGGTAGAGGAATCTGTACAACCATAGAAGATATTAAGGTGGATAGCAGGTAAGCTGGTATTGGAAACTGACTAGTGTGGTCTACTGACAACTAGTGGCGGGTTACCTTGTTTTTGAAACTTTATAATGGTGCTGGGTGGGCCTCAGGGCCTTAGCCTAGGTCCACATCTCTTTCTCTCTTCCCTCTGCTGAGCCTTTAGTGTCTACCAACCTGTGGTTTTTCGTTCGAATACACCCTTGACCTACCCACTGTGTTCATCGTCTTTCTCAAGCTATGGAATAATGGCAAGTTTCGTTGAATACCCTGACCAGTTTTAGGAGGTTTATACTTATTTATTTGAGAAACTAGTAAGTGCTATGCCTGCTTACTATATTACAAGAGTGCATGGGATGTTGATTGCAGAAAGTTTGGTACTTAAGCAAATGAACTAGATTTTGTAGTATTTGGTAACCGCCAAGACTTGACCTGCTGAGTGACCTAGAAATGATACCTCACGCCCGGCTAGGGTTACCTGTTTTCTGTGTATCCTTCACCTACTCAGTTCATCGTGCTTCCAATTTATGGAATAAAAGCGAGTTTCGGTGAATACCCAGACTAGTGGGCAGGCCTGCCTCTTCTCGTGTTAACTAACAAACTATGGAAGCTCCTGCTTTATTAGTATGATCACTGAGCGCGTGTCCGTTTTCTTCTTTAAGTACATAAAGGTTTGAGTGTTGCAGAGATGGTGCACAACACAAGGGAAGTTAAAAGCTCGAGCAGTGCATTATTTGACGACCTTTAAAGCATTTCAGACGCTGCTGGGTAAGTGTGGCAGGAAAGTGGAAGGTTCATCAATAAACTTTAGGTTACTGCAGAGTTATCTGTACACTGAGTGAACGTCTGCCTATCTTTCCAGTATTTCATGATGTGCTAAGTGCTTCGATTTTGGTGTAAAAGCGATCTGCACGAGTTTTTCAGTTTTTAGCAACTGCTAGCATAGCGTTCGGCCTACTGAATGACCTTGAGAGGGGCACCATTCGCCTTCCCGTGTTGCCACCTGTACCTGTGACCACATCCAAGGATCACTGGCAGTGTTTTTGGATTTGCAATATGGATGCTACCGAGAGTGTTGATTGAGAAGGTTACGCTCTGGTTGAGAAGAGGAATGCCACGAAAAAGAAAGTTGCTGAGAAGAAGATGGAAGAATCACATTGTGCCAGACTGGACATTGCCAGAACCACTAAAATTGTCAAGAAATACGAGTGACTGCAGGCGGCGGCGGCGGCGGCGGCGGCGGCAGCAGCAGCAGCAGCAGCAGCCAGGTGCTGATTTCGTTTAAAATACAATTATCAGGGCTATGTGCTGCTTAATAAGGATGAGACAACACTGGAAGCGCTGACAAGCACAGACATGGCAGGGATATTAATGGGAAAAAACCTTCCTTACCGCTTAGGAAGACAGGTCTAACATCGTCTTTGGACGTGATTCATACCAATATTCAATATTACTAGAACAAAGTGAGTGAATTAAGAATCCCATAAGACTCCAGGGAATGGAATCCTATTGGAGTGGAGACGACTGTCTTCCACGAACATTGAACATCCCTGGGACATATCGCACTCTCAGAGTGGGCAGCTATGAACTTCCTTTACGTAGATGCTGTAAGTGTCAGCAATACGGACACGTATTCAGTGCACGTAACTCCCATGAGTGGTGTGGTCTCTGCGCAAGCCCGCACCAAACGAAAGTTTGTCAAGACAAACTTTCAAGAGGTGAGCAGGTACTGGGGAAATGAGCGAATTGCAGACAAGACAGAGTCGGCGTGTACAGTTTGAGTGCGAAGTGCGCCGCCTTGCGAAATAACGACAACAGCAGCAGCAGCGGCGGTAGCACCAACAGCGTGGCAGTATCAGCAGTAGCAACAGCAGCAGCAGCAGAAGCAGCAACAACAGCAGAAGCAGCAGCAGCAGCAGAAGCAGCAACAACAGCAGAAGCAGCAGCAACAACAGCAGAAGCAGCAACAACAGCAGAAGCAGCAACAACAGCAGAAGCAGCAACAACAGCAGAAGCAGCAACAACAGCAGAAGCAGCAACAACAGCAGAAGCAGCAACAACAGCAGAAGCAGCAACAACAGCAGAAGCAGCAACAACAGCAGAAGCAGCAACAACAGCAGAAGCAGCAACAACAGCAGAAGCAGCAACAACAGCAGAAGCAGCAACAACAGCAGAAGCAGCAACAACAGCAGAAGCAGGCGCTTTCCCTCTTGAGAGCTATCAGGTGGAGCTAGAATTTTGTTAGACTACAACAGTTGAAAAATTGAGACACTTATGCAACTGCAGTATATAAGCCACCTCTCTGACCCTATGTTGTACTTCCTACATCGACTCCAGGCTGAGGGACTGATTACCTCAATCTCCTCTCCTTACCCACTTCTACTTTGTTGGGCTGATGAAGCCAGTTTGGCGAAACGTTTCTTCAATAAAGATTCCCATATGTTGTATAAGTGTCTCAGTTCTTCAAGTTGTCGGTTTTCAAAACCATTCATCACATAGATTACCATGCACTAGTGTTAGTCCTGCAGCACCGTAGAACCATTGAAAGAATCGAAGAAACCACAAAATGAAGCCCTGAGAATTTGGGCTCTCCTGTAGCTTCTAAAATATAAAGATTTAGGTATTCCTAGTGTTGTTGGTAGAATGCGTGCAATCAGTGGAAATGATATGATTCAGGCTGATGTCTGGTGATCACAATGTTCGAGAATGAAACAATTGTGCACTATTTGGGAATCTTTATTACGGCAACGTTTAGTCAGTCAGTACCTTCTTCAGTCCATTACAAAGAAGAACGGTGGAAGGTGAGGAGAAGTTTGAGGTAATCAGTCCCTCAGCCTGGAGTCGATGTATTCTGTCTGTCAGTCTTGAGAAGTAATTTATATACTGTAGACAGGTGAGTTGAAGCAGCAGGAGGCAGTGTCAGCCAGTGAAAATATTCACTAGTATAAATAGGTCATGACTGTAAGTTAGGCAAGAGTTGAAGAATTTCCTGTGGCTCATTCGTCAACTTGTCGGTTTTCGAAACCATTTCAATCATATCAAAAACAATGTTGTCTCAAGAAAACACTAATACTAATACATAAATTCATGGGACAAGTTAATCAAGATGGATTCATATAACAGCCAGACACATAAAAATGCTTGGACTACATAAACTTGTATTATGTTAGGAAACAACAGCATTTTCTGCCACCCTGGCTGATAAGAGCTTTTCATATCACTATGGAGGTGCTGTCCTGGGAGACAGTAATGGTGAAGCTGGAGGTGCTGTCCTGGGAGACAGTAATGGTGAAGCTGGAGGTGCTGTCCTGGGAGACAGAAATGGTGAAGCTGGAGATACTGTCCTGGGAGACAGTAATGGTGAAGCTGGAGATTTTGTCCAGGTAGTCGGGAATTATACGCAGGAAGGAATACATATAAATGACCTCATAGGGGATAGGAGCCATAGTAGGGAAACAAGTGTAGTCAAAGATAAGATAAAACCAATATTGCAAACTAGAAATACCGCAGGAAATAGCAAACAAGAGGACTCCAATAGCAATAGTGAGGATAAATTACCAAAAACAACTGGTGGGAGCTCCATTGTTGGTGCTAGGGAGGATAGAAGTAAGACAGGGAAACATGCACCAACAGGGAATACAGTCACAGAAACCCAAGGCAAGCGGAAACCAAGCCTGTGCACATACTATGCACTTGGTATCTGCTGGCATGGGAAATCTGGAAAAACAGATGGGACGTGCAACTATGACCACCCTAGAAAATGCCATGCCCATATGACAACAGGAAAATGCAAACTCCCTTCCTGTAAGCTTTTTCACCCTGAAATGTGTACCTCTTCAGTACAGGAAAGACTGTGCTATAACTTAAATTGCCAGGCATACCATCTAAAGGGGACAAAAAGATACAAAACATCCAGGCCATGGGAAAACCTGGGTAGCCACAGCCACTCAAGAGGGAGAGGTTTTTTAGTGCCAGGAAGGAAAAAAAACTGGCAGGAAATGGCAGAAATCGTACACCAAATCCAGTCATTCCTGGAGTGGAACCACAGTCGATGGCCTCCACTCCAAACCAACAGATACAGATACTAATGCCGGAAAAAAAATCCCCCCCCAGTACCAACAATACCACCAGTCCGATAACATTCTTCTTTGCAAATATACAGGGTCTAAAGCCAGCAACAAACAACAAAATACCTTTCATCCGTGGACTGCTTGCAGAGGCAAAGGCAATGTTCGCGGCTTTCACTGAGACCCACATAAAGGATCACTTGGACAATGAAATATGGATCCCAGGTTACAACCTATACAGATGTGACAGAGTGAACAGGCAATAGGGGGGGGTTGGCCTGTACATTGCAGAGTCACTTGTTTGCACAGAACTGCTTAATGCCTCAAATGACGTAGTGGAAGTTTTAGCAGTAAAGGTCGAGAATCAAAACCTAGTCATTGTGGTAGTCTACAAGCCTCCGGATGCAACATCCCAGCAATTCCAGGAACAGCTGTTAAAAATTGACCACTGTCTGGAAAATCTTCCAGCTCCTGCACCCAACATCTTGCTCCTGGGGGATTTCAACTTAAGGCACCTAAAATGGAGGAATATAGCAAATAATATTGTTGCAGTAATAACACCAGGAGGCAGCTCTGATGAAAACTCACACTCACACGAGCTTTTAAATCTCTGCACAAAATTCAATTTAAACCAGCAAATAATAGAGCCTACTAGACTGGAGAATACACTAGACCTCATATTCACTAACAATGATGATCTGATAAGAAATGTCACCATATCAAAAACAATATACTCAGATCACAACATAATTGAGGTTCAGACATGTATGCGAGGAGCCCCAGACCGACAAAATGAGACTAGTCACGAGGGAGCATTCACCAAATTCAACTTCAATAACAAAAACATAAAGTGGGACCAAGTAAACCAAGTCCTAACCGATATAAGCTGGGAAGATATACTAAGCAACACAGACCCAAACTTATGCCTAGAACAGATTAACTCGGTGGCACTCGATGTATGCACAAGGCTTATTCCTCTAAGAAAAAGGAGGAGTAGATGTAAAATAGAAAGAGACAGGCGCTCCCTTTACAGGCGACGGAAAAGAATAACAGAGCGGCTAAAAGAGGTCAATATATCTGAAATGCGCAGGGAGACACTGGTCAGAGAAATAGCAAGCATCGAACTTAAGCTAAAAGAATCCTTTAGGAGTCAGGAATCGCGGGAAGAACTAAAAGCTATAAATGAAATCGAAAGAAACCCAAAGTATTTCTTCTCCTATGCCAAATCAAAATCGAGAACAACGCCCAGTATTGGGCCCCTACTTAAACAAGATGGGTCCTACACAGATGACAGCAAGGAAATGGGTGAGCTACTCAAGTCCCAATATGACTCAGTTTTTAGCAAGCCGCTAACCAGACTGAGAGTCGAAGATCAAAATGAATTTTTTATGAGAGAGCCACAAAATTTGATTAACACAAGCCTATCCGATGTTATCCTGACGCCAAATGACTTCGAACAGGCGATAAATGACATGCCCATGCACTCTGCCCCAGGGCCAGACTCATGGAACTCTGTGTTCATCAAGAACTGCAAGAAGCCCCTATCACGAGCCTTTTCCATCCTATGGAGAGGGAGCATGGACACGGGGGTCGTCCCTCAGTTACTAAAAACAACAGACATAGCCCCACTCCACAAAGGGGGCAGTAAAGCAACAGCAAAGAACTACAGACCAATAGCACTAACATCCCATATCATAAAAATCTTTGAAAGGGTCCTAAGAAGCAAGATCACCACCCATCTAGAAACCCATCAGTTACACAACCCAGGGCAACATGGGTTTAGAACAGGTCGCTCCTGTCTGTCTCAGCTACTGAATCACTACGACAAGGTCCTAAATGCACTAGAAGACAAAAAGAATGCAGATGTAATATATACAGACTTTGCAAAAGCCTTCGACAAGTGTGACCATGGCGTAATAGCGCACAAAATGCGCGCTAAAGGAATAACAGGAAAAGTCGGTCGATGGATCTATAATTTCCTCACTAACAGAACACAGAGAGTAGTCGTCAACAGAGTAAAGTCCGAGGCAGCTACGGTGAAAAGCTCTGTTCCACAAGGCACAGTACTAGCTCCCATCTTGTTCCTCATCCTCATATCCGACATAGACAAGGATGTCAGCCACAGCACCGTGTCTTCCTTTGCAGATGACACCCGAATCTGCATGACAGTGTCTTCCATTGCAGACACTGCAAGGCTCCAGGCGGACATCAACCAAATCTTTCAGTGGGCTGCAGAAAACAATATGAAGTTCAACGATGAGAAATTTCAATTACTCAGATATGGTAAACATGAGGAAATTAAATCTTCATCAGAGTAAAAAACAAATTCTGGCCACGAAATAGAGCGAAACACCAACGTCAAAGACCTGGGAGTGATTATGTCGGAGGATCTCACCTTCAAGGACCATAACATTGTATCAATCGCATCTGCTAGAAAAATGACAGGATGGATAATGAGAACCTTCAAAACTAGGGAGGCCAAGCCCATGATGACACTCTTCAGGTCACTTGTTCTATCTAGGCTGGAATATTGCTGCACTCTAACAGCACCTTTCAAGGCAGGTGAAATTGCCGACCTAGAAAATGTACAGAGAACTTTCACGGCGCGCATAACGGAGATAAAACACCTCAATTACTGGGAGCGCTTGAGGTTTCTAAACCTGTATTCCCTGGAACGCAGGAGGGAGAGATACATGATTATATACACCTGGAAAATCCTAGAGGGACTAGTACCGAACTTGCACACGAAAATCACTCACTACGAAAGCAAAAGACTTGGCAGACGATGCACCATCCCCCCAATGAAAAGCAGGGGTGTCACTAGCACGTTAAGAGACCATACAATAAGTGTCAGGGGCCCGAGACTGTTCAACTGCCTCCCAGCACACATAAGGGGGATTACCAACAGACCCCTGGCAGTCCTCAAGCTGGCACTGGACAAGCACCTAAAGTCAGTTCCTGATCAGCCGGGCTGTGGCTCGTACGTTGGTTTGCGTGCAGCCAGCAGCAACAGCCTGGTTGATCAGGCTCTGATCCACCAGGAGGCCTGGTCACAGACCGGGCCGCGGGGGCGTTGACCCCCGAAACTCTCTCCAGGTAAACTCCAGGTATGCCCACCTGCAAACCTCAGTTTCGATTGCTTTCTAAAAAAAAACTGTTCTGTATCGCATTCACTACCTTAGACCGATGAATAATATCACATAAACAGTCTACGATGATGAGTGCCTTAACCCTGACAGTGGGAGGGCAGGAAGTGCTGTCGTCGTAACCAGGTAGATAGTACTAAAATATAGAGGTGTATTAGAATTAGTAACTGGGCTTCCACCTTATAAACTGAGCTATTTGCAAACAGTTTAATTGTAACTGACTCTCTTTCCTCACTACATGCACTAAATAGCCTGAGATCTGTATATAGCATGCTTGTGTGTGAAGCTAGGCGCAAATATTCACAAATTATTAGGAAAAGGGATTACAGTTAAGCTTTCTGGGATTCCCTTTCACAGAGGCCGCCAGCATCATGGCAAATATGATGAATTACCTAAACCAGCATTAAATAAAAGGAATATTGAGATTAATTTTGTTTTTCCAAAATAAGTTTGCGAAACATTGTCAGAAAGGCACTACCAAACGAGCTTAAAGAAAGCAGAACAGTCCACATAGGAACTAGCCGATCCATTTTCCATCATAATGAAATGTGTCTAGTTAAACATATCTGTGGAGAAAATAACAATTCTACTTCAAAATGTTAGTACTAGACTAAGACTAGACTATTTCTGGCAGTGCGGTCTACATGGGGATGTTATTGACATAAAATGTGAAGTGGATGGACAGAGACAAGGCCATACATTGGAGAATTATATCTTAGTGTCCAAAAATCCAACCTTTCAAAGACACCTCCATGCAAACCTTACAAGATATGAGAAGATATCGGAAATCTTGAGATGGTATCCACATTTTGTATCAACTAGATGAAAAAATTATTTTTATAAAGAATATTGCAACGCAATTATGACTAATGTTTTTTTTAGTGGCATTAAGATATAATTTTTTTTGAGACTGTATTCCACACTGTATTGTGTCATTAACTATATGAACTAATTATAAAATATGAAATGACTGATATTTCTTTGTAGTGATGTAACAATGCAGACTGGGATCTGACAAAGACCCATTGTGACCTCTGTTATCCTTATTTTTGCTCTACCGCACAATAAACTAGTCGCTCAGGCTGTACAGCCAAAAGTAATGGTAGTGTGTGGTAGCTGCTGTTGGCTGCAGAGTGAGGTGGGGGAGTTAAGGGACCTGTGGTTGCAAGTGGTAGCATCCCGAGGCCATGAACTATGACTCGAACCAAGGGAGTAGGATGTTGGGCAATGCAGGCCTACCCTCGATCAGCGGTATAGTCTTTAGCAAGAAAGAAATCATGACTTCCTTTACGAGGATGCAGTAGGCAGAGGGCGAGGCTGTCCACAGGCCTGCCGGATAGGTGAGGGGAAAAAACACGGCACGTGAAATGTGGGGATGGGGTGGTGAGGGGAAGAAGCTAGTCAGTTACTAAAACAATTATAGGCTACAGATCACACACACGTGTCTGTGTTACAACTGACTATACGAACACAAGCTAATACTCTCACTAGCACTGAAGCACTAGACCTGACACAAGATGTTCACCCCACTTCAGGTGTTGCAAGGGTAAATGTTCATAAGTTGCATCTAGCCTCTACCTCCTTATGCTCGACCGATCATCCCCCACCATCCCTTCCCCAATCGGCTGTAGGGTAATGGGGGACAACTACTACCCTACACTCATCTCATCACACACCATCCTTAAGGCACTGATAATTGCCTACGCTGCACACTACACACAAAACTTTCACTGTTTCTGATGTAACAGTGCAAGAAGCCTCTTCAAATATGAACACTGGGTTTGCTGGACACAGCAAAACAGTTAAAACACACACACACACACACACACACACACACACACACACACACAAATGCAAAGTCATGAAGATTGGGGAGGGGCAAAGAAGACCGCAGACAGAATATAGGCTAGGTGGACAAAGACTACAGACCTCACTCAGGGAGAAAGACCTTGGGGTGACCATAACACCGAGCACATCACCGGAGGCACACATCAACCAAATAACCGCTGCAGCATACGGGCGCCTGGCAAACCTGAGAATAGCGTTCCGATACCTTAATAAGGAATCGTTCAAGACACTGTACACTGTGTATGTTAGGCCCATACTGGAGTATGCAGCACCAGTCTGGAACCCACACCTGGTCAAGCACGTCAAGAAGTTAGAGAAAGTACAAAGGTTTGCAACAAGGCTAGTCCCAGAGCTCAAGGGAATGTCGTACGAGGAAAGGTTAAGGGAAATCGGACTGACGACACTGGAGGACAGAAGGGTCAGGGGAGACATGATAACGACATACAAGATACTGCGGGGAATAGACAAGGTGGACAGATAGGATGTTCCAGAGAGGGGACACAGGGACAAGGGGTCACAACTGGAAGCTGAAGACTCAGACAAGTCACAGGGACGTTAGGAAGTATTTCTTCAGTCAAAGAGTTGTCAGCAAGTGGAATAGCCTAGCAAGTGAAGTAGTGGAGGCAGGAACCATACATAGTTTTAAGAAGAGGTATGACAAAGCTCAGGAAGCAGAGAGACAGGATCCAGTAGCGATCAGTGAAGAGGCGGGGCCAGGAGCTGAGTCTCGACCCCTGCAACCACAATTAGGTGAGTACAATTAGGTGAGTACACACACGCACATACACACACACACACACACACACACACACACACACACACACACACACACACACACACACACACACACACACACACACACACTATGTGCACCACTAACAACAATCTTCAACAATCTTCAACACATTTATAGAATCAGGGCGACTACCTGAGGTAAGGAAGACAGCAAATGTAGTCCCAATTTTTAAAAAAAGAGAGACACGAAGCACTAAACTACAGACCAGTGTCACTGACTTGCATATTATGCAAAGTCATGGAGAAGATCATCAGAAGAAGGGTGGTGGAGCACCTAGAAAGGAATGAGCTTTTCAAAGACAACCAACACGGTTTCAGGGACGGGAAATCCTGTGTCACAAACCTACTGGAGTTCTATGACAGGGTGACAACAGTAATACAAGAGAGGGAGAGGGATGGGTAGATTGGATTTTCTTGGACCATAAGAAGGCGTTTGACACAGTTCCATACAAGAGACTAGTACAAAAGCTGGAGGACCAGCTGCAATGGACCAGCTGCAATGGATCAGGGAATACCTGTCAAGAAAATAAGAACGGGTCATCGTACGTGGCGATGCGTCAGAGTGGGCTCCTGTGACGAGTGGGGTTCCACAAGGGTCAGTCCTAAGACCGGTGCTGTTTCTGGTATTTGTGAACGACATGACGGAAGGAATAGACTCCGAAGTGTCGCTGCTTGCATATGATGTGAAGCTGATGAAAAGAATTTAGTCGGACGGGGACCAGGCAGACCTACAGAGAGATCTGGACAGGCTGCAGTCCTGGCCCATCAACTGGCTCCTGGAGTTCAACCCAACTAATTGCAAAGTCATAAAGATTGGGGAAGGGCAAAGAAGACTGAAGACGGAATACAGTCTAGGGGGGCCAGAGACTACAAACCTCACTCAAGGAAAAGGACCTTGGGGTGAGTATAACACCAGGCACATCTGAAGCGCACATCAACCAAATAACTGCTGCAGCATATGGGCGCCTAGCAAACCTAAGAACAGCATTCCGACATCTTAATAAGGAATCATTCAGGACCCTGTACACCGTGTACGTAAGGCTCATATTGGAGTATGGGGCACCAGTTTGGAACCCACACCTAGCCAAGCTCGCAAAGAAACTAGAGAAAGTGCAAAGGTTTGCAACAGGACTAGTCCCGGAGCAAAGGGGTGTTACGCAGTGTGCTGCAGAAAAAAAATATTTTATAAGATCCTCCATAGTTCCGGGATTGTACTGAATCCGGTCGCGTATTATTCCTGGTCAGTCAGGCAGTGGTAAGAGGTATGTCCTACGAGGAGAGGTTAAGGGAAATCAACCTGACGACACTGGAGGACAGGAGAGATAGGGGATATGATAACATACAAAATAATGAGAGAAATCAACAAGGTGCACAGAGACAGGATTTTCCAGAGATGGGATCACAGTTGGAAGTTGAAGACTCATATGAATCACAGGGATGTTAGGAAGTATTTCTTCAGTCCCAGAGTTGTCGGGAGGTGGAATAGTCTGGGAAGTGATGTAGTGGAGGCAGGATCCATACATAGCTTTAAGAAGAGGTATGATTATGCTCATGGAGCGGGAAGAGTGACCTAGTTGCGGCCAGCGAAGAGGCGGGGCCAAGAGCTGTGACTCGACCCCTGCAACCACAACTGAGTGAGTTCAAGACACACACACACACATACAATATATATATATATATATATATATATATATATATATATATATATATATATATATATATATATATATATATATATATTGCATATAAAACATTGACTTCAGATAAATCATCGGACCACAATATTCCTACAAACCTACGAAACTGCATTTTGTGTCAGATATTGGAAATTCCCACAGCGCCTCGCGACTGACATTGTTGAGGCATTTCCAGAGACAAATGTATGTTGGAGTTTCTGCAGTCCAGCAGGATATTCCCAGTCACAGGACAGTAACTTATGTAGCCTGTTGGTCATACCTCTGTATTGCATGACTGCTGTATCCAGATTAATAATGCAAAGCTGAAGCATGACTAACTTTGACATTAACATTATGTTCATGTTTTCATTTTTTCCATCATTATCTCCATCACCATCTTCATCATCATTCATAATCCATTATTCGTCATAATCATCATCATTCAAAATCCATCATTTATCATCCGTCATTCTTCATCCGTTATTAAAATTCATCGTCATCGTCCATCATCCACGAGCCATCATCATTTATTCATCATTCATCATCCAAGATCCATTGTTCATCATTCATACTTCATCATCGCTATCATCATCTTGGTTTCCTTGTAGTTGTAAATATAATGTTATTTGTTATGTTGTGCCGTATAGGTAAAATTGGTCAGTTAGAAAGAACACATTTATAAGTAAGTCCTTTCTGAAAATTTCTCTTATACGTTTAAAGACATATTGTTTTTTTCATTTATGTTAATGTAAAATTAATAATTTTGTACTAAAAGAACCTTAGGAAATTTTCCTAATCTTATTTTAACAAGCGCAATTAAATTTAGCCTAATTCAACTAAATGTATTTTAGATAGGTTTACATTAATTTAATAATAAACAAACACAATGAAATATATTTTTTTCATTAGGTTCAGAATAATTTTTACACATACTATATATATATATATATATATATATATATATATATATATATATATATATATATATGTATGTATGTGTCGTGCCGAATAGGCAGAACTTGCGATCTAGGCTTAAATAGCAACGTTCATCTTGCCATAAAGGACAAGCAAAAATTTGTGTATGCAATAATTTCGCCAAAATCATTCTTAACCTAACGAAAAAAATATATTTCATTGTGTTTGTTTAGTATTAAATTATTGTAAATAAATCTAAAATATATTTAGTTGGGTTAGGCTAAAATAAATTGATTTTGTTATAATAAGGTTAGGTAAGTTTTCTAAGATTCTTTTGCTGCACAATTAAAATTTTTTACATTAACATTAATGAAAAAAATATATCTTTAAACGTATAAGAGAAAATTTTAGAAAGGACTTAATTTTAAATGAGTTCTTGCTAATTGACCAGTTTTACATATTCGGCACGACATATATTATATATATATATATATATATATATATATATATATATATATATATATATATATATATATATATATATATATATATATATTCAGAGGATCAATTGTTATGCAACACACACAGATGCTTCTTGAAGTAATGGAGATATAGGAGTCTGGAAATATACAACTTGGTAGTGTTCTACAAAATACCTTGTGGGCAGCGTAACAACACTGGAGAGATAAAAGGTAAAAATAGAGATGAGTTTAGACTGGAAGCTGGGGTATAGTAGAGGACTTTCTCCCAACCACCAGCTCCAGCCCTAAACTGGCCACAGTTTTTATATTTTATCTTGCCAACGTTGTTACTCTGCTCACAAGGTATTTCGCAGGCTCTCGATGCTTGTAGATAGTGAACCTAGCTGCGGCTAGCGAACAGACTCTGACAGGAGCAGTCTCTCGACCATGCCACCATATATAGGTGAACGCTTACGCATGCGCACACACATACACACACACACACACACACACACACACACACACACACACACACACACACACACACACACACACACACACACACACACATACACACACACACACACATACACACACACACATACACACAGGAATGAGGAACTACCTGAACGGGGTTCAGTGGGACAGAGAACTGGCAGGGAAGCCAGTTAATGAGACGATGGAATATGTAGCAACAAAATGCAAGGAGGCTGAGGAGAGGTTTGTACCCAAGGGTAACAGGATTAATGAAAAAGCCAGGATGAGCCCATGGTTTACCCAAAAGTGCAGGGAGGCAAAAACCAAGTGTGCTAGGGAATGGAAGAAATATAGAAGGCAAAGGACCCAGGAGAATAAGGAGAACAGTCGTAGAGCCAGAAACGAATATGCACAGATAAGAAGGGAGGCCCAAAGACAATATGAAAATGACATAGCAGCGAAAGCCAAATCTGACCCGAAACTGTTGTACAGCCACATCAGGAGGAAAACAACAGTCAAGGACCAGGTAATCAGGCTAAGGAAGGAAGGAGGAGAGACAACAAGAAATGACCGTGAAGTATGTGAAGAACTCAACAAGAGATTCAAAGAAGTGTTCACAGAGGAGACAGAAGGGACTCCAGAAAGACGGAGAGGTGGGGCACACCACCAAGTGCTGGACACAGTGCACACAACCGAGGAAGAAGTGAAGAGGCTTCTGAGTGAGCTAGATACCTCAAAAGCAATGGGGCCAGATAACATCTCCCCATGGGTATTGAGAGAGGGAGCAGAGGCGCTATGTGTACCCCTAACAACAATATTCAATACATCTATCGAAACAGGGAGATTGCCTGAGGCATGGAAGACAGCAAATGTAGTCCCAATCTTTAAAAAAGGAGACAGACATGAAGCATTAAACTACAGACCAGTGTCACTGACATGTATAGTATGCAAAATCATGGAGAAGATTATCAGGAGAAGAGTGGTGGAACACCTAGAAAGGAATGATCTCATCAACAGCAGCCAACATGGTTTCAGGGACGGGAAATCCTGTGTCACAAACCTACTGGAGTTCTATGACATGGTGACAGCAGTAAGACAAGAGAGAGAGGGGTGGGTGGATTGCATTTTCTTGGACTGCAAGAAGGCGTTTGACACAGTTCCACACAAGAGATTGGTGCAAAAACTGGAGGACCAAGCAGGGATAACAGGGAAGGCACTACAATGGATCAGGGAATACTTGTCAGGAAGACAGCAGCGAGTCATGGTACGTGGCGAGGTGTCAGAGTGGGCACCTGTGACCAGCGGGGTCCCGCAGGGGTCAGTCCTAGGACCAGTGCTGTTTCTGGTATTTGTGAACGACATGACGGAAGGAATAGACTCTGAGGTGTCCCTGTTTGCAGATGACGTGAAGTTGATGAGAAGAATTCACTCGATCGAAGACCAGGCAGAACTACAAAGGGATCTGGACAGGCTGCAGACCTGGTCCAGCAATTGGCTCCTGGAGTTCAATCCCACCAAGTGCAAAGTCATGAAGATTGGGGAAGGGCAAAGAAGGCCGCAGACGGAGTACAGTCTAGGGGGTCAGAGACTACAAACCTCACTCAAGGAAAAAGATCTTGGGGTGAGTATAACACCAGGCACATCTCCTGAAGCGCACATCAACCAAATAACTGCTGCAGCATATGGGCGCCTAGCAAACCTCAGAACAGCATTCCGACATCTTAATAAGGAATCATTCAGGACCCTGTACACCGTGTACGTTAGGCCCATATTGGAGTATGCGGCACCAGTTTGGAACCCACACCTAGCCAAGCACGTGAAGAAACTAGAGAGAGTGCAAAGGTTTGCAACAAGACTAGTCCCAGAGCTAAGAGGTATGTCCTACGAGGAGAGGTTAAAGGAAATCAACCTGACGACACTGGAGGACAGGAGAGATAGGGGGGACATGATAACGACATACAAAATACTGAGAGGAATTGACAAGGTGGACAAAGACAGGATGTTCCAGAGATTGGACACAGTAACAAGGGGACACAGTTGGAAGCTGAAGACACAGATGAATCACAGGGATGTTAGGAAGTATTTCTTCAGCCACAGAGTAGTCAGTAAGTGGAATAGTTTGGGAAGCGATGTAGTGGAGGCAGGATCCATACATAGCTTTAAGCAGAGGTATGATAAAGCTCACGGCTCAGGGAGAGTGACCTAGTAGCGATCAGTGAAGAGGCGGGGCCTGGAGCTCGGACTCGACCCCCGCAACCTCAACTAGGTGAGTACACACACACACACATACATACACACACACACATACATACACACACATACACACATACACACACACATACACACACATACACACACACATACACACACACACACACACACATACACACACACACACACACACACACACACACACACACACACACACACACACACACACACACACACACACACCCACTATACACACCCACTCCCACCTAATACAGTAGCGGAAAAGAAGCTGAAGGTATAATACACCAGCACAGATGGAATAAATAAGAGTGAGGAGTAGCATGAGCAAGTCATGGAGGCATCCCTAGACATCATAGCACTAACGGAGACAAGACCTAAGGAACTGATAGAGACGCATTCTTGCCGACTGGCTGTCAAGTCCTGAGGAAATACAAATGGAACAGACGGGAAGATGGAGTTGCACTGCTCATCAAAACCCAGTGGAGCTTTTCTGAAACTTTCTGTTATTATATTTTCATCCTTTAATTACCTTGAAACAAATATATCAGATATTTAAAAGAACGACTAAAATGTTTTTTATGCGAGTACACAGAATCCTGCCCAGATATATTTGTTTTTTATCCCATGTTAAACTCACCAAGTTGCTGAGCAGACTTTAAATGAGACAAAGTGTCGCTCTATATGTTGGTGTCCCAACAACATAGTTTATGAACCAGTCCCCAAAATGTTTAATGTTTACCCTTTGGTGTGACGAATACTCATAATGATTTTCTATTAACCCTGTGACTGGAATTTTAAATAATTATAGTAATATTACATAGTACTCTGCCTTCTGTGTTATAACATTCGTTTTCCATGTACAAGTATTTATTTCCAGCTTTTTATTTTAGTTTCATGGCATCAGGTGACATTCCTGTGTTCAAATGCTCATTACATGTTTTTTTTTTTCAACATAATTCATGATATTTTCAAAAAGCTCATCGAGAGCTGTAATGTATCTTTGTAAAAAGATTTTTGAAAGAGTGAAAAAATGCTTATTTTTATAATGCTAAATATAGTTCATTAGAACTTTTTATAAGGTTTTATTATGAAGTGCTTTGAATTTTCATGAGAGAGAGAGGAAGAGAGAGAGGAAGAGAGAGAGAGAGAGAGAGAGAGAGAGAGAGAGAGAGAGAGATTGAAATTAAGATTGAGATTTTGATGTGGGATTTTATATCCTTCTTGCAGTGTTTAACATGAGAAACTCAGTTGACTTCCCTACTGACATCTCTGGCTCCTCCCTCGACCCAAGTAGTAAGTGATCTGTGGGAAGGTATAGTGACTTGTCAACGCCTTATATATGTTGGATCATCTGACTACAAGACTCTCTTTACGACACTGAAGATTCCAGCAGAATGGAGTAAAGAATTTACACTTACAACCTGGCTGTAGGAAAAAGGAAACTAGTCGGCCCTTTGATCTGAGCTCGCCACCTCCGATTGGAATGCTCTTCTTCAAGGTGATGTTGACAGCCAAGTGAATGCCTTCATTGAACACATCCTTTATCTTCAATAAAAAATATATCCCTCACCCGCAGTATGTGACGAATCCTACAGATCATCCTTGGATTGGCTTTCAGTTGACAGGCTGCTAATGCTAAGTACAAAGCTTGGTGAAGTTATAAGAGACATCCCACTATCTATAATAAGAACCTGCACAGGCAAACCTTTTGGCAAATGGAAGAATTCCAAAAGTGGGCCATCTTTAGATGAGAGGCTGACACAAAAAAAAATCTAGCATCACGTAGAGTGGGTTCCAAAACCTGGCGGTCCTCGGTCAAGGACCAACACGGTTATTCACCTGATGAAATTATCCCACCTCTGAATCGGCCGGATGGGACTATCTCTACTAGTAGTCAGGAGAAAGCTGACCTTTATGCCGTACACTTTTCTGCCAAGACGCAAGTTCCTCATCCAGCAAGGGAACCTTCTTTGCTAGCCACAAGAACTTTGTCAGAGTTGTCAGTGGTGACAGAAAGGCTAGATGAAGTGTATCTTCTCCTTTAATCCCTGGGCCAAGGAAAGGCTGTGGCCCCAGTTAAGGTGAGCCCAAGATTGCTGAGCAGAAGTGCAGACCAACTACCATCACCCCTAAAATGCAACTATTGCCTAGTACAGTGTAAATGGCCTTCTCTCTGGAAAGGCAAATTTAGTCCCTTTTCACAAAAAGAAGAGCAGAGCGGAAATCAGCAACTACAGATTAGTGTCACTCCTGTCAATCACTGGCAAGATTCTCGAGATAATTATCTCATGGCAGATGACAGCGTTTTTCGGCTACCACTCTGTTCTTTGTGACCGTCAGTATCGTTTCAGAAAATATTCTACTGCTGATCTGTTGTTAAACCTTTCCACTAAGTGGTACCAGTCACTGAATGAATCCAAGGTTGGTGTGTAATATCACTTGAAATTGCTGGTGCTTTCGACCGAGTATAGCACCAGGGACTCTTGGCAAAACTACATGTACTATACCTCCTCAGTTACTTTCCAGGTAGATCTGTAAGCTCTGTTCTCAATGGGACAGTCAACAAAGCATTATATTGGCGCAAATATTCCACATTGAAGTGTGCTTGGGTCATTGTTATAGAATGTCTACCTCAATGACCGTCTTATCTCGTCCCAGAAACCAGTGCATATGCAGCTGGCCTTTCCAGAGAGGAAAGGCCAGCTGCTCTAAGTTACATCAATTAGCAGCTTACAGCTATATCAGCTTGGGGAAAACGATGGCAGGTCACATTTGCTCCTGAGAAAACACAAATGTTGGTCTCTAGGCACCATGATGGTATTACAGGAGTACCGGTAAGAATGAATGGAAGAGTTTTGATACCCGGGGATGAAGATATCCTTGGGGTGAAATATGAGCCCAAACTGACTAAGAAGAACCACGTTGTAAATCTTTCAAACAAAACAGCCAGGAAGCTTACAGCACTTCGACGTATCTCGCATCTGCTCGACTATATAAGGGTTACAAGATTCTGTACGAGGCACATGTACACTCACTCCTTGAGTGAGTGTACATGCCTACCCTCCGTCTCATCTTTGACTTCATGACAGAACAGAGAACAGAGCAAGACGACTCATCTCTTGTCTGGACCCAGCCTGGACAGAACTGTCATTACAACAGAGCCTTCAACACCGGAGGAATGTGGGTGGCATTATTGTTATGTACAAGGCCAGTTTTATCAAGATACTATGCTAGGCTCCAGTCCGCGGACAGCGACAACTTACCTTTTAAACAACAAGACGGGCAGCAAACAGCAACTTCACTCTGGCTGTACTCTTCTAAAGAATATCAGTTCGACTGAGATCATTTATTCAGAGGAATACTAGAGTCTAGAACGTGTTCACACAGCATAACGACATAAACCAAATAAAGTCAGTTGACTAAAATAAATCGCGAGCCCATAGATGGCTCCAACTTCATCCTATTTCCTATTTTTTTTTATCTCATAACAGTAACAAAGGCTTTAAAGTGAGCTGATGTAGGTAGCAGCACTTAGCTTGAAAATAAAGTTAGGCAACCTTAACATTACCATGTAAAACCCTCTGTAAAAAGAGAGAGAGAGAGAGAGAGAGAGAGAGAGAGAGAGAGAGAGAGAGAGAGAGAGGGAGAAAGAGTTAGGGAAAGAAAGAAAGAAAGGAAGAAAGACGGAGAGAATATTTATATAATATTCGTCAGTATTTTCCTTTCAGAGAAATATTAATTTCTCATGAGATCTCTTTGGAGTTCGTAAATGCTCGAGCCATACTGAAAATACCGGTCTCATGAAAGCAGATCACGATGAACCCGAATCCTTCTCATTAGGCAAGTATTGCAAGGAGTTGTATTGAACTTTCAAATTCCTCACGCACTCGTAACTTACATCTGGCGTCATCCTGTGGGACCTGTATTCTGAAATATTCTGTGTACGTTGAAGACTGTCACTCACAAACTGGAAACATGATTCGACTCGATTTGTTTTGATTACTTCTAAGAAATCGTTTTTATTGTCACCCAGTCTGGAATCCATAATGGATTGCATCTGTATGTAAAATTCTTCTACGTTAAGGTATTGTTCCAGTCACGGTATTGTGTGCCTTTGTTCTTTTACTTTTGCCATTTTTTAAGGTTCTTTATAGTCTGTTAGAATATGTCTTCTTGGAAGATTGTGCATTAGACTCGTATCATTAAATATCACTGCGGCATCTGTTCCCATCAGATCCAGTGGAAAAATAAATTTATGCAGTTTGTAGGAAAAACTGTTTTTGCTAGTTTAGCGTAATGAGCCACTTGTTCACAGAACCTTTGTAAATACCCACATACATGAAGTAAAACTTGAGCCATGTGAAAATTTGTAGTTTATGGCATACCAATGTTTTGTCACTATACTTTCATTGCTTCTAATCTGATGCGCACTTTACTGGAGGTCAAATTATTTAACTTTAGAAGGTTAGGAAATTCCTTTGAAGGGTTATCCTAAAGTCGTTCTTTATATGGGTACTTTAACCATTGTTACTTATTTCGTATGCAGGCATGAAATCTTTGGCTACGTATGGGGGGGTTGAATTGCTGAACTCACAACCGCCTGTAATCCACTGAGTCACCTCAACTTACTTTTAAGAAACTGACCCCTGACGATACAGTCCGTTCATCCATCTTCTTCGACTGATGAAAATCTGTTAATTTGCATTTACTATTTGTCTTTCCTTTCTAAGTATCTCATTTCGATGTTCTTCTATAAGATTTCAGGCTGAACCTTTGAGAGTGTAAAGAACAATATATTTACAGGGAAGCCCATATTACGACGCTTCGTTTCCCCAAACCTTAAAGATCCTACTGGAATTAGTCTTTATTGACAGCAACTTCTATGATTTGGTCTGCTGGCAGGTGTAAGAAAGGATTATGCCTTTTTCGAACACACAATACATTCTAGAATATTCGAATTTCGGTGAAGTTATTTCATAACAATAGACAGGTAAATACTTAGCTTAATTTGTCTTGCCATACACAAAGTACGGTAAGCACAATATTATTAATCGTATTTCGTGTAGATGCAGATGTCAGTACCCTTAACGAGATGCAATTTGGAGAGCCGAAGGCTGACATATTGCCTTGAAGCGCTAGAAAAAATTAAGAAGTTTTCTCCTGATTGCGATAGGGATTTGAGGACCTATTTTCGTTGTAACTTAGAAAACTAACATTTGCAACGACATTCGGTGATACCATGCACTTTGTCACTCATGTTTGCCTTCACAAATAATAGAGATTTCGTCCACTCGCATCTCACTATGGCTTCATAGATGCACATGAATATTTTCCCCTCCATAACATCAAGCATTATTCTTTTGTATATATGTCAGATTTAGCAATGAAGTGGCGAGGTCCAACATCCTGGAAACATTTTCTAAGAAAGGTAAGAGAATTACCTATGGTATGGACGGCACCTAAATAAATAATATTTTAATACCGTGCATGATGCTTCCAACGAATCTCTACCACACTTTCGTAAAGAGCCTGATCCATGACAGGAATATTTTCTGAGAGCTTCAGCATTTCCTTAATGAGCTCTGACTGTTTGAGAATAACTGGACATATTTGTGACTGGTGTATTGATCGTTGGGATGTAGCCAATATTCACTAACAGTTTATAACTATTACCATAATTTTTAAAGGGGTGGACCGGTAAGCCAGAGGAAGGCCTCGGTCAGATGACCAAAAGCTCCAATGGTGGGTCATCATCTGACTGAGGCCCGCGTCAGGAAACACTTGTCCTGTTTCCTGACGAACTTTTCCTAACCTGTAGCCAATAGTATTTTGAGCAATAGCTATATTATCTCGAGTGCTTATGATGAATCATGTCCATTTTTGAACGTTCTGATAATTGATATGATCCTCTCACGAGAATTCCAATGTATGATTATTGTCTGTAGTTCCTGGGATTCATCCTGTATATCAAACTCAGATATAACGTCCACAAGTGGAGGCCCAACCCTAGCACCAGCAATATCGACTAGAAGTTAATTTTCTTGAAATTTTGCTTTTCAGTTTATTTTCCTCGATTGCTGAATGAGGTGTACTTGGGAAATGAGACTTGTAAACCTTCCGGTAGAACAATGCCTTCCACCCTCTGAATTGTTTGTTTTCCAGTCAGTGTTTCATCCAGTGTTTTGGTGAATATTATTTCTTTCATTCTGTCAGTGTTGTCACAAGCGAGGTTAGTGAAGACACACGACCGAAAGAGTAACCTGTTGATACATTGTTGTACTTAAGCTTTTGAATGCACGAGGCTGTTTTATTCTCATCTAACATAGAGTATGATATGCCATGACTTAGACGCTTCAATGTTTGAATAAATACTGTATTACTAATCGTTGTCTTCACGGCGTATGAAAGCAAGAACTGTTTGAGAGGCTTCATTGTATCCCGGATAATTGCAAATGTCAGGTCTACTCCGAATGACTTTGTGAAAACTTTCACTCATTGTGAGGGATCATTTGCTTCTCCATCATCTGTGAGCTTACCATACAGGCACTTTCTGAGGGACTGCAAGTCTTATCATTGTTGTCAGACATACGATAAGGCCATGGTGTCTCGTTACCAACTTCTTTCATCTCTGATCTCAGATGTAATAACAACATTGATTGCCCTGTTCAAGTTCAAGGATTGACGCTCTACTAATGCTAAATCTTTCTTCAGATTTAGGTTCGTTATCACATCCTCTCGTAGATGTAGGGAGAGCGGTACAATTACCAACTTGCCATTGTTCCCAGAAAATATGGACAGTATCTTTAAATACTGCTTCAAACTTTCATTGAATATTTTTATTTGACGGGGGTCTTAAATTGTCTTAACCACTCATTTTTATTAAGGTTTCTAACATACTGATTAAAATATTCATATGAATGATATATTTTGTAATATACTGAATGACATTTCTGTGAACTTCTACTTCAGCTGTTGTATAAAGATCAGTTTCGTTTTGTGAGTCTTTAACATGATATTCATCCGTCTACAGATTTTGTATACCACCAGCAACAAGGGGCATGATAGTGTGCTTCTGCTGTAAAAAAAAGTCACTTCTGAAAACACCGTTTTATCGCTATAATTATGAAAATGATATACAATACATGATTAAGACACGTAGGCAACAGTTGGGTATCGTTATTGTTGAAACGTTTCGCCTACACAGTAGAGTTCTTTATTCAAACACGTTTCAACAATAAAGATATTTAACTGTTGTACATGCCAAAGGGAATATTTTGGTGTACCATCGGTAAGTAAATCTTGCTTCAATCATTGTTGATTTTTTTATATCATTTGTTGCTCACAGAAGATGCAAATTTTATCATATACCCTAGAATATGATAATTGCATTCTTCTGAATTTCGTGGTGCTGAAGATGTTACTAGTCTTTGTTGTTTGGAGTTATGTTTTTCTCTGAAGAATTATCAATTTCTTTTCACTGAAAATAAACTTTTGCATTGTATGTGGTAGAAAATTTATAGGGAATAATTTTTCACTAAGATTTCTGCAATGTTAAATAGTGACTTGTGTTGCTGTGTTGTTGATTCTTCCAGCAGAGTAAGACATGACTGGTATGTCTTGTGACTTCCAGCAGAGTAAGACATGACTGGTGTGTCTTGTAACTTCCAGCAGAGTAAGACATGACTGGTATGTCTTGTGACTTCCAGCAGAGTAAGACATGACTGGTGTGTCTTGTAACTTCCAGCAGAGTAAGACATGACTGGTGTGTCTTGTGACTTCCAGCAGAGTAAGACATGACTGGTATGTCTTGTGACTTCCAGCAGAGTAAGACATGACTGGTGTGTCTTGTAACTTCCAGCAGAGTAAGACATGACTGGTATGTCTTGTGACTTCCAGCAGAGTAAGACATGACTGGTGTGTCTTGTAACTTCCAGCAGAGTAAGACATGACTGGTGTGTCTTGTGACTTCCAGCAGAGTAAGACATGACTGGTATGTCTTGTGACTTCCAGCAGAGTAAGACATGACTGGTGTGTCTTGTAACTTCCAGCAGAGTAAGACATGACTGGTATGTCTTGTGACTTCCAGCAGAGTAAGACATGACTGGTATGTCTTGTGACTTCCAGCAGAGTAAGACATGACTGGTGTGTCTTGTAACTTCCAGCAGAGTAAGACATGACTGGTGTGTCTTGTAACTTCCAGCAGAGTAAGACATGACTGGTGTGTCTTGTGACTTCCAGCAGAATAACACATGACTGGTATGTCTTGTGACTTCCAGCAGAGTAAGACATGACTGGTATGTCTTGTGACTTCCAACAGAGTAAGACATGACTGGTATGTCTTGAGACTTCCAACAGAGTAAGAGTTGACTGGTATGTCTTGTGACTTCCAACAGTGTAAGACATGACTGGTGTGTCTTGTAACTTCCAGCAGAGTAAGACATGACTGGTATGTCTTGTGACTTCCAACAGAGTAAGACATGACTGGTATGTCTTGAGACTTCCAACAGAGTAAGACATGACTGGTATGTCTTGTAACTTCCAGCAGAGTAAGACATGACTGGTGTGTCTTGTAACTTCCAGCAGAGTAAGACATGACTGGTGTGTCTTGTAACTTAATAAGTACTCTTCATAGGAGAGTTTACTTAATACTTTATGAATGGCAGAACTTCTATCATGCTAGTACCTTCCACATTCATCATCCATTCCTAAGTATGCAGTGCATACCTACATAAATTGCACTCCAGTAATTCCCCCTAACTAAAGGCCACCATCGCTATTACCATGTACCTAAAAACATAAAAAGCTCATGAATACAATTGATATAAAATTATTTTTCAACAAAGGTGACATCGTTTTGGTACATAAAATTAAACGTGTTTATTTTCCTGACAAATGTATTGAATTATCTTCATTATTTAACAGTGGTCTTTTGATGATAGTGACGTCACTGATACCATAGATGGAAACACAAGTGGAGGACACAGAGAAGGAAAAGATTAGAGTGAAATATACTAGCATATGAGAAGTTTTTACAAAGTAGAAGTGATGCAAGGAGGGAAGAGTATATGGAGAAAAAGAGAGAAGTTAAGAGAGTGGTGAAGCAATGTAAAAAGAGAGCAAATGAGAGAGTGGGTGAGATGTTATCAACAAATTTTGTTGAAAATAAGAAAAAGTTTTGGAGTGAGATTAACAAGTTAAGAAAGCCTAGAGAACAAATGGATTTGTCAGTTAAAAAATAGGAGAGGAGAGTTATTAAATGGAGAGGTAGAGGTATTGGGAAGATGGAAGGAATATTTTGAGGAATTGTTAAATGTTGATGAAGATAGGGAAGCTGTGATTTCGTGTATAGGGCAAGGAGGAATAACATCTTGTAGGAGTGAGGAAGAGCCAGTTGTGAGTGTGGGGGAAGTTCGTGAGGCAGTAGGTAAAATGAAAGGGGGTAAGGCAGCCGGGATTGATGGGATAAAGATAGAAATGTTAAAAGCAGGTGGGGATATAGTTTTGGAGTGGTTGGTGCAATTATTTAATAAATGTATGGAAGAGGGTAAGGTACCTAGGGATTGGCAGAGAGCATGCATAGTTCCTTTGTATAAAGGCAAAGGGGATAAAAGAGAGTGCAAAAATTATAGGGGGATAAGTCTGTTGAGTGTACCTGGTAAAGTGTATGGTAGAGTTATAATTGAAAGAATTAAGAGTAAGACGGAGAATAGGATAGCAGATGAACAAGGAGGCTTTAGGAAAGGTAGGGGGTGTGTGGACCAGGTGTTTACAGTGAAACATATAAGTGAACAGTATTTAGATAAGGCTAAAGAGGTCTTTGTGGCATTTATGGATTTGGAAAAGGCGTATGACAGGGTGGATAGGGGGGCAATGTGGCAGATGTTGCAAGTGTATGGTGTAGGAGGTAGGTTACTGAAAGCAGTGAAGAGTTTTTACGAGGATAGTGAGGCTCAAGTTAGAGTATGTAGGAAAGAGGGAAATTTTTTCCCAGTAAAAGTAGGCCTTAGACAAGGATGTGTGATGTCACCGTGGTTGTTTAATATATTTATAGATGGGGTTGTAAGAGAAGTAAATGCGAGGGTCTTGGCAAGAGGCGTGGAGTTAAAAGATAAAGAATCACACACAAAGTGGGAGTTGTCACAGCTGCTCTTTGCCGATGACACTGTGCTCTTGGGAGATTCTGAAGAGAAGTTGCAGAGATTGGTGGATGAATTTGGTAGGGTGTGCAAAAGAAGAAAATTAAAGGTGAATACAGGAAAGAGTAAGGTTATGAGGATAACAAAAAGATTAGGTGATGAAAGATTGAATATCAGATTGGAGGGAGAGAGTATGGAGGAGGTGAACGTATTCAGATATTTGGGAGTGGACGTGTCAGCGGATGGGTCTATGAAAGATGAGGTGAATCATAGAATTGATGAGGGAAAAAGAGTGAGTGGTGCACTTAGGAGTCTGTGGAGACAAAGAACTTTGTCCTTGGAGGCAAAGAGGGGAATGTATGAGAGTATAGTTTTACCAACGCTCTTATATGGGTGTGAAGCGTGGGTGATGAATGTTGCAGCGAGGAGAAGGCTGGAGGCAGTGGAGATGTCATGTCTGAGGGCAATGTGTGGTGTGAATATAATGCAGAGAATTCGTAGTTTGGAAGTTAGGAGGAGGTGCGGGATTACCAAAACTGTTGTCCAGAGGGCTGAGGAAGGGTTGTTGAGGTGGTTCGGACATGTAGAGAGAATGGAGCGAAACAGAATGACTTCAAGAGTGTATCAGTCTGTAGTGGAAGGAAGGCGGGGTAGGGGTCGGCCTAGGAAGGGTTGGAGGGAGGGGGTAAAGGAGGTTTTGTGTGCGAGGGGCTTGGACTTCCAGCAGGCATGCGTGAGCGTGTTTGATAGGAGTGAATGGAGACAAATGGTTTTTAATACTTGACGTGCTGTTGGAGTGTGAGCAAAGTAACATTTATGAAGGGATTCAGGGAAACCGGCAGGCCGGACTTGAGTCCTGGAGATGGGAAGTACAGTGCCTGCACTCTGAAGGAGGGGTGTTAATGTTGCAGTTTAAAAACTGTAGTGTAAAGCACCCTTCTGGCAAGACAGTGATGGAGTGAATGATGGTGAAAGTTTTTCTTTTTCGGGCCACCCTGCCTTGGTGGGAATCGGCCGGTGTGATAATAAAAAAAAAAATAAAAAAAATATTTTCCGAAACTACAGACATAGGATTCACGGAAAAGCAATGAGCATTCGTCACCCAACTTGGTGCCAGCAACCAGCCAACCTATCTGGCTAATGGTCAAACAACACTGAATCTACGATTTTGTCTTAGTGCTTTTCGTAGTATTCTATTTCATACATATTTTGTGCAATTCATCTTAGTGGACTTTTACAGTTGGTCTCACTTGCGATTCAACTGGCCTTTTACAGCCCCTCAAACAAGAGCCGCCCACCTTGTATTATTATTATTATTATTATAATCAAAAAGAAGCGCTAAGCCACAAGGACTATACAGCAGCCCACCTTGTAGAACAAGCAACTCGTCCCTTGTATTGTATTACCTCAATCCTTGTAGTACAAGTGTGGGATTATTGGATAGTTAAACTCAAAGTGATTAATAATATAACTCTAGGACCAAGAGTGCATAACTCAACTCTTCTTCCCAACTTAATTAATGTTGTAAATATTGTTTATGCTCTCAGGAAAGAAGCTTCCAGGATTCTTTCAGGTACCAGCAAGACAACCATCAATGCCATGCAGACTTTGGTCTTATCTAATTACACTGTTCGGATGTCAGGGCGCGCTGGGGAGGATAACTTTCGTCAGGGCGTCCTGGGGAGGATAACTTAGGTTAGGGTGTTAAGGGGGAAGATAGCTTATGCTAGGGGGTGCAGAGGAGCATAGCATTTCTGAGGGCATATTGGGAATGATAAACCTGTGTCAGGGAGTACCTGGGAGGATAACCTGTGTCAGGGAGTACCTGGGAGGATAACCTGTGTCAGGGAGTACCTGGAAGGATAACCTGTGTCAGGGAGTACCTGGAAGGATAACCTGTGTCAAGGAGTATCTGGGAGGATAACCTGTGTCATGAAGTACCTGGGGGGATAACCTGTGTCAAGGTATACCAGGAAGGATATCATGTGTCAAGGCATATCGGGTATTATAGGATGTGTCAAGGCGTACAGAGAATAATCTGTATTAGGGTGTACTGGAGGAAATTCCTTGTATTAGGGTGTACTGGAGAGGATTTCTTGTATTAGGGTGTACTAGACCTTGAAAGTATGTAGTGGAGACAGTAGACCGTGGTAATGCGTAGTGGAGACAATAGAACGTGGCAGTTTGTAGAGGAGACAGTAGACCGTGGCAGTGAGTAGTGGAAACAATAGACCGTGGCAGTGTGTAGTGGAGACAATAGACCCTAGCAATGTGTACTGGAGACAGCAGACCGTGGCAGTGTGTACGGGAGATTATAGACCGTGGCAATGTATGCGGAAGATAGTAGACCGTGCCAGTGTGTACTGGAGACAGTAGACCGTGTCATGAAATACCAAGGATGATAGGTTGTCATGGAGTACTAAGGATGATAGGTTGTCATGGAGTACCAAGGATGACCAGTTGTCATGAAGTACCGGGAAGAATAACCGGTGTCAGGGTATACTGGGGAGGATGGGTTGTGTTGGACGTACCGGGAAATATACGGGATGCACCGGCAACCATTACCTGTTGGTGCTCCCTATCATAAAATCGCTCACCCAGCAAATGAAAAGGCATTAAATTCCATGCACAGACTTTTACGACAAGTATTGTGCGGTGGGCATGTAGGGATTGTTGGGTGTGTGTGTGTGTGTGTGTGTGTGTGTGTGTGTGTGTGTGTTTTGTTGCAGGGGTCGATTCATAGCTCCTGGCCCCGCCTCTTTACTGGTCGATACTAAGGCATTCTCTCCCTGCTCCATGAACTTTACAATACCTCTTCTTAAAGCTATGTATGGAATTTGCCTCCACTACACTCTCCAGATTATTCTCATTTCCGGGGCTAATCTTATTGCAAACTTTTGACGTGTTTTATTAAGTGTGGGTTCCATACTGGTGCTGCATACCCCATTATGGGCTTGACGTACACGGTGTACAGTGTCATGAATGATTCCTTACTGAGGTATCGGAACGCTATTCTCAGGTTTGCCAGGCGCAAATATACTGCAGCAGTTATCTGGTTAATGTGCGCCTCAAGAGATGTGCTCGGTATTATTCTCACCCCAAAATCCTTTTCCTTGGCTGAGGATTGCAATCTTTGGCCACCTAGCCTATACTTTGTCTGCGGTCTAGTTTGCCCTTCCCCGATCTTTATGACTCTGCATTTGGTGGGGTTAAATTCGAGGAGCCAGTTGCTGGACCAGACTTCCAGCCTGTATAGGTCTATTTGTAATCCTGCCTAATCCTTATCCGATTTAATTATCCTAATTAATCTTCATATCTTCCTCATAAGGAAAGATATTGACAAACGACATCTTTCACCCATCTGTTTGCAGGGTAAAATTATTAGCTAAGTTCAATCTTACAGATATCTTGGTATATTAACTTCACATCATCTGCAAACAGGGACACTTCTGAGTGTATCCCTTTCGTCATATACTAAAAATAGCACTGGTCCTAGGACTGACCCCTGTGGAACCCCGCTCGTCACAGGCGCCCACTCTGACACCTCGTCACGTATCATGACTCGTTGTCTCCCTGTCAGGTATTCTCTGATTCATTGCAGTGCCCTTCCTGTTATGTGTGCGTAATCCTCTAGCTTTTGCACTAATCTCTTGCGAGGAACTGTGTTAAAGGCCTTCTTGCACTCCAAGAAAATGCAATCTACCCACCCCTTTCTCTCGTGTCTTACTTCCCTTATTTTGTCATAAAACTCCAGTAGGTTCGTTACACAGGATTTTCCTTCTCTGAATCCGTGATGGTTGCCATTTATAGTTTGTTCCGTTCTAGGTCCTCTACCACTCTGTTCCTGATAATCTCCTCAAGGACTTTGCATACTATACATGTCAGTGACACTGGTCTATAGTTTAGTGCCTCGTGTCTGTTTCCTTTCTTAAAAAATGGGGAATACATTTGCCGTCTTCCATACCTCAGGTAGTTGCCCAGTTTCAGTGGATGTGTTGAAAATTGTTGTTAGTGGCACACACAGTATCTCTGCTCCCTCTCTAAGGACCCACGGAGAGATGTTTTGTCCCACTCCCTACACCTTTGGGTAAACCAAGGGCTCGTTCTGGTCTTCAGATTATTTCTGTTGTCCTTGGGAACAAACCTTTCCTCTGCTTCCTTGCATTTTGTTATCATGTAGTCCATCATTTCATTTACTGATTTTCCTACCAGTTTTCTTTCGCACCGAACCTCCTGCAGTAAGTTCCTAATGCCTGCGTAGTCCCCTCTTTTGAAGTTTGGCTTTTCCGATCCTACTCCTGTTACCCTCTCCACTTGTAACTCTGCTGTGTATTAAAAACTCAGAACCATGTGATTACTAGCTCCATATGTGATATCCTCGATGTCCGAACTACTCAGGGTGAAGAGGAGGTCCAGTCTTGCTGGTTCGTACTCGCCTCTCTCTGGTAGTGCCACTAATATATTGGTGCATGAGGTTTTTCAGTACCACATCCATCATCTTGGCTCTCCATGTGGGTCCAGGTTTTCCCAGCCAATCTCCTTGTGATTGAACTCACCCATAACTAATAACTTTGCTCTACTCGTGTGAGCTCTTCTGGCCACCTCAGCTAGTGTGTCCTCCATTGCTCTGTTGCTCTATTCATAATCTTCTTTTGGCCTCCAGCAGTTCTTTGGCGGTTGTACATCACTGAAATGACTACCTTCTGTTCCCCAGACTGAATTGTACCTACTGTATAGTCCCTTTCACCTAGTTCGTCCATTTCTTCCATTTCTTCTTAACCCAAATGATTTTTAATGAGCGGTGCAACTCTTCCTCCCCGTTTGCTCCCTCTATCTTTCCTCAGGATCTGATATCTAGGTGGGAAGATTCGTCTGTTATCGTCCCAGAGAGTTTCGTTTCTGTGAGTGCTATGATGTCTGGGGACGCCTTCTTGATTCTTCCATGCCACTCCTCACATTTATTTGTTATTTTATTCACATTCGAATACCAAACCTGTATCTTCTTTTCTAAAATTGTGATTTGGGGAGAATGTTGGGATTGGGGAAGTGGGAGACCTGGCGGGGATGTATAGGGGGTTGCTGTAGGGGTGACGTTTGTGATGAGGGGGATGGGGTCAGTGGGTATGGTGTTTGGGTTCTGGGTTAGATTATTTGGTTGCATTGGGGACGTCGTGCTTGAGGTCCTTCTGTGGGTGGTTCTGAGGGAGGTTGTATTTGCTCTTCCTACTAAGTCTGGGTTCTTCTGTTCATCTCCGTCTTTGCGTGCATGCGTACATGTGTGGGCGTGTGTACTCACCTAGTTGTACTCGCTTAGTTGTGGTTGCAGGGGTCGATTCACACTTTCTGGCCCCTCCTCTTCACTGGTCGCTACTAGGTCACTCTCCCTCTTCCATGAGCTTTTTCATACCTCTCCTTAAAGCTGTGTATGGATCCTGCCTCCACTACATCACTTTCCAGACTATTCCATTTCCTGACATCTCTGTGACTGAAGAAATACTTCTGCGATTTATCTGGGTTTTCAACTTCCAACTGTGACCCTTGTTGCTGCATCCCATTTCTGGAACATCCTGTTTCTGTCCACCTTGTCGATTCCTCTGAGTATTTTATATGTTATCATGTCCCTCCTGTCCTCTAGTGTCTAGTCTCGTTGCTAACCTCTGCACTTTCTCTATTTTCTTGACGTGTTTGCCAGGTGTGGTTTCCAAACTGGTGCTGCATGCTCCATTATGGGCCTGATGTCCACGGAGTACAGAGTCCTGAACGACTTCTTACAGTCCATAAAAATCAATCCACCCACCCTCTCTCCCTCTGGCTCTCTCACTCTCTCTTTCTCTCTCTTTTGTCTTACTGCTATCACCTTGTCATAGAACTCCCGTCCCTGAATCCGTGCTTGTTGCCTTTGATAAGCTCATTCTTTTCTAGGTGCTCCACCACTTTTCTCATGATAGTAAACGAAGTCATGAAGAATACTATGTATGTCAGTGATTCTGGTCTGTAGTTTAGTGTTACGTGTGTATGTGTGTGTGTGTGTGTGTGTGTGTGTGTGTGTGTGTGTGTGTGTGTGTGTGTGTGTGTGTGTGCGCGTGTGTTTGTGCATATACTCACCTACATGTGGTTGCAGGGGTCAAGTCATAGCTTCTGGCCCCGCCTCTTCACTAGTCACTACTAGGTCCACTCCACTACTTCACTCCTCGGATTGTTCCATTTCCTGACAACTCTAAGGCTAAGGAAACACTTCCCTATGACTCATCTGTGTTTTAACTTCCGGTTATGTCCCTTTGCTCGTGTGTCCGATCTCGAAAACTCTCGGTTTCTGTCCACCTTGTCAATTCCTCTCAGTATTTTATACGTCGTTATTATATCATTCCTGTCCTCGAGTGTAGTCAGGTTGATTTCCTTTAACCTCTCCTCGTATGACATACTCCTCTTCTCCGGGACTATTCTTGTTTTAAAACTTTGCACTTCCTCTAATTTCTTGACGTGTTTGACCAGGTGTTGGCTCCATACTCCAATATAAGCCTGACGTACACGGTGTACTATGTCGTAAATGACTCCTTGCTTAGATGTGGAGACTCTCTTCCTTGGTTTGCCAGGTGTTCATGTGCTGCAGCGGATAGTTGGTTGATGTGCCTCTTAGGAGATGTGCTCGCTGTTATGCTTTTGATCCTTGCTGGGTACTAGCTTGAGGTCATATAGTTCCACGGAAGGCGTGTCACTTGTATTTACTATATTCAGTATTTACTGATTATAGTGTGTACTCCACTCGTCACTCACAATACTACCAAGACATTCACAGTTCACTGTCCAGATATTCATATTTCTTTCCGTATTTTGTGGACACATACCTTGTTATTGGCAACACCAAAATGCCTAAGGCTGATGCTAATAGCTGATCTTTATTCTTTTTTTTTTTTTTTTTGCTGCTCACTCTCTAAGCTCACCATCATTATCCAGATATTCACTCTTATCCTGTTGGTATTTCTGTAATTATGATGCACTTCTGTGCGTGTGTAGTAGTTACTAGTTGTCAAAACAACGTACGTGTGTGTGTGTGAGTGACGGTGAGAGAGAGAGAGAGAGGGAGGAAGGGAGGGAGGAAGGAAGAGAGAGGGGGGAAGTTGTAAGGTCAAAGAGAAGGCGTTGCCGTATGATTCTCTAAAATTGTACATGCCCAGTTAATTAATGTTGCTGTTCCTAATCACCTGGACATGATGTTTTTTAGGTATTGCATAAACCCTAGCATCTCTGTACTTAGTTTGCGCAATATACAGACAATAGCAGCAAGTAGACCCCATCAACCTTTTGATAGAAAATGTTGAGTCCCTTCTGCTTCAGTGTAAATGTCAGCTTATTATTATTACAAAAATTATTGGTGACCTCAGCCAACATCTTATACAGAGGAATTTTGATGAACTCTTTTGTAGTTTGACATAAAAAAAAGTCGTAGGTAGTGAGTGATCGATTTGAAAGTGCCGTCACTTTCATACCTCTGGGCTATGTTGGATTCCCTGACCATAAAGCCTGTCTATACGACAATGAAGATTTCACCAGGACGAGATGAAGAATCATCACACACAATCTGCTTGTGGGAAAAAGGAAACTGGCCGGCACTTTGCTCGGAGTTTGCCTCCTCTGTCTGAAATTATCTTCTCCAGTTGAATGCCTTCATTAAGCAAATCTTTAATTTCTAACACAAATACGTTCCTTACCGGCAGTATGTGTCAAAACCATCTCAGCAGCTTTGGTTCGGCTTTTGTTACTAAGAGGAGGCTACCGCTAAGTACTGTATGAGGCTTCGCGAATGCATAAATGACATCCCATTATCTATAACAGGAACCTGCACAGGCAAGGCTGTCGGCATATGGAAGCCCAATACTGGGCTATCTCTATATTGAAGGCTGACACAAAAAGAAAAATGACATCAGGAAGAGTGGGCTCCAAAACCTGGTGGTCCTTGATCAAGGACCAACAATAATATTCACCTAATGAAATAATTTCACCTCTAAATCGGCAGGATGTGACCATCTCTACGAGCAGTCTGGAGAAAGTTAGCTTCTTCGTTGAACACTGTGCTGTCAAAATATAAATGCCAGATCCAGCAAGGAAACCTTTAATGTTAATCGCAAGAGCTGTGTCAAAGTTGTCAGTGATGACAATAAGGCAAAATGAAGTGTATCTTCATAAATCGCTGGACCAAAATAAGACCGTGAGCCCAGATAAGGCGAGCTCAAGGTTGCGAGTAGATGGGCAGACCAGATAACATAACCTCTAACTCGCATCTATCAACACTGCCTAACACAGTGTAAATGGAATTTTCTGTGAAAAGAGGCAAATGTAGTCCTGTTCACAAAAAGAAGAGCAGAGATCTGTGTGTGTGTGTGTGTGTGTGTGTGTGTGTGTGTGCCCCTTCTCTCTCTCTCTCTCATACACACACTGTAGTAATCAAACCACAGACGTAGTCATCAAACCACAGGTATAGTTATGAAACCACAGGTGTAGTTATCAATTAACAGGTGTAGTTGTCAAACCACAGGTGTAGATATGAAACCACAGATGTAGTTATGAAACCACAGATGTAGTTATGAAACCACAGATGTAGTTATGAAACCACAGATGTAGTTATGAAACCACAGATGTAGTTATCAATTCACTGGTGTAGTTATCCAGCTGAACTACACGAATACCACCTGGTGGTTCACACTTACACTCGCTCACTCATTTGACCATAAACAGAAATATTAATCTCAGTCTTAAAATAATGAATCCTGTGATACTCCAATACTGAAACTATGTACTGTGCCAAAACAAAAGCATTCACATTGCTAAACTCACAAACTAGTATTTAGTCACTTAGCCATAATACCAACTCACCTCATAATTTGTAATATTTTACAATTAAGAATAAAACTAAGTATGCCCGAAATGCCTAGCCATGCTAAGCGTTCTAGTGGTACACTCTGTAATCACAATTTTACTACATGTAAACCAAACAATAACCAAATTTCTGTAAACTCAGCATTGTAATCCTTATAGAGAATAAACTTTGAATTGAATTGAACTGAATTGAATTGAAGTAGTTAACAAATCAAAGGCGTGGTTGTCAAACCAGAGGTGTAGTTTTCAAACCACAGGCATAGTTATCAAACTACAGAAGTAGGTATTATACAACAGGATACAATATTAATAGTGTTCTAACTCTGTAATCCGATTATATAAACAGGGAAATATAAAATCATTTATTTGCAATTAAAAATTATGATGTTATAGCTGTTTCCTCTCACCGTTTTTAATTTTGTCAACGAGTCTGGCGTGAAATAAAAGATTTTTCCCACTCGTACTGAAATGAGATCCTGTAAATATTATAATTGTCAGCAACTGGTACTGTTCAGCTGGAATTCCAATGGAAATGCTCGCAGAACACAATAAATTTTATTCTATTGCTCGAAACTTTTTTTTTTCCAGAGAGTAGGACTAGTTTTGTGTACATCAATAAAGAACTTTACGTGGAAATGTGAATATCCAGCAGTTTAATGTTTTAGTAGTGAAATGATTACCTTTCATGTCTGCGTTCATGTTAATGTGCTTTGACTCTGGTAGAGTGAAGGTACAAATATATTACCATATACATAACTACGTACGTATGCATGTGCATTTTCATGTCCACTTACATGCTCACGTACACATACAAATACACACAGGCACACAGACACACACACAGACACACAGACACACACACAGACACACACACACAGACACACACACACACACACAGACACACACACACACACACACACACACACACACACACACACACACACACACACACACACACACAAGCACACACACAAACACACACACACACACACACACACACACACACACACACACACACACACACACACACACACACACACAACATGTCAGGGACACTACCAGAGAGAGAGGGGAGGATGAGCCAGCAAGATTGGATCTTGTGTTCACCCTGAGCAGTTCAGACATTGAGGACATTACTTACGAGAGGCCCCTTGGAGCTAGCGATCACGTGGTTCTGAGTTTTGATTATATAGTAGAGTTACAAGTGGAGAAGGTAACAGGAACTGAAGGGGACAGGCCAAACTATAAAAGGGGGGACTACACAGGCATGAGAAACTTCCTGCAGGAGGTTCAGTGGGACAGAGAAATGGTAGGAAAATTAGTAAACGAGATGATGGAATATGTGGCAACAAAGTGCAAGGAGGCAGAGGAAAGGTTTGTTCCCAAGGGAAACAGAAATAATAGGAAGACCAAAACGAGTCCTTGGTTTACCCGAAGGTGTAGGGAGGCAAAAACTAAGTGCAACAGAGAATGGAAAAGGTACAGGAGGCATAGGACCCAGGAAAACAAGGAGATTAGTAGAAGAGCCAGAAACGAGTATGCACAGATAAGGAGGGAGGCCCAGCGACAGTTTGAAAACGACATAGCATCGAAAGTCAAATCTGACCCGAAACTGCTGTATAGCCACATTAGGAGGTAGACAACAGTCAAGGACCAGGTGATAAGGCTGATGAAAGAAGGTGGAGAACTCACAAGAAACGATCAAGAGGTATGTGAGGAGCTCAACACGAGATTTAAGGAAGTATTTACAGTAGAGACAGGAAGGCCTCTGGGGGGACAGACCAGATGGGGACACCAGCAAGGAATACACCAACAAGTGTTGGACGACATACATACAGATGAGGAGGTGAAGAAACTGCTAAGGAACATCGATACCTCAAAGGCAATGGGACCGGACATCTCCCCGTGGGTCCTTAGAGACGGAACAGATATGTTGTGCGTGCCACTTACCACAATCTTCAACACGTCCCTGGAAACTGGGCAACTACCTGAGATATGGAAGACGGCAAATGTAGTTCCCATTTTTAAAAAAGGAGACAGAAAAGAGGCACTAAGCTACAGACCTGTGTCATTGACGTGTATAGTATGCAAAGTTATGGAGAAGATTATCAGGAGGAGAGTGGTGGAGCACCTGGAACGGAACAAGAGTATAAATGCCAACCAGCACGGATTCATGGAAGGCAAATCCTGTGTCACAAACCTTCTGGAGTTTTATGATAAAATAACAGAAGTAAGACACGAGAGAGAGGGGTGGGTTGATTGCATCTTCTTGGACTGCAAGAAGGCCTTTGATACAGTTCCTCACAAGAGATTAGTGCAGAAGCTAGAGCATCAGGCGCATATAACAGGAAGGGCACTGCAATGGATCAGAGAAAACCTGACAGGGAGGCAACAACGAGTCATGGTACGTAATGATGTATCGCAGTGGGCACCTGTGACGAGCGGGGTCCCACAGGGGTCGGTCCTAGGACCAGTGCTATTTTTGGTATATGTGAACGACATGATGGAAGGGTTAGACTCAGAAGTGTCCCTGTTTGCAGATGATGTGAAGTTAATGAGGAGAATTAAATCAGATGAGGACCAGGCAGGACTTCAAAGAGACCTGGACAGACTGGACACCTGGTCCGAGCATGTCTCCGGAAGCACACATCAACCAGATAACTGCTGCAGCATATGGGCGCCTGGCAAACCTGAGAACAGCATTCCGATACCTTAGTAAGGAATCGTTCAAGACACTGTACACCGTGTATGTCAGGCCCATACTGGAGTATGTAGCACCTGTTTGGAACCCGCACTTGATAAAGCACGTCAAGAAACTAGAGAAAGTACAAAGGTTTGCGACAAGGTTAGTTCCAGAGCTAAGGGGAATGTCCTATGAAGAAAGATTAAGGGAAATCGGCCTGACGACACTGGAGGACAGGAGGGTCAGGGGAGACATGATAACGACATATAAAATACTGCGTGGAATGGACAAGGTGGACAAAGACAGGATGTTCCAGGGAGGGGACAAAGAAACAAGAGGCTACAACTGGAAGTTGAAGACACAAATGAGTCAGAGAGATATTAGGAAGTATTTCTTCAGTCATAGAGTTGTCAGGCAGTGGAATAGCCTAGAAAATGACGTAGTGGAGGCAGGAACCATACACAGTTTTAAGACGAGGTTTGATAAAGCTCATGGAGCGGGGAGAGAGAGGGCCCAGTAGCAACCGGTGAAGAGGCGGGGCCAGGAGCTAAGACTCGACCCCTGCAACCACAAATAGGCGAGTACAAATAGGTGAGTACACACACACACACTAGGATGGAAAAAGCCAAACTACAAAAAGGATGACTGCACGGGTATGAGGAACTTCCTGAAGGAGGTTAAGTGGGAAAGAAAATTGGGAAAATCAGTAAACGAAATGATTGACTACGTGACAACAAAATGCAACGAGGGAAAGGAAAGGTTTGTTCCCAACGGTAATAGAACTAATGGGATGACCAGAAAGAGCTCTTGGTTCACCCAAAGGCGTAGGGAGGCAAAAACTAAGTGTTAGGGAATGGAAAAGTACAGAAGACAAAGGGCCCAGGAAAATGAAAGGATTAGTTGAATAGCCAGAAACGAGTATGCACAGATATGGAGGGAGGCCCAGCGACAGTACGAAAACAACATCGCATCGAAAGTCAAGTCTGACCCGAAGCTGTCGTATAGCCACATCAGGCGGCAGACGACAGGACAGTCAAAGACCAGGTACTCAGGTTAAGGAAAGAAGGTGGGAACTTACAAGAAACGACTAAGAAGTATGTGAGGAACTCAACACGAGACTTAATGCAGTATGTACAGTGGAGACAGAAAGGACTCCGGGAAGTCAGAACAGCGGGGTACACCAACAAGGGATATACCAACAAGTGCTAGATGAAATACAACCGAGGAGGAGGTGAAGAAGCTTCTAAGTGAATTTGATACCTCAAAGGCGGTTGGACAGGACATCTCTTCATGGGTCCTTAGAGAGGGAGCAGAGATGCTGTGTGTGCCACCAACAACAATTTTCAACATATCCATTGAAACTGGTCAATTACCTTAGGTATGGAAGATGGCAAATATAGTCCCCATATTTAAGAAAGGAGACAGACCCGAGGCACTAAACTACAGACCAGTGTCACTGACAAGCATAGAATGCAAAGTCATGGAGAAGATTTTCAGGAGGAGAGTGGTGGAGCACCTGGATCGGAACAAGCTTATAAACGACAACCAACAAGGGCTGAGGGAAGGAAAATTCTGTGTCACAAAACTACGGGAGTTTTATGACAAGGTAAGAGAAATAGATTGCATTTTCTTGGACTGCAAGAAGGCCTTCGACACAGTTCCTCAAAAGAGATTAGTTCAAAATCCAGAGAACCAAGCATGCATAACAGGAAGGTCACTGCAATGGATCAGAGAATACCTGACAGGCAGGCAACAACCAGTCATGGTACGTGACGAGGTGTCAAATTGGGCGCCTGTGATGAGCGAGGTTCGACAGGGGTCAGTCCTAGGACCAGTGCTGTTTTTGGTATACATACCTGAATGACATGACTGAAGAGATAGACCCAGAAGTGTCCCTGTTTGCAGAGGATGTGAAGTTAATGAGGAGAATTAAATCGGATGAGGATCAGGCAGGACTACAGAGACCTGAACAGGCTGGAAGCCTGGTTCAACAACTGGCTACTCGAATTTAACCCCACCAAATGCAAAGTCATGTAGATCGGGGAAGGGCAAAGAATATCGCAGACAGAGTATAGGCTAGGTGACTAAAGACTGCAAACCTCACTCATGGAAAAGGAGCTTGAGGTGAGTATAATACCGAGCACATCCCTGAGGCGTACATCAGTCAGATAACTGCTGCAGCATATGGGCGCCTGGCAAACCAGAGAACAGCGCTCGGATACCTCAGTAAGGAATCGTTCACGACCCTGTACGCCGTGTACGTCAGACCCATACTGGAGTATGCAGCACCAGTTTGGAACCCACACCCGATCAAGCACGTCAAGAAATTAGAGAAAGTGCAAAGGTTTGCAACAAGACAAGTTCCACAGCTAAGGGGAATGTCCTTCGAAGAAAGGTTAAGGGAAATCGGCCTGAGGACACTAGGGGACAGAAGGGTTAGGGAAGAGATAACGACATATAAAATACTGCGAGGAATTAACAAGTTGCACAGAGACAGGATGTTCGAGAGATAGGACACAGCAACAAGGCATCTGAATTGGAATTTGATGACGGAGATGAATCAAAGGGATACTAGGAAGTATTTCTTTAGTCACAGAGTTGTGAGGAAGTGGAATAGTCTGGCAAGTGACGTAGTGGAGGCAGGAACCATACATAGTTTTAAGACGAGATATGATAAAGCTCGTGGAGCAGGGAGAGAGACCCTAATAACAATCAGTGACGAGGCGGGGCCAGGAGCTATGAATCGATCCCTACAACAACAAATAGGTGAGTACACGTATGTGAGTACATACACACGCACTACCAGAGAGAGAAGAGAGACGAATCAGCATGATTGGACCTAGTATTCGCCTTGAGCAGTGCAGATATTGAGGACATCACATACTTAAGGCCCCTGGGAGCTCGCGATCACGTGATTCTGAGCTCTGAATACATAGTGGAGTTACAAGTGGAGAGGGAAGCAGGAAGGGCAGGGAGAATGAAGCCAAACTACTAGAGAGGGGACTACACAGGCATGAGGAACTTTATGTAGGAAGTTCAGTGGGACAGAGAAATGGCAGGGAAATCAGTAAATGAAATGATGCAAATGGTTGCCACATATTCCAAGGCAGTAGAGGAGAGGTTTGTACCTTAGGGCAACAGAGATAACGAGAAGGCCAGGACGAGCCCTTCGTTCACCCGTAGGTGAACAAAGGCCAAAACCAAATACAGTAGAGAATGGAAGAAGTGTAGGAGGCATAGGACCCAGGAGAATAAGGAGAGTAGTCGCAGAGCCAGAAATGAATATGCACAGATAAGAAGGGAGCCAGCATCAACACAAAAATGACGTAGCAGCGAAAGCCAAGTTCGACTCAGAGCTGTTGCACAACCACATTAGGAGGCAAACTATAGTAAAGGACCAGGTAATCAGGCTGAAGAAGAAAGTTAGGGAGCTCACAAGAAATGACCGAGAAATGTATGAGGAGCTCAACATGAGATTTAAAGAAGTATTCACAGTGGAGACGGAAAAGTCTCCAGAAATACGGAATGTTGGGATACTCCATCAAGTGCTGGACACAATACACACAACCAATGAGGAGGTGAAGAATCTGCTAAGCAAACTTGATACCTCAAAGGCAATGGGGCCAGATAACATTTCTCCATGGGTCCCGAGAGAAGGAGCACAAGCGCTCTGTGAATCACTAACAGCAGTCTTCAGAACATCTATCGAAACAACGCGAATACCTGAGGTATGTAATACAGCAAGTATAGTCCCCTTTTTTAGAAAAAAGAGACAGGCATGGATCATTAAATTACAGACCAGTATCACTGACGTGCATAGTATTCAAAGTTTTGGAAAAGATTATCAGAAGAGTGGTTTAGTACCTAGAAATTAATGAGTTTACTTGCGACAACCAGCACGGATTCAGGGACGGGAAATCCTGTGTCACAAACCTGGAGTTCCATGACAAGGTGACAGCAGTAAGACGAGAGAGAGAGAGAGAGAGAGAGAGAGAGAGAGAGAGCAGGGTGGGTAGACTGCATTTTCTTTTACAGTAAAAAGGCTTTTGATACAGTTCCACACAAGACATTAATGCAAAAGCTGGAGGGTCAGACAGGTATAACAGTGAAGGCACTGCAATGGATCAGAGAATACCTGTCAGGAAGACAACAGCGAGTCATGGTGCGTCACGAGGTGACGGAGAAGGCACCTGTGTTGACCGGGGTTTCACAGGGGTCAAGGACCAGTACTGTTTCTGGTATATGTGGATGACATGACGTAAGGAATAGATTCAGAAGTGTCACTGTTTGCAGACGATGAGGAGAATTCAATCGGATGAGGACCAGGCAGGACTACAAAGGGATCTGGACAGGCTCTAGGCCTGGTCTAGCAACTGGCTCCTGTAGTTCAACCCTGCCAAGTGCAAAGTCATGAAGATTGTAGAAGGGCAAAGAAGACCGCAGATAGAATGCAGCCTAGGGGGCCAAAGGCTACAAACTTCACTCAAGGAAAAGGATCTTGGAGTGTGTATAATACCGAAAATATCTCCTGAGGCGCACATCAACTAAATAACCGCCACAACATATGGACGACTAGAAAACTTATGAATAGCTCGGTAAGGAGTCGTTCAGGACTGTGTACACCGTGTGCGTCAGGCCCATACTGGAGTGTGCAACACCAATTTGGAATCCACACCTGGGCAAGCATGCCAGGAAATTAGAGAAAGTGCAGTGGTTTGCAACGAGCTAGTCCCGGAGCTAAGGGGCATGTTCTACGAGGAGAGGTTAACGGAAATTGGCCTGACGACACTGGAGGACAGACGGGACAGCGTGGGGGGGGGGGGAAACTTGATAACATCATAAAATACTGAGAGGGATTGACAAGGTGAACCGAGACAGGGTGTTCCAGAGATGGGACACAACGACAAGGGGTCACAATTGGAAGTTGAAGACTCAGATGTGACACAGATATTATGAAGTATTTCTTCAGTCACAGAGTTGCCAGGAAGTGTAATAGTCTAGAAATTGAGGTGGTGGGGGCAAGATGCATACATTCCTCTTAAGACGAGGTATCATAAAGATCACAGAGCAGGGAGTGAGTGACCTAGTAACGATCACTGAAGAGGCGGGGCCAGGAGCTATGACTCATCCCCTTCAACCACAATTAGGTGAGTACATTTAGGCGAGTATACACACACACACACACACACACACACACACACACACACACACACACACACGTGAACACACACGTGAACACACACGGGCGGCGGGCACCGGCGGGAGTAACAGTGCTCATGAATTATAATATTTTTCTGGCCAACCCAAGGTTATTGCAGGGATCATCGAAAGTGTCAGGGACAATTAATAACCCGAGAAGCGAAATCCAAGCTGAAAGTGAAATCATTGCCAGATGAATGAGACAGAAGGCCTAGTGCTGGGTGTAGGTGGTGTTGCCAAGCCAACATAACTGCAAATTCAAACAGGATAAGTGTGTCCCGAGGCCAGAGAGATAAGTGAAGTCAAGGATAGATGAGTTAGTGAAAGATAAAACAATCCATAAAGTGATGGGAAAAAAAATGAAATCAAAGGGGAATTAACCAGCAGTTATTCTCGAGATTTCTGGTGTTTTCCAAAAACAAGTGTGTCCATAATAAAGGACTGAAGTGCTCAACTGGTTAATAAAGTTCATATCTTGGTAGTGTAGTGCGAGATGAGAGTGTATTAGATAAAAGCAAGCTTGTGCTTAGAGGGTAGTGCGGTATGACATCTGAGTCATTACCCAGGCCTCGTGTGGCCTGGTTAGTTGTGGAATCTAGGTTCTGCCAACCACAAGGTGAAGGGGTCCACTCCCAGTGTGAGCAAAACTCACTCTCTCTCACTCACACTCTCACTTTCTCCAACTCACAATCTTTCTCACTGTTACGACTTTAATATCGTAATTTAAAATAAAATGTCCTGGCTCCTAAATGGCTGCTCAATCTGCTGTATAATCACACTCACACTCACACTCACTCACACTCTCAAGCTCCCTCACTCAATCTCAGTCCAACTTACACAATCCCATGCACTCTCCCTCAAACTCTCTATCACACTTTCCCTCACTCACACTCTCACTCATGCTATCCAACATTTGCACTCTCCCTCACACTAACCCACACTCACACTCTCGCCCAATCTGTCACCTACACCCAAAGACACACCCACACCCAACCACACACACACACACACACACACACAGTCAAACACACAACCACACCCAAACATCCAAGCAACCACACACAAACATGCAGCCACACACAAACACAAACCCACGTCCAAACAAATTCCACACCCAACACCCAAACACACGTCCAAACAAATTCCACACCCAACACCCAAACACACGCACCCACCAATACCCTAACACACACGAGCACCCACACCCAAACACACTCATACCCACACTTGGTCACACCCAGACAAACACACCCACACCAAACACACACCTACACATGAACAAACACCCGCGAGAATGGAGAGGTGGATGGAAGCAGAGAAGAAGTGGCAGATGAGAGCTGAAGCTGCAGAAGTCAGGATGCAAAAACTAGAAGCAGAAGTAAAAATGCTGAAGCATTACATATAGCTAATGACAAGAAGGGACTGAGGATCTGAAACAGGTACACCAATATTTAACGAGGGGTCCAAAGGAAAGAAAGGAGACAAGACTTACGTTGAAGCTCAATCAGGCCACCAAGAAATGTCGAGGAATGAAAGGGGCATGCTGTTGGCCAAAGGTAAAGTAACAGGTTCCCTGCAGAGGCACGGACAAGCCACTGGGAGATATGAGAAATAATAAGGGAGGCAATGAATATTTATGAATGAATCCAGAGATGAAGAGTGAAAAGCATTGGGAGGAGGAGTGGGAGAGGCAGTCTTTATACATGGGCTTCGGGAGAGAGAAGGGTGGACATTGAAAAATATCAAACAAACAGGAGAGGAGGACATGACAAAGTGATTTACAAGACAGAAGCGTTGTGGAACAGGATCCTGCAGCAGATACCATGGCTAAATCGCGACAGATCAGAATGACAGAAACTGAGAGAGAAGACACAAAGATGACAGGAGCAAGAAAGAGAGAGAGAAAGCTAGAGTCAGTAGGGGACAACCAGAGTCGAGTGGAGCAACAAGCACAAATAACCACTGAACCACCCACAGAACCCTGCAACCAAATACATTATCCTAAAATAAACAACACTCCAAACTCACAGCCCCCACCCCACTCTCCACAGTAAACCTCCACAGCACCCTCCTAGGTCTCCCACTCTCTCAACTCCCACAAACCCCCTAGAATACAGTACTCCAGAGGAAACTGAAGGCTTGGTACGCCAACACTTATGGAGTAACGAATAAGTTGGAGGAGTGGCACGAAAGAATCAGAGGTATCACCAGACATCATAGCTCTCATGGAAACCTAGCACACAAGAATGATAATAGATGCTATCTTTCCAACTCGATATCAGATCTTGAGGAAAGACAGACGGGGGGGGGGTGGAGGAGTTGAAACCGCTCATCAGAAACCAATGGAATTTTGAGGAGATGCCAAGGGGAGAAAGAGGAGAAGCAAGAAACTACATAATAGGAACATTTGAGACCAGAGGTCCTAAGGTGGTGATTGCAGTGATGTATAACCCACCACAGAACAGCAGGAGGCCAAGACAAGAATATGGTGAGACTAACAGAGACATGGTCGATACACTGGCAGAAGTGGCAAAAAGGGCCCATGTGGGCAGGACAAAGCTACTGGTTGCGGGTGACTTCAATCACAAGGATATTGACTGGGAAAACTTGGAGCCACACAGGGGACCAGAAATGTGAAGAGTTAAGATGATGGAGGTGGTCATGCATCAACACGTTAGGGTCACTACCAGAAAGAGAGAGTAGAGGATGATCCAGCAAGACTGGACAATTCATTCACCTTAAGTAGTTCAGGTATTGTGGACATCACACATGAAAGGCCCCTCAGAGCTAGCGACCATGTGGTCCTGAGCATCGAATACATAGAGTTACAAGTAGAGAGGGAAGCAGGAAGGACAGGTCGAATGAAGCCAAACTACGAAAGAGGTTGCAAAACAGGCATGAGAAACTTCCTGCACAAGGTTCAGTGGGAAAGAGAATTGGCAGGAAAATCAGTAAATGTTATGATGGCATATATAACAAAATAATCAAGGAAGCAAAGAATGATTCATACTCAAGGGCAACAGAGATAATGAGAAGGCCAGAACGAGCCCTTGGTTCACCCAAAGGTGTAGTGAGACCAAAAGTAAGTGTGCTAGAGAATGGAAGAAGTATAGGAGGCAAAGGACTCAAGAAAATAAGGAGGTTAGTCGAAGAGACAGAAATGAAGATGCACAGATGAGAAGGGGGGCCCAGCGACAACACAAAAATGCCATAGCAGCGGAAGCCAAGTCCGACCCGAAGCTATTGTGCAGTCACATCATGAGGAAAGCAACAAAGCCCAGGTAATCAGGCTGAAGAAGGAAGGAGGAGAAATTGCTCAACGAGAAATTTAAAGAAGTATTTACAGTGGAGACAGAAAGGACTCCAGAAAGCTGAAGTGGTGGGGTGCACCATCACATGCAGACACAATACATACAACCAAGGAGGAGGTGAAGAGGCTGCTAAGAGATCTAGGTACCTCAGAGGCGATGGGGCGGGACATCTCCTCTTCGTGAGTCCTGAGAGAGGAATCAGAGGTGCTCTGTGTACCACTATCGAAACAGGGTGACTGCCTGAGATGTGGAAGACAGCAAATGTACTCCCAGTTTTTAAGAAAGGAGACAGACATGCAGCACTAAACTACATACCAATGTCACTGACATGTATATGCATAGTCATAGAGACTATTATCAGAAGTTTGGTGGAGCACCTAGAAATGAATCAGCTTATTCACGACAACCAGCACAGTTTCAGGAAAGGGAAATCCTGTGTCACAAAACTACTGGAGTTCTATGACAAGGTGTATAACAGGGAAACCACAACAATGGATCAGACAGTACCTGTCTGGAAGGCAGCAGCGAGTCAAGGTACACGGCGAGATGTCAGACTGGGCAGTGTGACGAGCGGGGTTCCACAGGGGTCGGTCCTGGGACCGGTACTGTTTCTGGTGTATGTGAATGATTTGACGGATGGGATAGACTCAAAAGTGTCCCTGTTTGCAGACGATGTGAAGCTAATGCAGAGAATTTAGTCGGACGGGGATTAGGCAGGATTACAAACGGATCTGCACAGGCTGCAAGACTGGTCCACCAGCTGGCTCCTAGAGTTTAATGCCTCCAAGTGCAAGTCATGAATATTGGGGAAGGGCAAAGACCACAGACAAAGTACAGTTGAGGGGGGCCAAAGACTGCAGACCTCACTAAAGGAAAAGGATCTTGGGGTGAGCATAATACCGAGCAATCTCCTGAGGCACACATCAACCAAATAACTGCTATAGCATATGAGCGACTAGCAAACCGAAGAATAGCGTTCCGACACCTCGGTAAGGGATCCTCTAGGACTCTTTACGCAGTGTACGTCAGACTCATACTGGAGTATGCAGCACCATTTGGAGCCCACACCTGGTCAAGCACTTCAAGAAATTAGAGAAAGTCCTAAGGTTTGCAACGAGACTAGTCCCCGAGATAAGGGGCATTTCCTACGAGGAGAGGTTAAGAGAAATCGACATGAGAGAATGGAGGGAGGGGAGAGAGAGAGGGAAGACATGATATCGACATACAAAATACTGAGAGGAATTAACAACGTGGACAGAGTATGTTCAAGACATGGGACACGGAAGCAAGGGGTCACAACTGGAAGATGAAGACTCAGACGAGTCGCAGTGATGTTAGGGAGTATTTGTTCAGCCATAGAGTTGTCAGGAAGTGGAATAGTCTAGAGAGTGATGTAGTGGAGGCAGGATCCCTACATAGCTTTAAGAAGAGGTGTGATAAAGCTTATGGAGAAAAGAGTGGACCTAGTAGCGACCAGTAAAGAGGCGGGGCTAGGAGCTATGATTCAACCCCTGCAACCACAAATAGGTGAGTACACACACACCTACGCACCCAGACCCACACACAAATACAAAGACACACACACACGCACACACACACACACACACACACACACACACACACACACACACACACACACACACACACACACACACACACACACACACACATACTCCATCTCTTCCCCATTTTTCCCTTCTCACTCTCCCCCTCTCCTTCCCTTCCCTTCTCTCTCTTTCCCCCTCTCTCACTCTCTCTCCCCCTCTCACACTCTCCCCCTTTCCCTTCTCACTCTTCCCCTCTCTCTCTCCTACATTTCCCTTCTCTCTTCTCTCACAAAAAAAAAAAATGGTGGGGACTCGCAGGAACCAAGGATCAGATGAGAATGGTTCTGGTATGGAGGAGTGGATGGAGGAGCAGTGGAAAAGGATGGAACAAGAGTGGGAGAGAAAATTAGGAGAGCTTTCTGAAAAAAATGGAGAAAGAGCTCTCTGTGAAACTGGAAAAGAGGTTGGAGAAGGAGACAAAGAATTGGGAGGCACAAGTCGAAACTGCAGTAGCCAAGATAAGGGTCCTAGAAGTTGAGATAAATAGGTTGAAGCAAGTTACAGGGGCAGTGACCAGAGAAGACACAGCATATGAAGCTGCGAGGCCGAACAGGAAGGAAGGAATTATGAATTATGCTAAGGTCATATCAGCCTGCCAAGGAGTGAAAGGAAAGAACAACTGGTTGCAGATGGAGAGGGTGATAGGTCGAATGCTGAGGCACAACCATGCTATCAAGAGCCACTGGAAAAATCAAGGGAGAAACTGACCACATACAGGTAGGATCCAGAGTCACAGAGGGTGAGGCAATGGGAGGAGGAAAGGGCAAAATCAGTGTTTATCCATGGGCTTCAGGAGAGAGAGGAAAGGACACACACTGAAAGGCAGCAGGAAGAAAGAAAGGAGATTGAGAAAATCGTCACGGAAATAGGTGAAGAGATGGACGAGATTGTAAATTTTCAGAGAATAGGGGGGTACTCGAAGGGGAGAAACCGACCAATCAAGCTGATTCTCAGGACGGAAACAGTGCAGAACAGGGTCCTCCAAGAGAAACCACGATTGAAATACTCGGAAGAGTACAAGAGGGTGTTCCTAGACAGAGACAGAACACAATCAGAACGACAGCAGCTGAGGGAGAGGACAAAAAAGCGAAAGGAGCTAGGAAAAGAGACAAGGATGGAACTTGCAGAGGTCAGTCAGAGCAGAACAGAACAGCAAGGGCAAGCACACACACAACTATTCTCAGAACCATACAACCTATCACACCATCCCAACACACACTACAATCCATACCCACAGCCTCCACCCAACACCGAGCTATAGAATTCCACAGTATGCTACCAAGTCTCCCACCCTCACAGGTCCCCCAAACCACAGTGTTGGAAAGGAAACTGAAGGTATGGTACACAAATGCTGATGGAATAACAAATAAGTGGGAGGAGTGGCATGAAAGAGTCAAAGAGGCATCACCGGACATCATAGCTCTCACAGAAACCAAGCTTACAGGTATGATAACAGATGCCATCTTTCCAACGGGATACCAAATCCTGAGGAAAGACAGAGGGAACAGGGGGGGTGGAGGAGTGGCATTGCTGATCAAAAATCGCTGGAATTTTGATGAGCTGGAGAGAGGAGACAGCGGAGAAGAAAGTGATTACATAGCGGGAACGCGTCACTCTGGAGGTCCCAAGGTGGTAATAGCAGTGATGTATAACCCACCACAGAACAGCAGGAGGCCAAGGCAAGAGTACGACGAGAGCAATAGAACGATGGTTGTAATAAAGTTGGTAGAATTACCGACAATATGTAAAGTAAAAGGACACAAGTGCAACTAATGTGACATTTATTGTGGCAACGTTTCGCTCTCCAGGAGCTTTATCAAGCCATTGGCTTGATAAAGCTCCTGGAGAGCGAAACGTTGCCACAATAAATGTCACATTAGTTGCACTTGTGTCCTTTTACTTTACAGAACGATGGTTGACACACTGGCTAGAGTGGCCAGAAGAGCTCATGCATGCAGGGCAAAGCTCCTGATCATGGGTGACTTTAACCACAAGGAGATCGATTGGGAGAACTTGGACCCGCATGGGGGCCAAGATACATGGAGGGCTAAGATGATGGAGGTGGTACTGGAAAACTTCATGTACCAACACGTAAGGGACACTACAAGAGAGAGAGGAGAGGATGAACCAGCAAGGCTGGACTTAGTATTCACCTTGAGTAGTGCAGATATCGAGGACATCACATATGAAAGACCCCTTGGGGCCAGTGACCATGTGGTTTTAAGCTTCGAATACACAGTAGAGCTACAAGTGGAGGGAGAAGCAGGAAGGCCAGGACGAATGAAGCCAAACTACAAGAAAGGGGACTACACAGGAATGAGGAACTTCCTGAACCTGGTTCAGTGGGACAGAGAACTGGCAGGGAAGCCAGTTAATGAGATGATGGAATATGTAGCAACAAAATGCAAGGAGGCTGAGGAGAGGTTTGTACCCAAGGGTAACAGGAATAATGAAAAAGCCAGGATGAGCCCATGGTTTACCCAATGGTGCAGGGAGGTAAAAACCAAGTGTGCTAGGGAATGGAAGAAATATAGAAGGCAAAGGACCCAGGAGAATAAGGAGAGCAGTCGTAGAGCCAGAAACGAATATGAACAGATAAGAAGGGAGGCCCAAAGACAATATGAAAATGACATAGCAGCAAAAGCCAAATCTGACCCGAAACTGTTATTCAGCCACATCAGGAGGAAAATAACAGTCAAGGACCAGGTAGTCAGGCTAAGGAAGGAAGGAGGAGAGACAACAAGAAATGACCGTGAAGTATGTGAGGAACTCAACAAGAGATTCAAAAAAGTGTTCACAGAGGAGACAGAAGGGGCTCCAGAAAGACGGAGAGGTGGGGCACACCACCAAGTGCTGGACACAGTGCACACAACCGAGGAAGAAGTGAAGAGGCTTCTGAGTGAGCTAGATACCTCAAAGGCAATGGGGCCAGATAACATCTCCCCATGGGTATTGAGAGAGGGAGCAGAGGCACTGTGTACCCCTAACAACAATATTCAATACATCTATCGAAACAGGGAGATTGCCTGAGGCATGGAAGACAGCAAATGTAGTCCCAATCTTTAAAAAAGGAGACAGACATGAAGCATTAAACTACAGACCAGTGTCACTGACATGTATAGTATGCAAAATAATGGAGAAGATTATCAGGAGAAGAGTGGTGGAACACCTAGAAAGGAATGATCTCATCAACAGCAGCCAACATGGTTTCAGGGACGGGAAATCCTGTGTCACAAACCTACTGGAGTTCTCTGACATGGTGACAGCAGTAAGACAAGAGAGAGAGGGGTGGGTGGATTGCATATTCTTGGACTGCAAGAAGGCGTTTGACACAGTTCCACACAAGAGATTGGCGCAAAAACTGGAGGACCAAGCAGGGATAACAGGGAAGGCACTACAATGGATCAGGGAATACTTGTCAGGAAGACAGCAGCGAGTCATGGTACGTGGCGAGGTGTCAGAGTGGGCACCTGTGACCAGCGGGGTCCCACAGGGGTCAGTCCTAGGACCAGTGCTGTTTCTGGTATTTGTGAACGACATGACGGAAGGAATAGACTCTGAGGTGTCCCTGTTTGCAGATGACGTGAAGTTGATGAGAAGAATTCACTCGATCGAAGACCAGGCAGAACTACAAAGGGATCTGGACAGGCTGCAGACCTGGTCCAGCAATTGGCTCCTGGAGTTCAATCCCACCAAGTGCAAAGTCATGAAGATTGGGGAAGGGCAAAGAAGACCACAGACGGAGTACAGTCTAGGGGGCCAGAGACTACAAACCTCACTCAAGGAAAAAGATCTTGGGGTGAGTATAACACCAAGCACATCTCCTGAAGCGCACATCAACCAAATAACTGCTGCAGCATATGGGCGCCTAGCAAACCTCAGAACAGCATTCCGACATCATAATAAAGGAATCGTTCAGGACCCTGTACACCGTGTACGTTAGGCCCATATTGGAGTATGCGGCACCTGTTTGGAACCCACACCTAGCCAAGCACGTAAAGAAACTAGAGAAAGTGCAAAGGTTTGCAACAAGACTAGTCCCAGAGCTAAGAGGTATGTCCTACGAGGAGAGGTTAAGGGAAATCAACCTGACGACACTGGAGGACAGGAGAGATAGGGGGGACATGATAACGACATACAAAATACTGGGAGGAATTGACAAGGTGGACAAAGACAGGATGTTCCAGAGATTGGACACAGTAACAAGGGGACACAGTTGGAAGTTGAAGACACAGATGAATCACAGGGATGTTAGGAAGTATTTCTTCATCCACAGAGTAGTCAGTAAGTGGAATAGTTTGGGAAGCGATTTAGTGGAGGCAGGATCCATACATAGCTTTAAGCAGAGGTATGATAAAGCTCACGGCTCAGGGAGAGTGACCTAGTAGCGATCAGTGAAGAGACGGGGCCAGGAGCTCGGACTCGACCCCCGCAACCTCAACTAGGTGAGTACAACTAGGTGAGTACACTCACACACACACATTGGCAGACAGAACTACAAAGGGATCTGGACATTCTGCACGCCTGCTCCAGCAATTGGCTAGTGGAGTTCAACTCCAATTGCAAAGTCATGAAGATTGGGGAAGGGCAAAGAAGACCGCAGACGGTGTACAGTCTACGGGGCCAGAGACTACAAGGAAAGGGATCGTGGGGTGAGTATAACACCGGGCACATCTCCTGAGGCGCACATCAACCAAATAACTACTGCAACATACGGGCGCCTAGGAAACCTGAGACCAGCATTCCGACATCTTAATAAGGAATCGTTCAGGACCCTGTACACCGTCTACGTTAGGCCCATATTGGAGTGTGCAGCACCAGTTTGGAACCCACACCTTCCCAAACACGTAAGGAAACTAGAAAATTGCAAATGTTTGCAACAAGACTAGTCCTGAAGCTAAGGGGCATGTTCTACGAGGATAGGTTAAGGAAAATCGAACTGACGACATTGGAAGACAGGAGAGATATGGGAGATATGATAACGACATATAAAATACTGAGAGGAATCTACAAGGTGGACAGAGTCAGGATGTTCCAGAGATGGGACACAGCAACCAGGGGTCTCAGTTGGAAGCTGAAGACTCGGGTGAATCACTGGGATGTTAGGACATACTTCTTCTGTCACAGAGTTGTCAGGAAGTGGAATAGCCTGGGAAGTGATGTAGTGGAGGCAGGATCCATACATAGCTTAGCTTTAAGAAGAGGTATGATAATACTCATGGAGCAGGAAGAGTGACCTAGTAGCGACCAGTGAAGAGTCGGGGCCAGGAGCTGTGAATCGACCCCTTCAACCACAACTAGGTGAATACAGCTAGATGAGCGCACACACACACACACACACACACACACACACACACACACACACACACACACACACACACACACACACACACACACACACACACATTCCTAACAAAGGGCAACAACAATGATACACTCACTCCCCCTACCAGTAGTTCCCCTGCCTCTACCCACACACGCAGCAGCACATTGTTCCCTACCTCAGCGTCTGCACTGCAACACTCGCATTTCAAATATCACAGCAATCAATACCCCACACTGCACTCGATCATACCTTCCCATTATCCCATAGACAATCCCCAATACCTCCTCAACTCCGTCATTCTTATCCTTCTTTCCCAACCATGTCTCCAACGTCAACATGCCTACCATGTCAGCTGTCTCATCCACCCCATGTTTAAACCCCAATCAAGCATGCCTCTCGCCATCTCGTTACACCTTGAGTCCCTGACCACCTTCCCCATCACTGAGTCAAGCGTGCCCCTGATCAACCTACCCCATCACTGAAACCAGCGTGCCTCTGACCAACCTATCCCATCACTGAGACCAGCGTGCCCCTGACCAACCTACCCCATCACTGAGACCAGCGTGCCCCTGACCAACCTACCCCATCACTGAGACCAGCGTGCCCCTGACCAACCTACCCCATCACCGAGACCAGCGTGCCCCTGACCAACCTACCCTTGTCCTACTCCTTCCACATCCAGAAATAGCAAACTGCAGCTGAAGGCTGAAAATATAACATGCATAAATTGACTCATAAATAAGGAAGGAGACCTAAAAGAAATAATAGAGAAAACTCTTGCCATGATAGCTATAACATGCAACATTAACAGGAGTAATAACAAACTCATTGAGAGGAATAATGACTTATACTTAAAAAAAAAAAAAACCAGAATAGAAAATAAAGAAAATTACTCAGAAATATTTAAAGTTGGAAGACTACAAATGTAGAGAATAAAGTATTAGAATAAATAAATTATGAAAAAAATGCAAATTTGAAAACAAAAAAAATTCTATCTGAAGAAAATCGTGAAAATGAAAAAAAAATTATGCATTTAGTGAACTAAACGTATACAACATAAAATGTGGCGAATGTTAAGTTATAGGCTTGTAGAGTATGTTGGTTCTCTGGTTATCCAGAAGCACCAGAGATATTCTGTCATCCACAAAGACGTCTTTAACTGAATGATGAAAGAGCAAAATTCAGGAAGGAAGCAGTAATAAATTTTATTGGCCAAAATGTGATGGAAATAACGTGAGTGAATAGATGATGAACCAACGAGACTGGAAGTGTTTTTCACATTAAGTTATGCTGTTATTAAAGAAATCGAATAAAGAGGGATATTTGAATACCCATTGTGATCCGAGAAGTTTAGAGTGGCGAGCGTGAATGGTAATGGCGGACCTAACATTCAGTAATGCCTACAAAAGAAATTCTAGAATAAGCAATACATGTGTATCAAGAAGAAAAATTTAAATATGTAAGGAATGGTGAAGCGTTTACTACGATGAGTTAACCAAACTATATCACGGGCGGGGCTTGAACCCGCGGGTTCAGGCCCCGCCCGTGGTATGGTTGGCAATCGTGCCATTGCGATTTCGTAAGTCATGAGTAAACGAGAATGTGTTTCGTGAAAAGCGGTTGAGAGTAAGTTTAAATTAGTTGAAAGTGAGAGTGGCTGAGCATAAGTTTAAACTGGTTGTGAGTAGGTTTACAGTGGCTGAGAGTAGGTTTCAAGTAGTTGAATTTATATTTAAAGAGGCTGAGAGGAGATTTAATGTAACTGAGACTATTCTAAAAGTGGTTGTGAATAAGTTTAAAGAGGCTGAGAGTAGACTTAAATTTTTTTTTTTTTTTCACAATAGCAGTTTACTTGTCTGATCATTATTTAGAGTAAGCGCAAATGAAATGTAGACAACGAGGATAAATGAATCTAAAAAAGTAACGCCACTAACATGTGTTAGTGGTGTTAGTACGTGCAACATAGATTTATAAATTAACGAGAATATGCAAGAAAAGCCAGGAATAGTTACTGGGATGAACTGGTTAACGTGGAAGGAAGAAAAGGCTAACAAATGAAAAATTTTATATGTAAAAAAAAAGAAATAACAGAATATTGAGAATTCTTGAACGGTTAAGCTGAATGTTAAAGAAGTGCTTAAGAACAAATGAAAGAATACAAGAGAATATTTTACACAATCGTTTATAAAATAAGAAACACCCTTGAAGACACAAATAACGTGTGTAAAGGGAGGGAGCAAATGGTCTTGTATGCTAATAGTGAAAGTAAAGTGAAGTTATAAAGGGAAGTAGAGGTGTTAGAGAAATGGTGAAAATAGTTGACGAATTTAGACGATAAAAAGGCGACAGAAGTTTCATGTAAGAGGAAGAAATTAATGAAATTTATATGTTGGGAAGCACTTGAAGAGAGTATGAAGGAAATTTGTGTGACATCTTGTACAATGAAAACTGGAAAGGTAGAGAAAATGTATGGAAATAAGACCGAGCTTCTGAAAGCTGGTGATAATAAAGCACTGGAATAATACCTATTGTTCGTGAATTAGCATAAAGTGGGTATTGCTATTTCAAACAAGGAAAAACGGGACAATGAAAAATTGTGTGTGGAAATAAATCTGTTCAATATTTTCGGTAGAGCACATGTCAGAATATTAATCAAAACAATAATTAAAATGTATGATTGAACAGATAAATCTTGTATTTAGCCATGGAAGGAATGTATGGAATAATTGTTTTAATAAAATCCAACATGAAATATATATATATATATATATATATATATATATATATATATATATATATAAACACTGATCTCTGGCTGAAGGAGACTCGAACCTACTAACCTTGGAACAATCTACCCACACTGGACCAATACCTTGGAGTCCAGCTTGCGCTAGACTTTGATCCAAGGCAGCCAGCTTTCTGGGAGAAGGCTTACAGCTTTTCATCTCATCCCCTACATGCATCAGCCTTACTAGAGATTTTAACAATGCAAGGAATTCGCAAGAGCAGGCGAAATATACACAAACACTGATCAAAACGTCTAGCGCAAGCTGGACGCCAAGGTATTGGTCCATTATGGTGAGACTGGTATAGCATTGTGCACCTTGTTCCAAGGTTCGTAGGTTCGAGTCTCTTTCAGCCAGAGATCAGTATTTGTGTATATTTCGCCTGCTCTTGCAAATTCCTTGTATATATATATATATATATATATATATATATATATATATATATATATATATATATATATATATATATATATATATATATATATATATATATGCAATAAGATCACAGTAAACAGGTGATTTCAGAATATGCAAAACAACCACTCTGAAAGAATAGAGAAATTCCAAGCGCTTTCGTGACTACTCACATTATCTAGGAACTATCTAGTTCCTTGATAATGTGAGTAGTCACGAAAGCGCTTGGAATTTCTCTATTCTTTCAGAGTGGTGGTTTTGCATATCTATATATATATATATATATATATATATATATATATCTATATATATATATATATATATATATATATAGATATATATATGATTGCTGTTTTTTTCCTGTCTCATAAACATGCAAGATTTCAGGTGCGTCTTGCTACTTCTACTTACACTTAGGTCACACTACACATACATGTACAAGCATATATATTTACACACCTCTCTGTTTTTTTTTCTGTTTTCTTACTATTTCTTGCTCTTGTTTATTTCCACTTATCTCCATGGAGAAGTAGAGCAGAATTCTTTCTTCGTAAGCCATGCGTGTCATAAGAGGCTACTAACATGTTTGGAGTAAGGGGCTAGTAACCCCTTTCCCTGAGTGCATTACTAAAGTTAAAAAGAAACTTTCGTTTTTCCTTTTGGGCCATCCTTCTTCGGTGAGATACCAGTTTGTTGAAAGAAGATATATATATATATATATATATATATATATATATATATATATATATATATATATATATATATATATATATATATATATATGCAATAAGATCACAGTAAACAGGTCATTTCAGAATATGCAAAACAACCACTCTGAAAGAATAGAGAAATTCCAAGCGCTTTCGTGACTACTCACATTATCAAGGAACTATGAAAGTAAAGCATCCAAGGAAGCTATATAAGGGGTCTGGCCAGCACCTCACTATCAGATCCCACAACGGTTAAACACCTGACGCGCGCCGACCCAACTTGGATAGGTCCTTTGCACAACTCACCCACAAACTATTCTACCCAAGAAAATTTAAAAATTATTATTTGTCCAGGGTATTATTAAATTCTTCCCAAATTCTATTAATTATAAATGAAAGGAAATATTCATATTATTGTCAAAACTGCTTTTTATGAAACAAGATTCAATTATATTCCTGTCGACCATGGACTTGCTTGATACTACTTTCTCAACTTTTTGAAAATCAATTGGATGGTTAAAATCTCTTACATGAATAAATAGAGCATTGGAATCTTGTCCAGTTCTAATGCTATATGTATGTTGTTTTAATCTTAGTTCGAGATTTTTACCAGTTTAGCCGTAATAAACTTTATCGCAACAACCGTTGTGGGATCTGATAGTGAGGTGCTGGCCAGACCCCTTATATAGCTTCCTTGGATGCTTTACTTTCATAGTTCCTTGATAATGTGAGTAGTCACGAAGCGCTTGGAATTTCTCTATTCTTTCAGAGTGGTTGTTTTGCATATATATATATATATATATATATATATATATATATATATATATATATATATATATATATATATATATATATATATATTATATATATATATTATATATATATATATATATATATATATATATATATATATATATATATATATATATATATATATATATATATATATATATATATATATATATATATATATATATATATATATATATATTATATATATATATATATATTATATATATATATATATATATATATATATATATATATTATATATATTTATATATATATATATATATATATATATATATATATATATATATATATATATTATATATATATATATATTATATATATATATATATATTATATATATATATATATTATATATATATATATTATATCTATATATATATATATATATATATATATATATATATATATATATATATATATATATATATATATATTCAATACGAAGTTCTTAAAATTCCTGCAGTAAATTAATTCACGTAATGGAGTGCTGAGGTCATTAGTGATAAAGGAAACTGAATTCAATTTTCTAAATGGTTTTCATTAATAAATAGATAATTGTTTCGATATTTCAGCAAGTTACGAGTTTCTTGTGAGGGAGAGAGAGAGAGAGAGAGAGAGAGAGAGAGAGAGAGAGAGAGAGAGGAAGGTGGAGAACGAGATCATATGGAAAGAAAGAAGGAACTAGGAAACAGTGCTGAACAACACTATTGCCAGAACACCCAGTGATCCCCTTAACACTAAACATTGTACGAAAAGATTTATATGACGTTCCACTGAGAACAGTGAAGAAGATGCACACTTTTGTAGAACAAGCTTACTTCACTGTTAACAAGAAAAACAGGCTGTAGAACAAGCTTACTTCACTGTTAACAAGAAGAAAAACAGGCTGTAAAACAAGCTTACTTCACTGTTAACAAGAAGAAGAACAGGTTTTAGAACAAGCTTACTTCACTGTTAACAAGAAGAACACGCTGTAACACAAGCTTGCGTCACAACGAGCAAAAAGAAACGCAGGTTGCAGAGCATACTTGCGTCACTATTATCAAAGTTACTTTGATGTTTGGAGCTCTCAAAGCAGCAGTCGTTCATCCTGCCACTGTTACACATGTAGATTTTTCTTTGATTTTAATGAGTAATTATTTTTTTAATATTTGGATAATTATGATAGGCTGTAAGTTAATGTAGGTTTAATTTGGGATAAGTAACTAATGCTAATGACGTCAGTAACTCATGATGATGATGTCACTCCATAACTCATGATAATGACGTCACCCAGTAACTCATGATAATGACGTCATTCAATAACTCATGATGGTGTCACTCAGTAACTCATGATGATGTCACTCAGTAACTCGTGATAATGACGTCACTCAGTAACTTATGATAATTATGTCACTCAGTAACTCATAATGACGTCACTCAATAACTCATAATGCCGTCACTCAACTCATAATGACGTCACTCTAATTCATAGACGTCACTGTGTCACCATTGCAGGTGACGTTAACCAGGTCATGATAATGACGTCACTCTCTGGCTTAGCTGTTGGCTGAGAGACTGTTTATATTTCACAAAGTTTAAGGGACTGGTTACCTCAGACTACCTTTCCACTTCGTGTAACGTCTCCAGGTTGTCCTTGATGAAGGTTGTGGGACTGATACCTCAGACTGCCTTTCCATTCCTCTGATGTCTCCGAGATTTTAGTTCTTTCCTGTATTTAACTGATGAAGCCTGGCGCTCAGGCGTAATGTTTCCTAATGTGTCTCATGTGTTCTTCACATTTGTCTTACTCATCAACTTGTTGGTATTATATATAATTTAAAATGTGATACGTCATTCATTTCCACGAAGTTACTCAAATTAATATCTCTCATGTTAATTTCTCTCATATTATTGTCTCCCATATTAATGTCTCCCATATTAATGATGTAACTCACACAAATAATATTACTCATGCTCATGACGTCACTCATTCGCAGGACGTCACTCATACCCTGGACGGCACTTACAGTTTGTCCAGGACGTTTCTCATACCCAGGACGTTACTCATACCCAGGACGTTACTCATACCAAGGACGTTACTCATACCCAGGATGTTATTCATTCTCATGATGTTACTCATACCCAGGACGTTATTCATACCCAGAACGTCACTTATTCCCAGAACATTACTCAAGATAATGTTCATCATCATAAACTAGAAAGATGGTGGTTTAGTTTCCCTAAATATACTGAAGGATTAATTTGGTTTACGTTAGACTGGGTTAAAGTTTTTCTTAGAACATAAGCTGTCGCATCCTTGTGTAGTCACTAATAATATACAAGATGTACTAAATGTTATATTACTAAATGGCAACGTTTAATCTGGTTTGACTTTGTGACTTTGTAAATGGTCCAAGTCGGACCGAAACGTCGTCGTAAGCTTCTCTCTTTTATGTGCGGGTTATTTGTGTATTGTGTATTGACTCTCTGGTGCTGTTGTGATATGACGATCACTAGGTTTGTAGTTGTTGACGTCGATTGATGCCAAGACTGCATACTCAGATTTAAAAATCAGCAGACACGATAGATTGATATCAGGACTGAGTACTAACACAAAGGTACAAGGTTAATGGCGTGCACCGAGTAAGTTACATTTATTCAGTGTGCTTCACACTACTATTTGCATTTCCTCTATAATCAGCCGTGAAGTTGTCGGGGCTTCTAACTGTACTGGTATGTCTTGTATGAGTGTATGAGCCAATTGCAGTGAAGTTTCTCTCTTTTATGGTACTAATAACAAGTATGGTATATGACAATGTTACTGTTCTGTGGCAAACACTGTGGTGGGAATATACTGGTACTCAGAAACTACATTTCGTTTTTGTCTTTGCTTTTATCATTCAATGATCGTTTCTTCTCTAGTGATCTATCTTACGGCTAGATACCATAGACCTGTTTGTACCCGTGTTCGTAATACCACATAACATGAGACAGTAATGCCAGGACTTCATAGTAACAAAGGCATTATTATTAGCAGCATGCCAAACAGCGGGTGGAATTAATGCCAAAAACACATATTAACACAAGGTACAAGATTAGTGATGGTATTAACCTTGGTAATAAATACCGACAAGTTGGTTTAGAAAGACACGTAAGCAAACACTATAACATATTTATTAGAAAACGTTTCGGTCCTGGGACCTTGATCACTTCATAACTCAAGGTCCCAGGACCGAAACGTTTTCTAATAAATATGTTATAGTGTTTGCTTACGCGTCTTTCTAAACCAAGATTAGTGATACAACAGACATGCTAGACTGATGCCACGACTACATCAAAACTCAAGAAAAAAAAAATGTTAGTGATATACTAGACAACCTATGAGATAGACAATGATATCTGATATATTTTTAGCTTCCAGAGATATTCACATTACGTCGGTTTTAGAAAACAGTGTTGGTGATTGTTGCCAACCTTAGGTTCTTCCTTAATAAATTATATGTATGACTAAGTGTGCACAGGACCGTAAATGATTGATTTTTATGGGAAAGTTTTCAACACATGCAGCGAAAATTCTGATGTTATTACTGTACTTGTTTCCTTTTATATGATCCCAAATTATCCCCGAAGGGGGATCTTTAATTGATTCCAGATTTTTTTTCTTCCTACTTTTTATTTCGCTCATAACACGATTTCAATTCCAGGTCTGGGAATCTAGGAAGAATTGTCATGTACAAGTGTCTAATGATGAAAGTTATTGAACCCATTCCAAAACAATCATTGGTGTTCCTGCAATCGTTCAAAAATTGTGCTTCGTAATTCGACGACGGCAGTGATTAAAATTCAAGATGGCTGGTGCGGATTTGACCCTTTTATTAGAAAAATTGTGTGAATTTTTTATTCCTGTTTAATCATGCTGAAAATATTTGCATGTACCACTTCAGAACTGAATCAGTATTTAATAACTGTTGGATCTTAAAGCCAGGATGGTACCCATTCTGTTTAGTTTTAATGTGGGCAAATTTGTCAGTGCAATAATTTTTTTTTTTTAAATTTGGAATCATTCGAATTTTTTTTTTAACAAACTGGACTACTTTAAAAATACATAATCAGTAATTTTTCCTTTAGAGGATCGTAGAAAATTTTAAATCTAATACAAGGACAGAATGAAAAATATTAAAAACTTGCATTTTTATAGAAATTTTAAATTTTCTGAGTTGAGTGTCCTCTTAAATACTGCAACACTTGAGGACAGTAACCTGCACCTGCTAGGCGTGATGACAGAGCCGTCCGTCCAATAACAACAGCTTTCATCCTAACTGTTCCTATTACCAGTCAATGTTCATATAGCAACTGCCATTGCAAATGTTCTCCGCTAAACTAAATTTAGATTGTTCCTGAAATAGTTCTCGCCAGATGGACGACTTAGAATTCCGTTTTTATTGCTTGGCTAAACTATTTCAAATATCGCCCAGTGATTGATGGTGGTAGTGGTGGTGGTGATGGGGTGAAGATAGTGGTGATAATGGTGGTGTGGTAGTGGTGATCGTCGTTATAGTGACGGTGGTAGGGTGTTGGTAGTCGTTATGGTTATGGTAGTGATGTTCATTATAGTGATAGTGGTCGTTATAGTAATGATGCTAGTCGTGGTCATTATATATATATATATATATATATATATATATATATATATATATATATATATATATATATATATATATATATATATAGCTCTAACTCTATTAGAAACCCTTGACCTAATCCCATTTATTTCTCCCCACCAAAACTTAAACTCTCCTACTCCCTTCACCTTTGTGATAATAATATTGCAATATTTTTAATTGCAGGTAAGAGCTGAGTGAAGCACCGAGAGTGAGCTTCCACCAGTGTGACCCAGAGCGTAGCTCAGGTATGTCTGTTAGTAATTAAAGCTATGCATCAGAAGCTCATGTCTAGTTCCTCTCAACTCCAGATGGTAAATGATATGCTGAATTTATTTGCTGCTTGTTATTAGCAGCAGGTGTTATAGCATTAGTAGCAGTAGGAGTACTTGCTGTAGTAGTACCGTAAGTAGTAGCTGTAGTAGTTGTTATAGTAGTAATGGAAGCAGCAGTAGTTGTAGTGGTAGTATGTGTATTAGTAGTAAAAGTAGTAGTAGTAACAAAAGTAGTAATAGTGTAAATAATAGTAATAGTGCAAATAATAGTAATAGTATTTTACTAGCAGTACTAACAGTAGTAGTACTCGTAGCAGAAATAGAAATAGTGGCAGCATTATTATTGGTAGTACTAACAGCAGTAATACCAGAATCACTAGAAATAGAAACAACAGCAATAGTCATAATAGTATAAGTTATTAATTGATTTCATTATGAAATGACGAGAAACTTACAAGGCTGATACACTTATTAATTAAGGAGTTTTGTGGCGACTTTTCCTATTGTGGTTCCTTCCTGGCAGGTTGAGAAGCCGCGGTATATGGGTACCTCCTGTGTACCAGCCTACCAGTAAGCTGATACACACATTCCTTAATACATTACCATATTACGTACAGTCTCAGTGATGCCACACTGTGATGGATAAGCTGTGATACAACATTACGTGATGGATAATCTCAGTGATGCCACTATGTGATAGTCTATTTGTTGTAACACTACGTGATAATCTTTGTGTTATAACACTGTAATAGTCTCAGTGATACAACACTGTGATGGATAATCTCAGTGATACAACACTATGTGATAGATACTCAGTGATACAACACTATGTGATGGATAGTCTCAGTGATACAACACTATGTGATAGATACTCAGTGATACAACACTATGTGATGGATAGTCTCAGTGATACAACACTATGTGATGTGGATAATCACATACGTTTTTGAAATATCTATAAAATTACCTTTGATAGCAAGTGTCTCTCAAGATAGAGCAACCAAAATAATTCATCCTTCATGTGGGACCACCTCCAGGGTCGCCGCCCCGTATTCAAAACTCTGGAATGCCGTATAGACTAAAATTAGCTTCTGTGACAGTGGTTGCACTTGCTTTCATGGTAACTAAGATACAGAAAAACAAATCTAACAAACATTCACAAATATGTGTATATTATGTCCATATACATATTTGTGTATGGGCATTACATATACATATATTTAAATTTACTAAAAATTATATTTAAGAAATATACAAAAACAGAACACATTATACTTTCACTTACCTTTTCATAAAATAAATATTAATTATAAAAAAAAATATTTTTTTTTGTAGAACTAAAGATGTCATTACAAAATAATTAAAAGTGAGTATTTTTTATTTAGTGATTGGTCAATTTTAGCAGTAAATCAAAGAAATAAATGTTCGGTGATTTGGCTGCGATTGTTTTTCCTTAGATAACGATTCCATATTTGTATTAAATTGTTACCATCAACTAATGTTTGTTATGGTTGCTGTACATGTTGGTTCTCTCACAGAGATATATCGTTGTACAACATGTATGATGTATCAAGTCTCATCTGGTAACTTAATATCTAATTCCAGAAAGTAATAAATTCAACGTGATGAAATTTTTGTTTTAAAGCAACATCAGTCTAAATATTGTTCCTTCTCTTCTAATGGTAATTCAGACACATTTAGAGATGTAAGATAAGAATTTTGAGCGAACTTTATTATTTTTGGTGGATGAGTAAAGATTGTATCACAAAAATTTAACATTTTAATTAAGTGAAAACTTTAGCTGTTAATACATCAGGAAGATTTGGAAAACACTCATGATTTTTGAAAGAATGACTTTTCCGAAGTTTAAGTTTTAGTTAAATTGATGCTATTTAATTCTGATCATTGAAACTAGTCACGTGAATACCTTGCTTGGAAATATAAAATTCGTTGAGATATTTGAAAAATAAAAATAAAATGCCTAGAATTTCATTATCTTTATCCAGTATTTGTTACTTAATTCGAACACACAAATGGAATATACGAAGAAATGCCGGAATCTCCTATATAGAAATATATGTTGTTCCAAGACTTGCAGAATGTGTTTAGTTCAATAAATGAGAAACGAAATTATAATAGATGTTTAGCATCACAGATGAAGGGAAGGAGGTGTGTTAATCCTCGTGAACGTCACAGACACCAGTGATTTATTAGTGTCAGGAAGCTAGAATGACTGACAAGAAATGTAAAGGATTTATCACCAGTGACTGGCATATCACAACCACAAATATTAATTATTTTTTTAACATACAGATGTCATGTAATTTGTTTTAGCATATCAATACAGGGCAATCCGAAAAAGAAGAGCCACTGTCACCACCACTTATTTCATTACTTTTTTCCACTTTACTTGAATATATAAATGTCCTTTTCTCTATTCATTCGCACGTAAATGCTTCTCTTTGACTTCGAGATGTTTTAACCAATTGTTTACCCAGTTAGGGTCGATTTAATTGTCCTCTTTAGCACATATGTTACCTGGCCAGCTTTGATTATGCTTTGAAAAATATCAAATTGACAACCATCTCAAGCAACCTGGTCCATTGGATAAGGATTTGTCAAGTAACCCTAGTAGATTCCACTTAAATATTCCATCATCCCCACAAACTCGGTTGCACGAAAATAAGGGACATTGCTTTGACTAGAGTCATTAACATAATACTGTGAGATATTGAAGCTGGGTGATTTGTGCTTGCTTTCTCCAGATTCATCATTAACCTCAAGATTATTAATTACATGTTCCATTTTGACAAGAACTAAGCCAAGAGGTTAGTTTCTTTAGTTGGTGCTGTCCAAAATTGTTTTAAAAAATACATTCCTGGACCCTGTCTAGAAATTTCCTTGACCCAGGATTTCTGTCAAATTGTTCAGATTAATTTACCTAAAGTTAAATTTTCCCAGTTTTTTTTTTTATCGGATCTAGCTGCCTTAGTAATTTTGTCTCATAGAAGTTTACTGCGTTCCCTATCTAGGATTAGGAGTCTGTAAATCACATTCAGGATTAGTTTTTCTTATCTCTCGAGAAACTGTTGTCAAATATTCATTCCGTTGCTTCCACTTTTATATAATTCATGCAACAGTTTAAATTACCTATGAGAAACATGGCCACTCCACAACCATCCCTGTTGACCTTGTCGGAGTAAAGTAATTTATAGCCTGGTATATGGCTTTCAGAAGTTCTCTTTCTATCTTTCAAATTGAACCTAGTCTTTGTTATTACAATATTATCATTACTTCCTTCATATGAAATTAATCTTAACTCGACTGTCTTATTTATTGCTGTCCTGCTATTGGTATATTAGACCTTCGTGGAGTTAGCCACTCACCACACACTACTGTCTCTTTTTTTTGTTGACCAATTTCTATGCTTTTGTTAGTTACTATGATAAACAATACACAAATAACCAGCGGGTTATTTGTGAATTGCTCAAGTTACGATATTATACCTTTTTTGTTCTTTATTCTATTTGACGAACCACTCTGTTTTTAATGTCCCAGACAGGCCAGCAACGACCACCTTGACAGAGTTTGCTAACGCTACCATCCAGAGTGTAGTAACCCCATCCCTTGCATACATGTCATGTCTGTCATAGACAATGTCCCAGTTGTCAGTGAATGGGATTGCAAGTTCTTTGCAGCACTCCTCAGGCCAGCATTTTACTCCAGTTGCGCAATCTAACCTTCCTATCCTTGTTACATAAACCACTGTCCATATATCTACCTAGTGAGTCGCCGACCATGAGGATATTTTTACTTTTATTAGGAGAGGGGTTGATAGTACCTTTATACTCATTAACCATTGCAAAAATAGACACTAAAACAGTATAATGGAAACCTTTCTTGACTACGTTTCGCTCACACAGTGGGCTTTATCAAGGCACAAACAGATCTGCCTGAGCAGAGTATATGAACATATATATAGGGAGCATAGTGATGTAGAGAGTCAGATGGAGAATGTTGAGGAGGCTTTATTTGCTATTGACCTGCACATGATGGCAAGTAGGTAAATTATTATGTAGGATAACGATGAAGTTTCCTGGCAATGAGATCAGCTATGTTATTCTGGTTAAAATTGTTACATAGGAAGATGAGTGATGAGTCCAAGTTTCTGCGACACTTGAGTGTTTTCTTCCCTGGTGATGAGTCTCGCGTCTCTGAACTTGATTAAACTGTTGTGGGGAGTTTCTGTGTAGAACACAGGTATTCCTTCTGTCGTCCATTCTGCCTGCGTATTGGTGTTCTGAAATACGGGTTTGGAGGTCTCTGGATGTCTCGTCCACGTATAATTGGTTGCAGTCGTTGCAAGTGATTTTGTATACCTCTGCAGAAGACATTCAGTGCCGCAGGATCTTGGAATCATCACTCACATATATATCTAACAATCTCATCCAGAAAAATAGCTTTTACAATATAGTTAAACCCCTTGCCAGGAAACTTCTTCATCGTTATCCTACACAGCAACCAACCTACTTACCCATCCTGTGCAGGTTCTCAAGTCCAACCACCTCAGTATTCTCCAAATGACTCTCCATGTCACTATGCTTCCTATACATATTCATGTAGTCTTTCCTCAGGATAAGACCCGGGCCAAGATGTTCTGGCGAACCTGCTTGTACCTGTATCTGTTCAGGTAGATCTGTTATGACTTGATAAAGGCCACTGTGTGGGCGCAACCAAGTCAATAAAGGATCGCATTGTACTGTATTTATCTATTTTTCCATCGTGTCAGTATTTTAAACAATTTATCTCCATTGAGCATTGGAGTACAACTGGAGTACAATAGCACCAGACCACGGTGCCTCGTGCCCTCGTGATTAAAGCTCTCGCTTCACACGGCGAGCGTGGGGGTTCGATTCCCGGCGTGGGTAGGAGCATTGGGCGTTTTTCCTTACACCTGTTGTCTATGTTCCCCATCAGTAAAATGGGTATCTGGGTGTTAGTCGACTGTTGTGGGTCGCATCCTGGGACAAAACTGACCTAATTTGCCTGAAATGCATAACAAGCGGATTTTTTTGAATATTATTGATATCAGCTGGGTCTGTATACCTTGTACATGTACTTGTAGAAATAAAGATATTATTATTATTATTATTATTATTATTATTATTATTATTATTATTATTATTATTATTATGACAGAAAATCGGTTTCTTCAAATATTGTCTTTTAGCAATATACAATTTGATGTTTCTCTCTTCACTGGAAACCACTTCCAGCATGTTACTACTGCCATCATCCTTTTCGTTGCTGATAACCTTCCTCCTTTTTCTACCCCAATCACCTCACATTCATTGCTGTATTTTTGTTTTTTTCAACAAGTCGGCCGTCTCCCACCGAGGCAGGGTGATCCAAAAAAGAAAGAAATCCCCAAAAAGAAAATACTTTCATCATCATTCAGTACTTTCACCTCACTCACACATAATCACTGTTTTTGCAGAGGTGCTCAGAATACAACAGTTTAGAAGCATATACGTATAAAGATACACAACATATCCCTCCAAACTGCCAATATCCCAAACCCCTCATTTAAAGTGCAGGCATTGTACTTCCCATTTCCACTACTCAAGTCCGGCTATATAAAAATAACCAGTTTCCCTGAATCCCTTCACTAAATATTACCCTGCTCACACTCCAACAGCTCGTCAGGTCCCAAATACCATTCGTCTCCATTTACTCCTATCAAACACGCTCACGCACGCTTGCTGGAAGTCCAAGCCCCTCGCCCACAAAACCTCCTTTACCCCCTCTCTCCAACCTTTTCGAGGACGACCCCTACCCCGCCTTGCTGTACTTATTAAGCGAATTTTCATTTTCTTATTTTCTTCCTTGAGAAGTTGAACCACCACCTTCAACCCCTTATGCACAGACTCAATACAGTACGATGATTAATTAGATACGTGTATAGCATCTGGTTATCTTGTAGACGTTTCGCCATCCAGTAACTATATCAGTACAGTACATGGTCATGAGGTAATCAGTTCCTCAGCCGTAGTCTTGAAGAATCTGAAGCACAAGCAGGAAGATTGGCGCTTATATACTGGAGTCAGGAAGTGCAGCAGACGAAGACATTGTCACTGGTAAGAGGAACTCCTCAGTGGAAGTAGGTCTTCCCCAAAAGTTGGGCCAGGAGTTAGCAAGTAAGTTGTGGTGATGTCTTCTGTTTCAGGATTCCATGATTTGAAACACTACAAAAGCAAGCCAAGCTGCAATTGTATCGTCCCATGCTAATGTCCCTAAGAACAGTTGCGGGATAGGACAAGTAACATGATCTTCCGTGACCACTAACCTTAGTTACATACAAAGATACATGATGCACGTTTCTTCTCATAGAGTTTGGCGGATTTTTTGTTGAAACACTCATAACTTTTATCTTTCATGCGAGTTTGATTCAAAATGTTTTTTCTAATATCGATGAATTCTGTTACTCATCACTTGTTCACATTCAGTACAATCCATTTTGAACGTGTTTATAATGTAAAACTGAAGCTGATGTAGCCAACCTGCGTCATAATCCCGTTTCTTATTTATGTGAATGATTGATCTGTAAATACGGTTGTGAGTAACTACTAGTGTTTGTATGTGTGAACGTGTGTAATTAATGGTGTTTGTAAGTGTGAACGTGTGTAATTAATGGTGTTTGTAAGTGTGAACGTGTGTAATTAATGGTGTTTGTAAGTGTGAACGTGTGTAATTAATGGTGTTTGAAAGTGTGAACGTGTGTAGTTAAAGGTGGTTGAAAGTGTGAACGTGTGTAATTAATCGTGTTTGTAAGTGTGGGCGTGTGTAACTACTGGTGTTTGTAAATGTGGATGTAACCACTGGTGTCTGCAAGTGTGGATGTGTGTAACTACTGGTGTTTGTAGGTGTGGATGTGTGTAACTACTAGTGTTTGTAAGTGTGGATGTGTGTAACTACTAGTGTTTGTAAGTGTGGATGTGTGTAACTACTAGTGTTTGTAAGTGTGGATGTGTGTAACTACTGGTGTTTGTAAGTGTGGATGTGTGTAACTACTAGTGTTTGTAAGTGTGGATGTAACTACTGGTGTTTGTAAGTGTGGATGTGTGTAACTACTAGTGTTTGTAAGTGTGGATGTGTGTAACTACTAGTGTTTGTAAGTGTGGATGTGTGTAACTACTGGTGTTTGTAAGTGTGGATGTGTGTAACTACTAGTGTTTGTAAGTGTGGATGTGCGTAACTACTAGTGTTTGTAAGTGTGGATGTGTGTAACTACTGGTGTTTATAAGTGTGGATGTGTGTAACTACTAGTGTTTGTAAGTGTGGATGTGTGTAACTACTGGTGTTTGTAAGTGTGGATGTGTGTAACTACTAGTGTTTGTAAGTGTGGATGTGTGTAACTACTAGTGTTTGTAAGTGTGGATGTGTGTAACTACTGGTGTTTGTAAGTGTGGATGTGTGTAACTACTAGTGTTTGTAAGTGTGGATGTGTGTAACTACTGGTGTTTATAAGTGTGGATGTGTGTAACTACTAGTGTTTGTAAGTGTGGATGTGCGTAACTACTAGTGTTTGTAAGTGTGGATGTGTGTAACTACTAGTGTTTGTAAGTGTGGATGTGTGTAACTACTAGTGTTTGTAAGTGTGGATGTGCGTAACCACTAGTGTTTGTAAGCGTGGATGTGTGTAACTACTAGTGTTTGTAAGTGTGGATGTGTGTAACTACTGGTGTTTGTAGGTGTGGATGTAACTACTGGTGTTTGTAAGTGTGGACGTGTGTAACTACTGGTGTTTATTGGTGTGGATGTGTGTAACATCATACCGCTCCTGGGAAATGAGATGTAATCAGGGTCTGTTGAAGAAAGAACATGATAGGTCGAATTTCATGACTCGCGAGTTTCTCACCAGGTTACTCGGACTTAGATTTTGAAGCTCACTCTCTTGATTCGGTCCCTCTTCCACCCTCACAACAATTGGGGTGTCTTCCATCCTCACGACACCTGGCCTCTCCTCCACCTTCACCTAGAGTCCTTTCCACCCTCGGGACACTTGGTCTTTCTTCCACCTTAAAGACACCTGGTCTTTTCTCCAGCCTCAAGAAACATGGTCTCTCCTTCACCTACGGGCTCTCTTCCACCCTCACGGCACCTGGTTTCTCCTCCACCCATGGGGTCTCCTCCACCATCACGACACTTAGTTTCTCCTTCACACATGATCTCTCCTCCACTCTCATAGCATTTTGTTTCTCCTCCACCCTTGGTCTCTCCTCCCTCAGGGCACCTGGTTTCCTCTCGTCATCTGTCAGCATCTTAATGTATTCTTGGCCAGGCTTGCCCCTTCATCGTTATCACCCACTTCCGTCTCACTTCCTCACATCTCCTGCCTCCGCATTGCTCTCACGTTCGTCCCCTGCTCTCACCTCCTCACTCTCATCACCTCCTCTTCCATCTCCGCACGGTATCACCCTCCTCTCCCACTCCATATTTCCTTCCTCGTGTAACATTTCACACCTTTTTCTCAGTCACTTTTATACAGTTTTTATAATTTTTTTAGCTTCCCTTTATTTTCATATTCTTTGTCTCATACATATCATTCTGAATATCTTTCATTATTACTTGTTCTGTCTGTAATCATCATGCATTTCCGAGGCCGGTTTTTCACACACACATACTTCACGTTAACTGAGTTTCCTTGCAGGTCTTGGTGAATTATTGACCGCAAGACAGACCTCGGTTCCTTTCTCTGATACCGAGACTGTAATCAGGGTGTCAAGAGCTTTGCCTAGACGGAGAGAGAGAGAGAGAGAGAGAGAGAGAGAGAATCATCTGGGGTCCATCACTAGCACCCATAAACTACTGGAATGTGTCGGCAAATTTGACAGCCCTCCATGTTAGTTTTCTTGTTTGGAATGGAAAAGTTGTGATAGATCTCAGACGAAAGCCAAGATGGTCGTGGGTGGGGAATTGTGTTTCCTGAGAGATGGGTTGGGACACATTCGTTCATTTGACGTGCAGTATTGTACCTCTGACAGTAAATACAATATTGGGAGAATAATGGTTGATAGGCAGAGTGCCAACAAATATGAGTAAAGAAAAACACCATTACATTAACGGAATACAATACTATCAAGTTGATGGATAAGACTATGCGCAACACCTAAGTATCTTAATTTACGTTTCACCTACGCTAGAGGCGTTCCAGAATAATACTGAGGCGGCTATTATAATGGAAACAGTGAAATTGGAGAGAGAATTTTAATGTGTTCAGTCCCTTAGCCATAACAAATATTCAGTCCTGTACTCTCAATTTAAGCTGTTCAGTCTTGATCCACCTGGGCGAGGCATGAAGATGAACAGCCTAAGGTTATAACTTTTTTACTTTTTTTTTCCAAATAAAACATCTCCTATGTCATAAATCGATGAACTTTTGTTTAAAAAACAATGAGAAAGTCCCTAATTCCTCTCAGTTTGGAAAAAGGTCACCTCTAAATAAAAACTATGAATCAATATATTCGTATCTGCGTTACTAACAAGTACCAACATAGGAAAGTACTAATTGGCAACTCAATGAAAAATATTATTCACCATATATTTACGTTACTAACCATAAGTAGCAACTCTTAAAATTACTAATTGGCAACTCTATAAAATGGAGTCTACTATTATCATTTTCTCATTGTATTTCACAGAGGAGTGTATCAGTGAGCGCCGCTTGTCTGACAAAATATTTACAGGTATAGCCTAGCAGTGTGGGTTTTTTTTGTCAATATTTGACATTCATGTCACTGTGAACTTTTCCAGTTTCTAGAAGTGCTAAGAAATTTCTGAAACGGTAGATATGTTTGTGGAACAATCTAAATCCTGGTATATATAAAAAGCTTAATGAGCAAACAAATCAACTTATTTCCGTTAAATCTGTTTCAGAAATTCAGATTTGTGTCACACGAGAAGAGTGAAAAGTGTTAATGGAACAGAAGAGATCCTCCATAAATCAGGATCGAGAGGTGGTGTGAAGTTTTTGTACCATCTAACACGAGTGTTTAGATTCTTTGAAGAAAAGGGTTATTTTCCTTCGATTAACTTTCAGAAAATTCCGAACATCAGCAATGTGAGGTGGAATACAAGAGCCATTCTAGGTATTCTTGCATTCATTCGTATAAATACATTTCATACACCTGGACAGATTATTGGTTTACTGATCAGATGTACGATGAAAATGACTTTAAGAATCTGTCAGATATATTGAAGCCTTACAAAAAGCTCTGAACTCGTTGAAAAATCACTGGAAGCAGCAGCCGTCCGCACTCAATATACCCAGAAATAATGTGTGCAGAACGTGCAGTCAGAGTTATGCAGGAACTGTATGCTGCTGCAGGAACAAAAACAAACTACAACTTTGGTTTATTCTAAGCAATAAGTAGTAATATATGTACAAACATGAATACAATGATGCTGTAAGCTGTTTTATTTGTTATTAATAATACATGCAATATGCATTCAAGTTGGTTTCGTTACTCGTTGTTTTCATTTATGGGTGACATTTTCTAAAATGATATTGAAATAAAACGTCATTGCTTTTAGGCAAAAGTTCATCTGATTAACATACAGTTATAACCCTAATGAACACTTATATACTGGAGGCGGAGATGTACTGAATACTTTGCATCATGGTAAAGGAACTTTACACCTTAAGATTTTCTTACCAATCTCCGTGTCTCTAATATAATATCTGCCTTTGTATTAGATTGTTTGGTCAGGGAAGATATCTAGGTGTTGCAGAAATGTCTTACACTTGTTGGTATTGTATATAATTAATGGGATTGTGTGTCACAACAACACCACGAAATTGTCATCTGATGGCTGTACTTATTGCCCACAACACCGGAATAACTAGACGGGTATATATTCTTGCATCATACTTACACTGGTGATTTACCTCGAGTTTTGCTGGAGTCGCTTCCTGAGGTCACCCACCATGTATCTTGTTGGTGGCTTGCTCGATCATGCTGTTAGTGCCTACCTGGAGGTTATTCCGGGGATCAACGCCCCCGCGGCCCGGTCCACGACCAGGCCTCCCTGTGGATCAGGGCCTGATCAACCAGGCTGTTACTGCTGGCTGCACGTCGTCCAGCGTACGAACCATAGCCCGGCTGATCCGGAATTGACTTTAGGTATCTGTCCAGCTCCCTCTTGAAGGCAGCCAGGGGTCTGTTGGTAATTCCCCTTATGCCTGGTGGGAGGCTGTTGAACAGTCTTGGGCCCCGGACACTTCTGGTGTTTTCTCTTAGTGTACCAATGGCGCCTCTACTTTTAATTGGGGTAGTTTGCATCGCCTGCCCAGTCTTTCACTTTCGTAGGGAGTAATTTCTTTGTGCAGAGTCGGGACCATTCCTTCTAGGATTTTCCAAGTGTAGATTATGATATGTCTCTCTTTCCTGCGTTTTAACGAGTACAAGTCAAGTGCTTCCAAGCGTTCCCAGTAGTTCAGGTGCTTGACAGAACTTATACGTGCAGTAAAGGATCTCTGTACACTCTCTAGATCTGCAGTTTCACCTGCTTTGAATGGAGATGTTAATGTACAGCAGTATTCCAGCCTAGAGAGTTCAACGTATGCACTACAGTCCGGTTGATCAGGAACTGTTGTAGAAACATCTGTCAAGTTCCCTCTTGAAGACATCTAGGGGGGTTGTCGGTGATCTCCCTCATGCATGGAGGGAGGGAGTTGAAGAGTCCCACTCTCTTAACACTTACTGAATTCACTCTCAGTATGTTCATCGCACCCCTGCTTTTTCATTGGAGGTATCCTGCACCGTCTGCCAAGCGTGTTTTGTTCATTAGTAGTAATTTCGGTGTGCAGGTTTGGTACCAATATCTCCAGTATTTTCCAGGTTATTTTGATGTTTCTTTCTCGCCTGTGTTCTAAGGAGAACATTCCAAGGATTTCAAACGCTCACAGTAATTTTGGTGTTTGTGTTTATACGAGCTGTAAAGGTGCTCTGTACATTTTCGAACTCGGCAATTTCGCCTTTCCTAAAGGGCGCCGTAAGTAGACAGCAATACTCAAGTCTAGGAGAATGAATGACCTGTAGAAAGTCATCGTTGTCTTGGCATCACTTGTTTTGAAGGTTCTAGTTATCCAACCTATCATTTCTCTTACCATTGCGGTAATGAGGTTGTTGTGTTTCTTTAACGACAGATCTGACATAATCACTACCAGGTCTCTAACATTTGATTCAAATTCTATTGAGTGGTTTTAGTTTGTTTGAATTCTGATCTTGTGTATATTTCCTACATTCTTCCGTGGGGTAATAACTAAAATTGGTCCTCAATGAGCATTACATTGTTGTCAGTGGCTCACTAGAAGACTTGGTTTATTCTAGCTTGGAGGATCACTATGCTTTAGTAGATACCACTTATATACAGAGTTTAATATCGTTTACAAAGAATGATTATTGAGACTATTTTACCACCACTCATATACTTAAAAAACTTATATGCTGGGGAGATTGAGGCTTTCTTTAATTATCTCAGTATAATGAAAGTAAATGAACGTGTCATGTTCGCTTAACACATCTTAGTTACCACTCAGACAGAATCTTATCACTTAAGTGATACATAATCTTAATCAAGATGTTAATGCAAAATATAAATGGGAAACAGTAAATTCTTCAACATAAAAAAAACGACAACCCAATGAAATTGACACAAAGGTTCAACACAGCTCATATCTCCACTTCATCCGTGGACCACTTCAGTTAGTGTAGCCTGCCAAGACACAGATAGAGTAGCAATGGTTGTTAGGTAAGACACATAGGCAACAGTTAGGCAACTTTATTCCGAAACGTTTCGCCTACACAGTAGGCTTCTTCAGTCGAATACAGAAAGTAGGCAGGAACAGTAGAGATGTGAAGACGATGTAATCAGTCCATCACCCTAGAAGTCGTAGAATTTGAGGTTGTCAGTCCCTCAGCCTGGAGAAGTTCAGTTCCATAGTCAGGAACTATCTGAAGATCAAGCGACAGTGCGGAGACTTAAATACTGTCGGAAGGAGAGGTGCAGAGTAGTAGTAGTAGTGAGAATGTAGCCACTTGGTACAGAAAACACCTTGGACAACCCTTTCAAGTGAGAACTGTTGGATCTGAGAGGGACCTGACCTCTCAGTGGCTACATTCTCACTACTACTACTACTACTACTCTGCACCTCTCCTTCCGACAGTATTTAAGTCTCCGCACTGTTGCTTGATCTTCAGATAGTTCCTGACTATGGTACTGAACTTCTCCAGGCTGAGGGACTGACAACCTCAAATTCTACGACTTCTAGGGTGATGGACTGATTACATCGTCTTCACATCTCTACTGTTCCTGCCTACTTTCTGTATTCGACTGAAGAAGCCTATTGTGTAGGCGAAATGTTTCGGAATAAAGTTGCCTAACTGTTGCCTTTGTGTCTTACCTACCAACCTGTCGGTATTGTATACTATTTTGATGTTCATAGAGTAGCAATGTTTTGCAGCACGTCTGCCATCCCATAAGTCTTCGCTTCCCTGTGTACTAGACCTGTATATGGACCTCATCCATTCTCACTTCAGGCTGTTCTCATTGGGTGATTCACCAAGTGCTCGTTTATACACACAAATAACAGACCACAAGCAAGACGCTAGGATTACTACTGGCCACGAAAGATATGATTACAGATCCCATTACATCACAACTTGCTATCAACGCTACGAGACTGAACACCTCCTATCAAAGTCAAGGAAATAAACACCTATCAAGTCAAATGATCCGAACCCCTAAAAATTACAGATCCACTTAAGCTGTTTCCAGCATAGTAGTCGCCTCTCCAATAGACTGAAAAGCCCTGATGTACAAACGACATATATTATTAAGATACCTATATACTGTGAAGAAGTCTTATATATGAACCTGTCAGTATTGTATAGCATTAATGTAATGATACTTGTAGACACAACAACACTACCGTATCATAGTACAGAAAACTGCAGTTATATTGCCAACCTCTGGCCCAACTATGAGCAAAACCTACTTCACTAGTGGATCCCGCCCACCTGTGACACTTTGTTGAACTGCTGTTCTGTTCCTCTGCCTCCGGTATGTAAGTCGCCACACTCGTGCCTCTGTTTTTGATAGATTAAGGCTAAAGACTCACACAGTCTTTCACTGTCTTCTGTATTAGACGGAAAAGTCCTGCGCAGGTGAAACGCTCGTCTTTAAGGCATTGCACACGTTTTTTTTTTTTTTTAAGAAAAACCTTTAGAGAAAAACAAGCTTTTATTATGGCAAATTTTTCTCAGTAAGAGACTTTACCATGTTTTTCGACTCGATAAAGATCTCATTGAAAGAAAAGTTGTCTTAATAAAGGTTACCGTTGCTTTCAGTGTCTTTCTATAACTGGGATAAAAACTTAGTACCAGCCAGGGTTTTACACGGTTTAAGTCAAATATTTAGAACAGAATACGATATCCTGGTATAAATAAACTTTTCATTTTTTATTTTTAATTCTAAAGTTTGAAATAACATTTCGCAAATGATGTCATACTGTATAAGGTTAATGTTCTACCATTATTCTAGTTATATAATGTTTAATTTTCTTGTCTATTGGCTAAGAAATCGCTGATGATACCTAGCGCTTCAAAATGAAATATATTTTGGTCTTTAGGTCATAATAGTCTGCTTAGAGTGACTGTTTTCCAAAGTTTGTCTTTTCTTCCTTATATGAATTTAGGATCTTGAATCCAAACGAAGTTTTTGAAACAGTTTTTTAAACATACCCCACATACTTAGGAATAGAAAAATGCAAGTAATACTATCTTATGTGATGTCTGTACCATATGTGAACTTTCAGATAACTTACTCTCTGCTCAGTTCTTCAATACCTCAAGAGTCTTGGGAGTGACACTAGACATTTCAGTTAGTCTCGGTATACTGCGAAGAACTGTACCATGCACTTGCGTCCATCGATTAGGATGCTAATAGTGGGGGCAATCGGAGCGATATTTGATAAGATTACTTATATTGCTCTGATCGTTAGAAGATAATTGAGTGGATTTCACCTTTTGGAAGGATTGAGGACGATTTCTTGAGCCTCTCCGTGTGACTATCAGTTGAAGATGGGACTGTAGGTACTAACTGTATGGCTGCAAGAGTGCAGCCAAATATTAAGTTCGTTGGTAAGTTGACGAGATGTTTCTTTATTGGACGTCGGCTTCCAACAAGTGAATTCCTGCTTCCCAAACAGCAGAAGCTAATCCTTGTTGTATTCAGCTCAAATAATGAAAATATTTGGAAAATATTTTTAACACTTGTCAATTCCAAGTCTTATTTTAATAGATTCACTGCATCCTTAATAAATAATTTCATATATAATTTCAGTATTATCCTCAATTCGTTTATAAATGTAAATCCATACTACAAGGACTGCTAATTGTGTGGGTTGTGATACCAAACAGCCAAACTGAATTGGCTGATGTTGGTGCAATGACAGCTCTGGCAACCAAGTGGCAGAGGTGCCCTATGGCAGTGGTCTGTCTCTCTCATTATTCTTTTTCCGAGTGCTTACATAGAAGAAAAAAATGTTTTAATGAATTCTTAATTCTCGTTGCTTATCTAAGTTCTGACTTTCTTGCTGTAAACGAATCATTCCCTTGGTCTACCTAAGCGACTTGTGGAGTTAAGCGACCTGCCAACTCGTGCAGGGCACTGCTGGACAATCACTGCTGAACAGTAGCACGTAACGCTGTTCCTTGATATTTCCCTGAGCATGTGGGACTTTTGATCCTTCCTTCACTTCTGAGCTGCAGGTGAGAAGAAAAGAACTTTTAGCTTCAAGGAGATACCCCATTATTTTTCCCCCAGAAGATCTTTTATTCTTTTCGAGGCAGTGGATGCTCACACAGTTACCAGAGGCTGTGTGTGTGTGTGTACTCACCTAATTGTGGTTGCAGGAGTCGATTCATAGCTCCTGTCCCTGCCTCTTCACTGGTCGCTACTAGGTCACTCTTCCTGATCCATGAGCTTTGTCATACCTCTTCTTAAAGCTATGCATGGTCTCAGTAGTATCAGTTACCAATAGTATCAGTTACCAGTAGTGTCAGTAGTAATGACTCGTCCAACCGTAACTGATTCAGTGCCTTCTCCGTGAATCACTGACTGTTATATCACTGACCTAGTATGATTTGAATGCTGGTTGCCCTCCGAGGCACTCAGCAAGCCAGTTGAAGTAGAGACGTTAGGGCAGACGGCAGGTCAGGCGTGGGCGCTCCCCATATATTCCATCCAATATACTAGAACATCCAACGTGAGTGTTTATTACCCAATCCATGTTTCGAACCCCACACGACAAATTTGGTGGCAGTGTTGTCGGCATGGATTTACGGGTATTTACGCAGATATCAGAAGATTAAGATGATTCTTTGAGTGAGTGCTGCAGGCGTTCCTCAGGCTAGCCGCCACTTTTTTGCAACCAGCCCGATGTTTCTCCCTTCACCCAACTTCCAACCGGTGTCGCCCCAGCCTGCAAAGCCAGTTACGGCAGTCTCTCAAGCTTCCTGGCTTAGTTCGTGTGCTAATTGCCTCAGTCTTCGAGGAGTTGATCCAGATTTTGCAATGAAGATGGGTATAACGAATTTATTGTCCCATCGTATCCCACTTGAACCTGGTACCAGACTTATATATCTACCTGTATACAGAATGCCTCATTCACAAGTTGCTGTTGCAGAAGAGTTGATCAGTCAGATGCTTGATGAAGGTGTTATTGCACCTAGCAATTCACCCTGGAATGCGCCCTTGATCCTAGTACAGTACCTGGCGCCCAGTGACTGACATCAGGAAGTTAAATGCGAAAACAATTCCAGATCGCTTCCCACGTCCGTACTTGGTGACCTTTTACATAACATTGGAGATAGTCTTTTCGACTCTGGACTTGTTACAAGGGTTTTGGCAAGCTCCTCTTCACGATAACCAAGAGCTAACCGCATTTTCCACTCCTACAGGTCATTATCACTTCCTCCATATGGCCTTCGGGTTACGATCCTTGTCTGTCACATTCTCGAGGCTCATGACTAATATCTTTAGAGGCCTCATAGGTAACTCACTCTTGGTGTACTTAGATGACGTAATTGTCATGTCTGAGGACATGGATATGCACTTGAAAAGACTTGATGTAGTACTGGGTAAGCTTGAAGAAGCCAATTTAAAGACCAAACTGTCTAAATGTCAAATTTTCAGATCAGAAAATCAAGTTTCTTGGTCACGTAGTCACTCCTTGAGGGGTTACGACTGACCAAAGTAAGGTAACTGCAGTACTAAATTTTTCATCTCCCAAAACTGCTGATGCTGTAAGATCCTTTGTGGGCTTAGCAGGTTTTTATAGATCTTTCACTGCCAATTTTTCTTCTATAGCTGCTCCTCTAACTGAGTTGCTTAAGAAAGATGCTCCTTTCGTTTGAACCTTCCGTCAAGAAAGAGCATTCCAAACTCTCAAAGAAAAAATAACATCTGCTCCAATTCTGAAATTCCCAGATTTTTCTAAGCCCTTCTATCTGACAACTGATGCTAGTTCGATTGGCATAGGTGCCGTACTAGCTCAGTACTAGCAAGTACAAGGCAGTTGTATTTGCTAGCCAAGTCCTTACGAAGGCTGAATGTAATTATACAGTAACTGCGCAAGAAGCTTTAGCAATAGTGTGGTCTTTAAACCACTTCCGAGACATTATATATCAGTTCTTGTCTTGACAGACCATGCTCCACTGATACCTTTATTTCATAACACATAACCTACTGGTAGGTTAGCCAGATGGACCTTGACTATCCAAGAGTTCAATCCTACCCTTGAACACTTACCTGGCAAGTCAAATGTAGTCGCAGACCCTCCGTTTAGTGCAGAGGATATAAAGAATGCTCAATGAACAGATCCCATGTGGTCTGATGTGATTCGATTCCTGTTCCAGGAAGATCTTACTCTGACTGTGAAGCCACCAGCACCCATCAGTGACTTTGTCATGAACCAAGAATTACTGTATCGCACAGCCGAGCTGGGTACTCCAAGCAGAAGGGTATACCAGTTAGTAATTCCATAGTCACTAGTGAATGTAGCCTTACAGCTAGTTCACGATGTACCAGGTGTTGCACACCCTGGTATGGATCGTTCTCGTAAAACAAGCCAGATTGAAATACTTTTGGCGTCGTATGGCAACTGATATTTCTGAGTATGCTAGGAAATATAGTGTCTGCATGCAGCGTAAAGGTAATCTTAATGGCCCTAATCCAATCCAGGTGTATCCAACTACTAGCGAACCATGGGAAAGAGCTACGATAGATCTGCTAACTAATTTCCAGTATTCCCTCTAGGGCAACAAACATGTGTGTGTTATCGTAGATCATTTCACCAGATATTGTGAGTTCCTATTGCAGAGAAGACTGCCAAGACAGTAGCCAAAGCAGTTAAAGAACGCATAATCTGCAGGCATACCACTCCCAAGTCCCTAGTAACAGATAATGGAGGTGAATTCTGTAATGAGTTTTTTGAAAATTTGTGTACTTTGTACAAGATCTCTAAATCTACCAATGTTCCTCACCATCCTGCCAGTAATGGGTTAGTGGAAGGAACCAATAAGAAAGTACTTGATGTCTTGAGAGCCACTATCAATCCCAACAGTGAAACTTGGGATGAAGTTATACCTGATGTTCAGTGTGCCATAAATTCTGCTTACAATGTTTCTATAGGTGATACCCCACATTATGCATTGTGATGTGTAGATAAGCCATTGCTTTATGAGTTCTTATATTCTAACCTGAAACCAAATTACAACCCTGATGATTTCATAGCAACCCGTTTCAGCTTAGCTCAAAGTGTTTTATGAAGTGTTTCACTGATTCTTCTGAAATCAACAGCAGAATTTACAAGAGTCACTAATACTCGAGCAAAGCCGACCAAAATTAAAGTAGGTTCGAGAGTTATGCTGA
>NC_091298.1:31132495-31157495 GCF_038502225.1 Cherax quadricarinatus
TTGAAATACAGATTAACAGTGAGAGTTCCATAATTCACTCTTAGTCTGCCCTACGTCATTTTAGAATGGCTATTTTTGTCACATCAGACAGCAAATAAAATTCTGTAAAATATTTGCTTTGAAGCACTGTTAATGCTTCAAAATAAAACATTTAAATTTTTTCCATCCAAGCCTTTGGCTTCTATGGAAAATATTTTTAAAATCATTTTTCGATTTTTATGTGCTTCAGGTACATTTAACCATAAAAATTGAAGTGAAATCTCACTCTTCATGCCTTATTATTATAATCAAAGAATGCGCTAAACCGACAAGGGTCATACAGCTCCTCATGCCTTAAATCATTTAAAATTATTGTTATTTGATTGTCGAAGGCCTGTGGGATTTCAGGAGGGAGTTCTCTGATGATCATGGCAGAATTTTATTTACATATCTTAAGGATCGATTATTTATGACCAAGGACTCTGGAAAACACTCTAAGCAAACATTAACAAGCGGTCTGAATCAAGACATATGTGAGACATGGTTACTGTTTATTTTACATTACAACATGACATGGGATCTCACTTGACGTCACTTTCCGTGCGTCTCCTGACCACATAAGCAGATCACTCCATTGTAGGAAGGTTTAGACGGTTTTTGTGGAATATCTTTGTGTTTGGTTACCGGTAGTGAGATCATTCTTGATATCAGATTGTATTTTAACACCAGGTTCGTCTGGACCTCAGCCAGTGTGAAATTACAGTGTTCTTCTGGTAAGTTCTTGTATTCTCTCCTTAGCCCACAGATCTGGTATGGGTAACACGTACCGTGAGGGTAAACCTGAACGAGAAATACCACTTACTATATTAGTAAAAGTCTTAAGTTCAATAACGGGTATAGTTCCGAATGCAACTTATTAGCTGGTGTTTGAAACCTGACTCCATCATCAGAAACCCAGCAAAGATTAGAAATCAGACATTTCATTAAGACGCAGTGCTAAGTCTTTACTGATTAATTACTCTGGAGTGAGCTTCATCCAGTCGCGGCTACTTTTGGCTCTGTTCATCACTGCCCATTGTTGCGGCCCCCTACCAAACTAGCGGTTAAATGGTTAACCTGCCGGCCGGCAGTACCACAGGGCACGTCATCAAACCCAATGTGGGGACTGCTGAGCCGGCTTTAGAAGCAATAAGTACCTGAACACCTCACGGTACACATCTACTGGCTTTAGAAGCAGTAAGTACCTGAACACCTCACGGTACGCATCTAAGCAGTAGAGTATTCGTCTGATCGTCTTATTATATATATCTACTGGCGTTAGAGGAAGCGCTCACCGCAGCTCACTGAGTCTGTTGGCCTCAGTTACTTGACGGCCGCATTCAGTGAGCTCGCAGCATGGTGTTCTGCACCGGACCACCTTGCGGTGTGTCAACTGGTCTTGAAGGCGGTAGATAGTACTCGCCAGACCATCTTACGGTGTGCTTCTGCCGGCCTTAGAGAGTATTTATAGGATTACCAGGTGATGTCTGCGGACTCACCGCCTACGCTGGTCAACTGTGGGCCGGAGTCATCGGATGCTGTTTTAGTGGGACACTACGTGAAGAAAAGGTTGGAGTGTGACACTGAACTGGGCTAGGACCGTAGTGTGACACTTAAGCAAGTATGATGGAGTGTAACACTGAGATATGCTATAGGACCGTAGTGGAACACTGAGAAGAAAAGGGTGTCGTGTGACACTGAAGAAGGTATAGTTGTAGTGTACATTGAATAGTCATGTGACTGGCCTCTGATAAGAAAGACGCTGTGGGTGATAGTGTGCGACGCAGAGACAAGGGTGTCAAGAGACACAGTAGAGATATTGTGTATGACGCAGAGAAAAGGGTGTCGTGTGACACGGAGAATAGGAGTGTCGTGTGACAGGGAAAAGGGTGTCTAGTGGACACGGTTGAGCAGGAGCGTCATTACACGGAAGAAAGGGTGTCAAATGACACAGTTGAGAGGGAGCGTCACACCACGGATAAGTGTCGTGAGAGACACGGAGCGTCATAAGGAGTTGATTGTAATTTATTGTTGTACAAATGTTATTTATAATTTATTATTTTAGCATTATATATATATATATATATATATATATATATATATATATATATATATATATATATATATATATATATATAATGACACAGTAGTGTCTGATATGGTTGTACCCTGTGTAGGGTTACGAATTATTTATTTTATAAAGATGCTAATTATAATTTATTATTGTAACATGTATATATTATCAGATGTTTATTTACAAAATACCTCTAGACCAAAGATTGTTTTTTATATAATATTAAATATTAATTTATTTTAATGTGTATATATGTATCCCGAACTTTTATATTACTAACACTAATGTAAAACCCAATTAGTGTTTTTGTAATACCCATCCTCCACACGCTTGCTGTCAACATTGTCAGGTTAACCAGCCTTCTTAGAGTGCATCAGTTTGTGTGAGAGTACAGACAGTAGGTTACTTCAGAGTGCAGGTTTACTCAGTTTTCACTACAAGTTCCGGAATTACCATTATATTTATTTTTTATCTCGAATTTTCCCTGTTTTAATCTAAATTGGATCATGTTCATCGATTATTTAGTGGCGAAATTAAACTGTTGATTTTTTTGCCCTTGTGTTTTAAAGATAAAATTTTATTTATTTTTTGTTCCCGTAATAGTTATTAAATTTGTAATCGTTAATCAGTATCAAGGCAGCCCTTAAATAACCACCATTCCCCCCCCATCTCTCTCTCTCTCTCTCTCTCTCTCTCTCTCTCTCTCTCTCTCTTGGAAAGCAGTTCTAAGATAAATTTGACCAGGGGTGCCACAGAATAAGATATGTAACTTGAGGGTGACATCGCTGAGAAAAGGTTGAAAACCACTAGTTTCCTGGGTCGAGGGAGGAGCCTGAGATGTGAGTAGGAAAATCAACATTGTTTGTCATGTCAAAAGCTGCAAGATCATTAAAATCCCTCTGTATAAGATTTCTCTCTCTACCTCCTTCTTTCCTTACCTTTGGTGACCTAACTTGAGTAGGTAGTTGAACAGTGCAAACACCTTTATCCAGAATTCCATCCTCTCGTCTTGGTTAATTCTCTGTACACTCGTTACTTTTCTCTGTATCACCACCCCCCGCCAGCAACCATCCCCAGCATCATCACTCTACCACTGACACCACCAAACCACCATCATCACCCTCCACCACCATCATCACCCTACCACTGACACCACCAAACCACCATCATCACCCTCCACCACCATCATCACCCTCCACCACCACTACAACCACTACCGCCATCATCACCATCACTCTCATATCTCATGTCACATTCCCTCTTTATCATTTTCATTGACTTCTCACCAATATTTATGTTTAAAATATCAATATTCATTTTCATTTGAACTTTTTATAAGACTGCATTTTCATCATCCCAGATAACGAGAAAACGTTCCAAGATGTCAGTCACTTACATCGACTGTCCAACCTGTTATCTCTCTCACAATGATTCATTCCATATCTGCTTTTTTCCTTTTTTTTTTTTTGCTATCCAAGTAATTACCTAGATAGCAATGCCGTACTGCCAATAATCGCGATGAATATAGAATCATTGCTGGGACAACGTTTCGCTCTCAAATCGTGGCTTGATAAACCTTTACACAGGAGGAAAAGTTGTTCCTATAAATGTTTCTTGCAAAGTGTCTTTTCTCGGTTAGTATTTCCTTACTGAAATTCTTCTGAATTCACTGATATTAAGTCGTAGTGACAAGTTCAGCTGAATAGGAAATAATTTATTTGAAGGCGCCGTTATCAAAGCTTCTTCATATTTCATCTGTGGAATTTTCTTCGATTTGAATTTCTTCAACATCTTCAACATCAATGGACAGATACCCGGGCATTACACATGTCTTATTCGTGCATCAAATGACAATTTCCGGCGACTTAATAAGGCTACGTCCAACTTCTACGCCAAAACCTGCTTCTGTGTGCTGCCACCCATGCCAACAAGATTAGCCGAGTGATGGCAGTGTGAGATTGTCTTACTCCTACTGGTGTCGTCTCCCTGTTTTCTGAAGGTTACGAATACAATTAAACATGATAGTTTAATGTTACCTTAGATTCCATGTTGTTTGTTAAAGGGATTAAGCTTCTAAATTAATTTGTTGGTCCTGGCCCTCACGTGTACATGTATTCCATGCTGACTGTACCTTAATCATTATGAAGCTGAAAATTCAAATGGTATAAAATACCGACAGGTTGTTAGGTAACACATATGCAACAGTTAGGTATCTTTATTTCGAAACTTTTCGCCTACACAGTAGGCTTCTTCAGTCGACTGAAGAAGCCTACTGTGTAAGCGAAACGTTTCGAAATAGATACCTAACTGTTGCATATGTGCCTTACCTAACAACATTATAAAGCTGCAGGTCCTCTGTGACCACCTCGTGCAGATTCAAGAAGCATAGTGGATTTTCTCAGATAAAAGGACTGTAGTCTATTACTGTTTATGAACAAGTTGCTGGAGATGCTTTAGTGATGGGATATTTTTGCCAAGATATATATCACGTGAATATTTGACTGGGAACAGCTTGACAGCTGATTCCTTGCCATATGAGGTCTTAACAGCTGTCATCTTGACAGATATTTCAGAAATTACCATCACATACCCAGTCATCAAGTAACTCAACATATGAGAACATACAGGTTAAATTACAACAATGTTGCCACCACTTATTTAGTGACTTGCCGGAGACTCTTAGTTAATTACTGATGATGATACTATAACAGTGTACTTGTCAGTCAAGACGATACTGTAACAGTGCACGTGTCACTGAATATGGTACTATACCAGTGCCCGTGTCGGTGAATATGATATTATAATAGTGTACATGTCAGTGATGATGATATATCAGTGTTGGTGTCAGTGTTGGTGTCAGTGTTGAATAACGTTCAGTATATTCAAGTGGTCTTGTAAAAATAAAATTAACATCAATAGTACAAATGATATTCAGATATCGTACATTAATTTACAAGAAGAACGAAAGTCTCGTATTGAAGGAAGAAAGTTGTGTATTAGTGCACAAAAAGGAAGAAAGTTGTGTATTAGTGCACAAGAAGGAAGAAAGTTGTGTATTAGTGCACAAGAAGGAAGAACGTTGTGTATTAGTGCACAAGAAGGAAGAAAGTTGTGTATTAGTGCACAAGAAGGAAGAACGTTGTGTATTAGTGCACAAGAAGGAAGAAAGTTGTGTATTAGTGCACAAGAAGGAAGAATGTTGTGTTTCAGTGCACAAGAAGGAAGAATGTTGTGTATTATTGCACAAGAAGGAAGAACGTTGAGTATTAATAAACAGGAAGAAGGAAGGTCGTGTACTAATGCACACAGAAAGAGACAGCAGCAGGTCTCACAGGCTTCTCTGTGCAATTTGTGAGTGGTCATAAAGGCGCCTCTGATCCCTTGTAGGAGCATCTCTCTCCTCTTAAAGGTCACATCCTGCTCCCTGTCCTGGCCCAGCTGCAGACTACACACGTCAGGACCTCTGAATGGAAATTGGCCTCAAGGAGACGGGGAGCCGTGTTGGGGAGAAGTGCAGGAGTTGGGGAGCCGTGTTGAGGGAAGGGAGTGGGTGCGTCCTTGTGAGAGAGAGAGAGTGGGTTGTGTGGAAGGTGAGGGTGGGTAGTTGGGAGGGTTCGGGTGGGTTTTTGGGAAGGAGCGGGTGGGTGGTGGAGTGGGAGAGGATGGGTATAAGACAGTTGATGGTAGTAAGGGAGATGGAAGGTTGCCGGAGGGGGAGGGTTGGTTGTAGGGAGGTGGAGGGGTAATGGTGGGGATGGAATGGATGGGGGGAGGGGCTGGGTGGGGGTAGATGGCTTCAGAGTTGACGTCATTATAAATTCAAACTGCAGTTATTATTGTACTTTTGGGGGGAACGTTAAACCCGTTGGGGGTATACAACACCTGAGAAATCTGAAGATAATCAGCCTTGATTGAATTTGGGGTAACAGCAGCTTCAGTTCCTCGAATCAAGAGCCCTTGACCAAACATGAGTATGCACAATGCTATCAACAGGTCCTCGTTGACCCCAAACATTACGTTTCCCTGACAATGGCTGCACCATATGCTACGCTCCAGTGAATTTATGGTACAATAAACCCAAACACACATTTCTGTTGATTGCTTGAGTTGGATCACTCTTGTCAGGTCAGCCGGAGATTGAATGTTGACTCTTGGACTGACACTGAGATGCAGAATTGCTGTAAGCTTATATCCTCTCTACCAGACCAATTTCATAGGTGTCGCCTCACTGCTGCTGGACTTGGAAGTCCTGTTATGTCACCTTCAACTATTACGTATTTAATTTTAATATTATACACTCAGGATAGACTTCTCTATCGTGCCTCTCAACTCGATGTAAACCAGAAATATGAATAATTAGTCACACTATCGTGGTTAAATGACCACCAGTTAATCCATAATTTGGAGAAGAATTATTTAAGTACGTATTGGCAGTCAAAGATAATTTCATGATTAAGTTTCATCTCTGATATGTGGATTATATGTTAACAGTTGGAAAATCTAATATATAAAAGATAAATTGCTTTTGGATACTAGATGTGAAATTGCTAATTTCGTTACTCCTTTTTGAAAAAAAAAAAAAACATTGTGAAATATATTGTGGTATATATATATATATATATATATATATATATATATATATGTCGTGCCGAATATGTAAAACTGGTCAATTAGCAAGAACTCATTTAAAATTTAGTCATTTATAAAATTTTCTCTTATACTTTTAAAGATATATTTTTTTCATTAATGTTGATGTAAAAATTTATAATTTTGCACCAAAAGGAACTTAGAAAACTGACCTAACCTTATTATAACAAGAACAATTTATTTTAGCCTAACCCAACTAAATATATTTTAGATTTGTTTACAGTAATTTAATACTAAACAAACACAGTGAAATATATTTTTTTCGTTAGGTTCAGAATGATTTTGGCGAAATTATTGCATACACAAATTTTCACTTGTCCTATATGGCAAGATGAGCGTTGCTATTTAAGCCAAGATCGCAAGTTCTGCCTATTCGGCACGACATATATATATATATATATGCAATAAGATCACAGTAAACAGGTGATTTCAAAATATGCAAAACAACCACTCTGAAAGAATAGAGAAATTCCAAGCGCTTTCGTGACTACTCACATTATCAAGGAACTAGTTCCTTGATAATGTGAGTAGTCGCGAAAGCGCTTGGAATTTCTCTATTCTTTCAGAGTGGTTGTTTTGCATAATATATATATATATATATATATATATATATATATATATATATATATATATATATATATATATATATATATATATATATATGTGTGTGTGTAGTAGACAGCAACCGCCCAGGGAGGTACTACAGTCCTGCCAAGTGAGTGTAAAACGAAAGTCTGTAATTGTTTTACATGATGGTAGGATTGCTGGTGTCCATTTTTCTGTCTAGTAAACATGCAAGATTTTAGGTACGTCTTGCTACTTCTACTTACACTTAGGTCACACTACACATACATGTACAAGCATATATATACACACCCCTCTGGGTTTTCTTCTATTTTCTTACTAGTTCTTGCTCTTGTTTATTTCCTGTTCTCTCCATGGGGAAGTGGAACAGAATTCTTCCTCCGTAAGCCATGCGTGTTGTAAGAGGCGACTTAAAATGCTGGGAGCAAGGGGCTAGTAACCCCTTCTCCTGTATATATTACTGGGCCACCCCGCCTCATTGGGATGCGGCCGGTGTGTTGAAAGAAAGATATATATATATGGATTATACTGCGTATTCTCTTGTGCAGATTAGTGTGTATGATGCTGTGGAATATATTATGGGTGTATTTCTCAAAGATAGACGTAGTGAGCCATAAACAGAGAGAGAGAGACGCGCACACAGTGTGTGTGTGTGTGTGTGTGTGTGTGTGTGTGTGTGTGTGTGTGTGTGTGTGTGAGAGAGAGAGAGAGAGAGAGAAGGCACAATCACGAGGAGCCAGTCTATCAGCAGCCTGTTGGCCAACATTCGAGGCTTCATTACCATTGTTGGGGAACCCAGGAAGTTTCGTGAACACAGCGTCCCGTCATGATTGTGTTCTTGAGACATTTTTGGACTATAGGCCTCCGGAAAATTTTGCTAGCCACACCTCATAGATGAGAAAAGACAAGCAAGGACAAGGAGGCGGCGTTGCTTTATGTTCTAAGAGTGTATATACCAAGCTCATTGATACTGCCATCTCTAATCACCTGGAAATGATGCTCATACTAGCGCCTCTTAACTAGCGTGTTCAGTGTACAGACTTCAATGGCAGAAAGCAGACCCCATCAACTGCCTTCTGCTTCACCATAAATGTCAACATATAATTGTTGGTGACCTCGACCACCATCTAATACAGAGGGATGCTGATGAACTTCTTGTAGTGCTTGACATGGAACACTTTATTGACTTCCCTACTCACATCTCTGGCTCCTCCCTTTGACTCAGTAGTGAGTAATCTGTCAGAAAGCATAGTCGCTTGCCAACCCCTTGGCTATGTTGGATCACCTGACCACAAGGCTGTCTTTACAATACTGAAGATTCCAAAAGAACAAGGTAAAGAATCTACACATACAACCAGGCTGGGGAAAGAGGAAACTGACCGGCCTTTGTTCTGAGCTCGCCAACTCCGACTGGAATGCTCTTCTCCAAGGAGACGTTTATACCCAAGTGAATGCCTTCATTGAACACATCCTTAATCTACAAGAACACATCCATCACCGGCAATATGTGACGAAGTTTTCAGATCAGCCTTGGTTCGGCTTTCGTTGTCAAGAGGACGCTACTGCTAAGTACAAAGCTTGCACAAGGTGTAAGACTCATGCAACTATAAGAGGAACCTGTACATGCACGTCTGTTGGCAAATGGAAGAAGTCCAAAAGTGGGCCATCTCTAGATGGGAGATCGACACCAAAAAGAAAGATACCATCAGGTAGAATGGGTATTAAAGGCTATTGGTCCCATAGTTTGGTAGGGAACACTCGCTTCATATACTGAGTGTCCGTGGTTCAATCCCCAGCCGGGTGGAAACGTTGGGCATGTTTCTTTACACATGTCCCTGTTCACCTAGCAGTAAGTAGGTACCTGGATGTTAGTCAGCCGGCGTTGGTCGCATCCTGGGGAAGAAGATTGAAAGACCCTGTGGAAATAAGATAAACAGTCCTCGATGACACGTTGACTTTTTTGGGTTATCCTGAGTGCTTTAACCTCCTGGCTAAGAATTCAAACAAATCTTACCTTATCTTAAGGACTGACAAGATTGTTAACATGATGAGATTATTTAAAGTCCAAATCGGCATGATGAGACTATACTAGCAGCCAGGAGAAAGATGACCTCTTTGCCGAACACTTTGCTGCCAAGATGCAAGTTCCTGTTCCTGATCTTTCGCTGGATGGAGGAAGTATATCTTCTCCTTCAATCGCCGGACTAAGAAAAGGCTGCGGACCCATATAAGGTGAGCCCAAGATTGCCGAGTAGATGTGCAAACCAACCAGTCACTTCTAACTCTCATTTATTAGTACTGCCTAGCAAAGTGAATATAGCCTTTTCTGTGAAAGAGGCAAATGTAGTCACTGTTCACAAAAACAAGAGCGGAGAGATAATCAGCAGCTACAGACCAGTGTCACTTCTGTCAATCACTGGCAAGATTCTTGAGACAATCTTACGGCAGATGACACCGTCAACGTGGCTTCAGAAACGGTAACTCTGCTGCTGATCTGCTGTTAAAAGCTCTCTATTACGTGGCACCAGTCACTGGATGAAGCCATGGTCAGATGTGTATTAGCACCAGGCAATGCTGGTGCTTTCGACCGAATATGACACCAGGAGTCGTCGGCTCTGCACTATGCCTCCTTAGTGACTGCCTTCATGGTAGATCTCTAAGCGTACTTCTCATTGGGTTAGATTCAACAAGACACACTATTGGTGCAAGTGCTTCACAGGGAAGCGTGCTTGGGCTATTGTTCTGGAATGTCGACTTCACTGACCTTTGTCATCTCATCCCCGAAATTCATGCTTATACAGACGACTGTATTCTGACGTTTACTTATCCAAGAGAGGACATGCCAGCTGCTCAAAGTTGCATCAAAACACCATCTTACAGCTATATCGGCTCCAAGGAACGATAGTAGGTCACATTTGTTCCAGAGAAAATACAAATTATAATGATTTCTAGGCATGATGATGGTAGTGCTGTGTTACAAAAACGCGATATCTAGTAATAATAGAGATCTCCAGTGAATACTAGAAAGGACTGCCCTTGTATCATCCAGCCTGTTACTGGGTTTTTGTAACAAGTAGTCAGTATCCTGGTCCAATTATTCATTAGAATTTAGTAAGATTCAGTAGTGCTTCAGGATTACAACTGGTAGGCTACTAACTAAAGAAATTTAAATTTAATAGGTTTAATAATAACAATAAAGTTGTCTAGGTGTATATTATCAAAGTAAATTAAAGTAATCAATTGAATATAATATAAGATACAAGTTCCTACACTTCTCTCGTGTACAGTAGTATTGTGCTGAAGGCTCATATCACATCTTTATGGCTTTTAAGTATCGTCTGGTACACTGTTAGCATTTAATAACAAAATACAAATATATACAAGTAAGTTTGTGTGTATGTGTGTAAGTGCTCTAAGTAGTTCGCTATGTCTCAAGACTCGACTAGACTTAACCAGTGATTGACTAAAAGTCCTCCCATTAACTTCTTGACCAACCTGGCAATCAGAACAGCTTGCTTGAACAATAAAACGACTGTTAAGCCGAACAACAATATAACAAGCAACAGCGACACAGAATCAGGAACAAGGAGATAATATAACGACACTAAGTAGGGACCATCTGCAGATCCTCCACAAAAGTCACAAAACTCCCATAATACTGAATCTAAGTTCAGCATTAGAAAATCCCTGACTATGACAGTACACAGATACCAGTACAAATTAGGTCAGAAGCTACAGCTCAGGACCTGAGTTTTTTAGTGTGTGTATGAGACACACAGCCTCAGTACAATGTCGAAAATCACTAAGTCTAGGCCATGCTCAGTGAACAGAGTTACACAGAACCAACAACAAGAAAGCAACAGAGGCGATCTTCCAACAAGGGCCAGCAATGGAGAGCTGGAGAGGCACGTCTTGTTGGAAGCAACGTCAAACAGACCCGAGAGCGAGCTAGTGAAGGCAAGGCAGTCTCTCACCCAGGTGAGGTGTGAGCACCCCACCTTGATCACGTGACTCTCCGTAGACTGCTGCTGTCCAGCAACTACAGAGAAGCTAGCAGGGAAACAAGTGGAGCGATAGTTAGACAAGGCCGACAGCTACTTAACACTCACGAACTATGAGCACTGAATAATATATAAAGCAATATATTTACGATTTAGCTAATATCGCAAATATAAGCAATATAAAATTATATGAACAGGTAATATACATTATATACATTGTGACCCGTTCAGGGGTCGCAATATGCTGGAACTGTTGGAAGAAATAATAAATCTTGCAGTCAAAGACGTATCTCGCATCTGCTCGACAGTAGAGGTTGCAAGATTTTGTACGAGGCACAAGTACGCTCACACCTTGAGTATGCTCCATTTTCTTGGATTGCTTGCTCTCCATCTCATCTACGACTTCTTAACGAGAACAGAGAAAGATGACTCATCTCTCGCCTGGACAGATCTGTCATTTCCGCAGAGCCTTCAACACCGGAAGGATGTGTGGGACCTTACTAGTATGTAAAGGCCAATGTTATTAAGGTACCACAATTGGTTCCACTCCGCGGATAGTGAGAAGTGAGCTTCTACACAACAAAACGGGCAGCAAACAGCAACTACGCTCTTGACTCTACGCTCTCAAGAGCATCACTTCATCTGAGATCATTTATTCCTAGAATGACTCGAGTCTGGAACATGTTCGTACAGCATAATGATATCAAAGAAATAAACTCAATTAACCGAATGAAATCGCTGGCCCACAGATGGCTCCAACTTCATCCTGTTCACTGTTTGTCTCATAAAAGTAAGGCTTTCAAGTGAGCTCATGTAGGTAACAGCTCTTAGCTTTTAAATAAAGTTAAAAACCCTTATTCTAACCTTGTAAAACTCTGTGTAAATAAGGGAGAGAGAGAGAGAGAAAAAAAAGACAGAGACATATACAGAGAAAGAGAGACCAACCAACCGACTGACCGACCGAGACCGAGACCCCTTTGTTTCCACTCATTCCAGGAGAGACATTTTTTTATAAATATTGCAAAATCTGATTAGAAGTTCATTAACTTACCCCTGCGAATATTGGCAATTACTTCAGATTTTCATGAGCGTCTTCATCGAGTGTTGTGACCGTAAAACTAGAGCCATCTTAAAATATTTGCTCGCGAGAATGCCAGCCAATATATGCAGAAGTTCAGTCAATTTCTCTCTTATCTATATAGTCAAAGATGCTGACTTAAAAGTCTAAGTTTAATCATCAGTTTCATTATTTCTTTGAAGACAGAGAAGTCTGAAAATACTTTTTGAACATATAATGCAGATTCTTGTATGTATGATCTCAGAGATCTGGCAGGAAAATATTCTTGTAAGTCGATGAAGTCCAGGATTAAAGAAACAAACACATTCTGTCCATCAAATATTCGGATCACTGAACCAGAGGAGTAATTTAAATATTATTTGAAAGAGTTTGTTAAAAATGCTAGTGACTATGATTTCATATTGAGCACCTTTAATCAAGCGTGATTTTTTATGTTAAATTTAGGCTAAATATCTAATGATATTCACCACCCATTCTTCAACATAAGGCGAATTACTTATTTACTAGTAAATGTCTTGTAGAGAGAATAAAATGGCTTACTGTAGACAAGAGCGAAAGTGACAAGTTAGAGAACAAACATTTATTGGAGCAATATTTTGCTTTGTGTAGTCATGATAAAGCAATACACTGAACGATACATTGCTCTACTTAAACCTTATTCTACAACCTGTGTCACTTCACATCAAGTGGGATTTTGGCAAATTCCTACTTGCAGATTGAAATCTGTCGAACATCATTGCATACACTGGACTGTCTGCAGCTATCTACAATATCCTGAAAAGCAAAAGATAACCAGGAGTACTAATCAGAGGCAAGGCAATAGTCTTGGAAACCATTTAGAGGTAGTATATACTAAAAGTATAGCCGTTAATCATCACGAATATGAGTGGCAAAAGTCAGCGACTCGGAGAACGACAAATAACGCCTATTGTTCTATATGATGCATTTTTTCCCTTGGTGGTTGGAGATGGTTATGCTGGTAGAGCTGTTAGTGGTAGTGTAGAGAGGAAAAATGATGTAGGTGGTGAATATAAAATTGGTGGAGATTCTGAGGATGGTAGAAATGGTGAAAATGAGAGGTGAGACAATAGGGACGTTGAAGATGATGGAGATAGTGGAGAAGGTAGTGATCGTGAAGACGGTGAAGATGGTGGAGACGGTGTAGGTGGTGGATATGAGGGAGGTGGAGTGACAAAGTCTAGAAAGTTTGGAGGGCTTGCTGGAGTGGACAACTTCGACAAGAGGAAAGCTAACACATTCCAGACGCTGAATTCTGACGTCTTCTTGAATGACAAACTCCAAATCGACACGGAAGCTCGCAACTGTTGCTGAGTCAGGAGGAAAGACGACATAAGTACAAGTCTGAGACAGTCTGTAAAATGCCGACAAACTTTCTTCTTTCTGTTTACAAAAGTAGACAAACACCTGGAAACACATTCACTTGTTACTGTTGAAGATCAACATTATTACTGACACTGTTTATTTGGGATTTATTAAGTTAGATAAACCTAATATCAACATTTTTTGTTATCTGTGAACAAGATAGCCTTGTGTCATATTAATGGTATACATTAGCGACAAGTTGATGATTATGACTCCTATGCAACACTTATTAAGCAGCTTTATTATTGAAGCATTTCTCCTGCGCAACAGAGGCTTCTTCAGTCGAATACGGATGATAATAATGTTGGAGAGAGAGGTGAAGAGGTAATTTTGTGGCAGAAGTGGAAAAGTAATTTCGAGGTAATCACCACAAAATTTCCTATCCACTTATTCAACTGTCTCAGGATTTATAACCGATTATCTTCCACTTCCATTTCGACAGTAAAGACACTTAGGGGGATACAAAGGTGTCTTAATCATTAAGATATTCTTGATCGTTATGACACTCTTCCTTCAAGGAAGGTGTTTAGAAACCTGTAAAGGGTTCTTGATCCAGTGAATTGGAGAAATCCTCTGATTCCTTGGATCGCATCTGACTGCCTTGCATTCCTCGGGCTCTGCATGACACTACTAGTTAAACGATCCCTCAAAAATGTATAGTAATAATTATATGAAACTCCTTTGCTGCTGAACAAGTGTTGTTAATCAGAGAAATTAGATATATTTTCCTCTCCTCTAGATCCAACATTATTACCTCCACTCTAGCGCTTCCCACTGAATATAATTCTAATATTTAGGAAACAAGAGACTGCAACTCACGGAGTGCAAGAAAGAACATTAACAATAAGAGAAGGAAGACAGGCCATCAAAGATCTTGTGATACCTAGCAAAGATAATCAATAACCGGACATAAAAGCATTATGGTACCTTGGGGAAAAAACCGCCTACATCACAGCCTAATGTACATAAAGTTCGTCCTGGATAAAAAAAAAAAAAGCTGTGTGTGTGTGTGTGTGTGTGTTTGTGTGTACTCACCTATATGTGGTTGCAGTGGTCGAGCCATAGCTCTTGGCCCCGCCTCTTCACTGGTCGATACTAATTCACTCTCTCCCTGCTTCATGAGTTTTATCATACCTCTTCTTAAAGCTATGTATGGAACGTGCTTTCACTACTACATTCTCCAGATTATTCCACTTCCTGACAACTCTAAGGCTAAAGAAATACTTCCTAACATCCCTATGACTCATCTGGGTTTTCAGCTTCCAATTGCGTCCCCTTGTTCCTGTATCCTGTCTCAGAAACATTCGAGCCCTGTCCACCTTGTCAGTTCCTCTCAGTATTTTATACGTTGTTATCATGTCTCCCCTATTCCTCCTATCCTCTAGTGTCATCAGGTTGAGTTCCCTTAACCTCTCCTCATAAGACATACCCCTCAGTTCCGGGACTAATCGTGTTGTAAATTTTTGCACTTTCTCCAGTTTCGTGACGTGTTCGACTAGGTAAGGGTTCCATACTGGTGCTGCATACTCCAGTATAGGCCTCACATACGCGGTGTACAATGTCGTGAATGACTCCTTACTCAGATGTCTAAACGCTAATCTCAGGTTTGCCAAGCGCCCATATGCTGCAGCAGTTATTTGATAGATGTGTGCCTCATGGGACATATTCGTTGTAATGCTTACCCCAAGATCCTTTTCTTTAAGTGACGTTTTCAGCCTTTGATTCCCTAACTTGTACACCGTCTGTGGTCTTCTGTGTCCTTCCCCGATCTTCATGACGTTACACTTACTGGGGTTAAACTCCAGGAGCCATTTGTCGGACCAGACTTGTAGTCTGTCCAGATCCCCTTATAATCTTAACTGATCCTCGTCCGATTGTATTCTCCTCATCAGTTTCACATCATCAGCGAAAAGTGACACTTCTGAATCTATTCCTTCCATCCTGTCATTCACGTGTACAAGAAACAACACCGGACTTAGGATTGACCCTTGTGGTACCCCACTCGACACATGCGCCCACTCTGAAACCTCGTCACGTACTATGACTCGTTGTTGGCTCCCTGTCTGGTATTCTCTGATTCATTGCAGTGCCTTCCCTGTTATACCTGCCTGGTTCTCCAGCTTTTGCATTAATCTCATGTGTAGATCTGTGTCAAAAGCCTTCTTACAGTATAAGAAACCGCAGTCGACATACCCTTCTCTCTTTTGCCTTGCAGCAGTCACCTTGTTGGAGAACTACAGTAGGTTTGTGACACAGGATATCCCTTTCCTGAAACCATCCTGGTTGTCTTGAATAAGCTCATTCCTTTCTAGGTGTTCCACCACTCTTCTCCTGATAATCTCCATAACTTTGCACATTATACATGTCAGTGACATTGATCAATAGTTTAACACTGTGCCTGTCTCCTTTCTTAAAAACTGGGACTACGTTTGCTGTTTTCCACACCTTAGGTTGTCTCCCTCTTTCGATAGATGTGTTGAAGATTGTTGTTAGGGATACACAGAGTGCCTCTGCTCCCTCTCTCAGGACCCATGGAGAGATATTGTCTGGCCCCATCTCCTTTGAGGTATCTAGTTCACTTAACGCCCTCTTCGCCTTCTCCTAGGTAATATGTATTGTGTCCGCCACTTGACGGTGTACCCCACCACTCCCGCTTTCTGGGGTCCTTTCTGTCTCCACTGTAAATATTTCTTTAAATCTCTTGATCTGCTCGCATGTTTCTCGGTCTTTTCTTGTGATCTCCCCTTCTTCCTTATTTAGCCTCATTACCTGGTCGTTAACTGTTGTTTTCCTCCTGATGTGACTGTACAACAATTTCGGGTCTCTCTTGGCTTTCGCTGCTGTGTCATTTTCATAATGCCACTGGGCCTCCCTATTTATCTGTGCATATTCATTTCTGGCTCTTCGATTTATCTGAGTCTTCAGCTTCCAATTGTGACCCCTTGTTGCACTGTCCTACCTCTGGAACATCCTGTCTCTGTCTACCTAGTCGATTCCTCTCAATATTTTATGTCATTATCATGTCCCCCTGTCCCTCCTGTCCTTCATTGTCGTCAGGTCGAGTTCTCTTAACCTCTTCTCGTATGATATGCCCCTTAGCTCCTGGGTCTTGTGCCTTCTACTACTCCTCCTCCTCCTCTACTTCTTTGGGTGAACCAAGGGCTCGTCTTGGCCTTCTCATTGTATCTGTTACCCTTGGGTACAAACCTCTCCTCCGCTTCCTTGCATACTGTTAACACAAATTCCATCATATCATTTACTGATTTTCCTGCCAATTCTCTTTCCATTGAACCTTTTGCAGGACGTTCTTCATGTCTGTGTAGTCACCTCTTTAGCAGTTTCGCTTCGTTCATCCTCCCGTACCTGCTTCCCTCTCCACATGTAACTCTATTTATTCGAAGCTCATGCCTTTCGTATATGATGTCCTCAATGTTCGAGCTGCTCAAGGTGAATACAAGATTCAGTCTTGCTGGATCGTCCTCTCCTCTCTCTCTGGTAGTATCCCTAACGTGTTGATGCATGAATTTTTCCAGTAGCACCTCTAACATCTTGGTCCTCTATGCGTCTGGGCGTATGTCTGGCTCGAGGTTTTCCCAGTCAATTTCTTTATGGTTGAAGTCACCCACATCCAGTAGCTTTACCCTGCACACGTGGGCCCTTCTTGCCACTTCAGCCAGTGTGTCGACCATGTCTGTTACTCTCGTCATATTCTTGTCTTTGCCTCCTGTGTGTGTGTGTGTGTGTGTGTGTGTGTGTGTGTGTGTGTGTGTGTGTGTGTGTGTGTGTGTGTGTGTGTGTGTATGCGTGTGTATGCGTGTGTGTGCGCGCGCCCGCGTGTTCTCACCCAATTTTGGTTGCAGGGGTCGAGCCATAGCTCCTGGTCCCGCCTCTTCACTGGTCGTTCATAGGTTCACTCTCTCCTTGCTCCATGTGCTTTATCATACCTCTTCTTCAAACTATGTATGGTACCTGCCTCCACTGCCTCACTTCCCAAACTATTACACCTCCCAACAACTCTGTGGCTGAAGAAATACTAACATCCCAGTGACTTATCTGAGTCTTCAGCTTCCAATTGCGACCCCTTGTTGCACTGTCCTATCTCTGAAACATGCTGTCTCTGTCTACTTAGTCGATTCCTCTCAGTATTTTATGTCATTATCATGTCCCCCTGTCCCTCCTGTCCTTCATTGTCGCCAGGTCGAGTTCTCTTAACCTCTTCTCGTATGATATGCCCTTTAGCTCCTGGACTAGTTTTGTTGCAAGCCTTTGCACTTTCACTAGTTTCGTGACGTGCTTGACTAGGAGAGGATTTCAAACTCGAGCTGCATACTCCAATATGGGCGTGACGCACACAGTGTACAGGGTCCTTACTGAGATGTTCTTAGGTTCGCTAGTCGCCCATATGCTGCAGCAGTTATTTGGTTGATGTGGTGCTCAGGAGATGCGCTCGGTATTATACACACTCCAAGATCCTTTTCCTTGAGTGAGGTTTGTAGTCTTTGCCCCTCTATAATGTACTCTGCTGTCTTCTGTGCCCTTTCCCGATCTTGATGACTGTACACTTGGTGTTGAGCTCCATTAGCCAGTTGGTGAACTAGGCCTGCTGTCTGTCCAGATTCCTCTGTAGTCCTGCTTCATCCTCCTCCAACTGAATTCTACCCCATTAACTTCACATCGTCTGCAAACAGGGACACTTCTGAGTCTATTCCTGTGTGTGTGTGTGTGTGTGTGTGTGTGTGTGTGTGTGTGTGTGTGTGTGTGTGTGTGTGTGTGTGTGTGTGTGTACTCACCTAATTCACCTAATTGTGGTTACATGGGTCGATACTCAGCTCCTGGCCCCGCCTCTTCACTGAACGATACTAGGACTTCTCTCTCCTTGCTCCATGACCTTCATCATACCTCGTCTTAAAGCTGTGCATGGTTCCTGCCTCCACTACATCACTTGCTAGACTTTTCCACTTCCTGATTACTCTATGACTGAAGAAATACTTCCTAACATCCCTTTGACTGATCTGAGTCGTCAACTTCCAAGTGTGACCTCTTGACTCTGTGTCCCCTCTCTGGAACAACGTGTCTCTGTCCACCTTGTCTATTTCACGCAGTATTTTGTATGTTGTTATCTCCCCTAACCCTCCTGTCCTCCAGTGTCGTCAGGCCGATTTCCCTTAACCTTTCTTCATAGGGCATTGCCCTTAGCTCTGGAACTAACCTTGTCGCGGACCTTTGCACTTTCTCTAATTTATTGACGTACTTGATCCGGTGTGGGTTCCAAACTGGTGCTGCATACTCCAGTATGGGCCCGACGTACACGGTATACAGTGTCTTGAAAGATTCCTTACTAAGGTATCGGAACGCTATTCTCAGGTTTGCCAGGCGCCCATATGCTGCAATAGTTATCTGGTTGATGTGTGCTTCCGGAGATGTGCTCGGTGTTATATCTTTCGCCTTGAGCGAGGTTTGCAGTCTTTACCCACCTAGTCTATACTCTGTCTGTGGTCTTCTTTGCCCTTCCCCGATCTTCATGACTTTGCATTTGGCTGGGTTAAATTCGAGAAGCCAGTTGTTGGACCAGGTGTCCAGTCTGTCCAGGTCTCTTTGAAGTCCTGCCTGATCCTCGTCTATAATATACTTCACATCATCTGCGAAAAGGGACAGTTCTGAGTCTCTCCCTTCCATTATGTCATTCACATATACCAAAAATAGCACTGGTCCTAGGACCGACCCATGTGGGACCCCGCTCGTCACACGTGCTCACTGTGATACCTCTTCACGCACTTTGACTCGTCGTTTTGTGTGGGCGTGTGCGCGCGCGCGCGCGCGCGTGTGTGTGTGTGTGTGTGTGTGTGTGTGTGTGTGTGTGTGTGTGTGTGTGTGTGTGTGTGTGTGTGCGCGCGCGCGCGCCCCCATTTATCAGACACACATCAGTGGGTGATCCTGAGAGCTAGAGTGGTACAGGACACACAGAGAGGTGGGTCTTAGGAGGGTAAGTTATACCCTGGGTTGGCTTCTCTGCGTGGTCTCGTTCGCGTTAATGAATTATTACTAAAGGCGAGACACCTTTGTTCTCAGGCTCAGTGATACTCGCCCACATATATGTGTTTATGTGTGCGTGTGTGTGTATGGGGGGGGTTGCAGGGGTCGAGTCATAGCTCCTAGTTCCGTCTCTTCACTGGTCGTTACTAGGTCCACTCTCTCCCTACGCTATGAGATTTATCATACCTCTTCTTAAAGCTATATATGGATCCTGCCTCCACTACGTCACTTTCAGGGCTATTTCACTTCCTGACAACTCTGTGACTGAAGAAATACTTCCTAATATCCCTTTCACTTCCTATTGTGACCCTTTGTTGTAGTGTCCCAGCTCTGGAGCATCCTGTCTTCGTCCATCTTGTCAATTCCTCGCAGTATTTTATATGTCGTTATCATGTCTCCCTACACATGTCTCTCCCCGATCTTAATGACTTTGCATTTGGTGGTGTTAAACTACAGGATCCATTTGCTGGACCAGGAGTGCAAACTGTCGAGGTCCCTTTGTAGTCTTGCCTGATCCTCTTCCGATTGAATTCTCCTCATTAACTTCACATCGTCTGCAAACAGGGACATTTCAGAGTCTGTCCCTTCCGTCATGTCATTCACATATAACAGAAACAGCACCGGTCCTAGGACTGACCCCTGCGGATGCCCGCTCGTCTTAGGCGCCCAATCTGTCACCTCGTCACGTTCCACGACTCATTGTTGTCTTCCTGTCAGGTATTCTGTGATCCATTACAGTGCCTTCCCTATTATGCCTGCCTGATCCTCTAGCTTTTGCACTAATCTCTTGTGTGAACTATGTCGAAATTCTTCTTTCAGTCCAAGAAGTGTAATCTACCCACCCCTCTCTCTTGTCTTACTACCTTGCTATAAAAATCCAGTAGATTTGTGACAGAGGATTTTCCTTCCCTGAAACTATGATGGTTGCCCTGTATAAGTTTGTTCCTTTCTACGCACTCCACCACTCCTCTGATAATCTTGTCCATGATTTTGCATGCCATACATGTCAGTGACACTGGTCTACACTTTAATGCCACGTCTCTCCTTTCTTAAAAATTGGAACTACATTTACCGCCTTCCATACCTCATGTAGTTGCCCTGTTTCAGTGGATGTGTTGAAGATTGTTGTTAGTGGCACACACAGCGTCTCTGCTCCCTCTCTCAGGACCCTCGGACAGATGTTGTCTGGTCCCACCGCCTTTGAGGTATCTAGTTCACTTAGAAACTTCTTCACCTCCTCCTCGGTTGTGTGCATTTTGTCCAGCACTTGTTGGTGTACTCCTTTATTCTCGCTTCCCAGAGTCCTTTCGGTTTCCACTGTAAATACTTATTTAATTCTGTTGTTGAGCTCTTCACATACTTCTCTGTCGTTTTTATGTGAACTCCCCTCCTTTCTTCCTCAGCCTGATTATCTGGTCCTTGACTGTTGTTTTTCTCCTGATGTGACTGTACAACAGCTTTGGGTTAGACTTGGCTTTCGATGCAATGTCTTTTTCGTAGTGCCGTTAGGTCTGCCTCCTTATCTTTGCGTATTCGTTTCTGGTTCTTCGACTTATCTCGTTATTTTCCTAGATCCTTTGTCTTCTATACATTTTCCATTCTCTAGTGCAATTAGTTTTTGCCTCCACCTTTGGGTGAACCAAGGACTCGTTCTGGTCTTCCCATTCTTTCTGTTGCCCTTGGGAACGAACCTCTCCTCTGTCTCCTCGCATTTTGTTATCATGTAGTCCATTGTTTCGTTTACTGATTTTCCTACCAAATCTCTTTCCCACCGGACCTCTTGCAGGAAATTCTTCATGCCTGTGTAGTCCCCCCTTTGTAGTTTGCCTTCTGTGTTTGTGTGTGTGTGTGTACTCGTCGAGATACGTTTGTAGGAGTGGTGTCTCAGCTCGGGTGTCAGACAGTAGTGAACAACACTGTAGTATATTCACTAGTGCCTACACAATTCTAGAAAACTGTCTTTCTGGGCATCGTACCATATAATTACTGGGGCACCTTGGCACGTCTCATACTTCATTCTTTGCTATTCAGCGCTTGCAAAGCAGCGACTCGTACCTCTGCTGCATCTGCCCTGTCACTTGACCCAACCTTCTTTTCAGCACGTCTCTGTTGACCATCATTATAAGAATGGTGTGTCGCGGTCCCTATGTAACTTTATATAACTCGCACTGTGCGTAACTTCGCTGTAATATACGTCTGTTATTTTTGTGTCTTTGACTTGCTACGTGTGTGCTTACTGCTCGTCATTCATATTAATGTACTCACGTCGTTGTTGATAATGACATGCAGTCTTTACCAATGTCATCACTTCTAAACTACGTCTTATAAGTTTCACTAGCTTCTTGACTAATGAATTTTATTTTACGTATCCAAAAAGCTGTTGACCGTATTTCATCTACCACTTTCTTGTCACCGTTTGTTTGTATTTGCAAGGGTCGAATCTTAGCCCCATCTCTTAGTCATACACATATCTAATGGTCCTTATCATTTCTACTCCCAAAAATGTATATGAAATCTTCTTCCTCTATAAACCACGGAACGGGTGGGAATTGAAACATGGAAAGTGAGTTCAGTCCCCACGCATTACATGGTTCTTTTTTTTTGGGGGGGGGGGAGGGCAATCGTGTTATTACGTTCTTCCTTCATGTTCTAATTCAAATTCTCCAAATTTCTTTCTTCCCAAGGACTAAATAAATGTTTTTTGACATCCTTAAGACTCATTTTGTTTCCACTTAAGAATCCTTGTCACCGTCTCTCATGTCAGAGTCTCGAAGACTCTCCTAATTTCAAAATCATATCTTGCCAGATTCTCTTCTCTCTTCCAGTGTTGTGAACCTTAATATATGAAATGCTTCTTCCCAGATCATTGCTCTTGCTCTGGGAACTACTCCATTACCCATTGTCGAGACTTTCTCCAGTTTCTGGAAATGTGTGCTTGGCTGAGGAACTCTTGTGAAGAGATCAGGCGAGAGGTGCTTAGGTGAGGAACTAAGGTGAGAGGTGCTTAGGTGAGGAACTAAGGTGAGAGGGGCTTAGGTGAGGAACTAAAGTAAGGGGACTCAGGTGAGAGGTTCTTGTGAGGGACTCAGGTGAGGGGCTACATTATGTACGACTGACTTAATATGCATCATATACACAGTGCTCAGGTACCAGACTGTCGTCATTATGTTTACCAAACATAGCAGTCACCCTCTCGCCACCAGGACGGAAGGGTAACTGCTGGTGGACGGGACGGTGACTGCTGGTGGACGGGACGGTGACTGCTGGTGGACGGGACGGTGACTGTTGGTGGATGGGAGGTTGACTGCTGGTGGACAGGAGGGTGACAGTTGACGGACGAGATGCTGAAAGGTAGAGGATTGGAAGGAGACAGGCGGTAAACAGAAGCCTTGTAGCTGACAGTAGTGAAAAGGTGTCTGGCTGGTAGACGACAGAAGGCTAACAGTTGGTGATGGTGATGAGGGTGGGATGCTGGCCACTGACACGTGGTAAATGGGACGCTGGTCACTGACACGTGGTAGATGGGACGCTGGCCATTGACACGTGGTAGATGGGACGCTGGCCACTGACACGTGGTAAATGGGACGCTGGCCACTGACACGTGGTAGATGGGACGCTGGCCATTGACACGTGGTAGATGGGACGCTGGCCACTGACACGTGGTAAATAGGACGCTGGCCACTGACACGTAGTAGATGAGAGAATGTCAGCTGGTGAACTGGTGGCTGACAGCCGATGGATGAGATCATGACAAATGGTGGTCGAGATTATGATAGCTGGTGGAAGAGATCATGACAGGTGGAGGACGAGATCCTAGCAGCTAGTGGAAGAGATCCCGGCAGCTGGTGGACGAAATCATGACAGCTGGTGGAAGAGATCATGACAGCTGGTGGAAGAGATCACCACAGCTGGTGGAAGAGATCATGACAGCTTGCGGAAGAGATCCTGATACTAAACCAACTGTGACACTGACAACTATGACATTGACAGCTGGTGGAGGAGATCCCAACAGTTGGTGGATGAAATCCAGACAGCTGGTGGATGGAGTCTGACAACTGATGGACAAAACTCGACATCTGGTTCACTAGAGACTGACATAGGTTTTGGTGATTGCTGATGGAAGGGTTGCTGAAAGCTTTTGAATTTGATCCTAACAGCTGATGGATGGGTGGCTGACAACAGGTGGACGTGCTGCTGACAGTTAATGAATGGTGGCCGATAGATTGTGGATGAATGGCTGACAACTTGTGAATAGGTGACTGACAGCTGGTGGATGGTTGGCTGACAGCTGATGGATGAGTGATTGACAGCTAGTAGCTGGATGAATGACAGCTGGTGAATGAGTGACTGACAGCTGGTGAATGAGTGACAGAGAGATGGTGAATGGGTGACTGACAGCTGGTGGATGGGTGACTTGACAGCTGATAGATGAGTGATTGACAGCTAGTAGCTGGATGACTGACAGCTAGTAGCTGGATGACTGACAGCTATTGAATGAGTGACAGCTGGTGAATGAGTGACTGACAGCTATTGAATGAGTGACTGACAGCTATTGAATGAGTGACTGACAGCTATTGAATGACTGACTGACAGCTATTGAATGAGTGACTGACAGCTGGTGAATGAGTGACAGCTGGTGGCCATAATAATGGTTCACTTCTGCTTGAGAAACACCAGATCAACACATATAATCCACTTAATATCCAGAAAGAACAACATTGTTATGCATCTCGTCGATCTGTTTTCTCGCTTCTTAACACGTCGTTGGAATATTTCACTTTTTTCATGCGGCTTCCTACTTGATAAACAGTAAATTTACATGTAAATTACGGAGACTCGCTTCATCCTCGACAACGACAAAATTCACTCATTTACGCAAATGAAGTATTTTTTTTTAGTTAATGTTCTGCGTAAATATATAATATATTTCTGAGGACGCCTCGTACAGTGTTCACAAACTAAAAATAAAAAATAATTTTGGAAATTTTTTTTTTGGGTGGAAGTGATCACCACACTTCTGGAAAGACATCAGTGGGGTGTAGGAAAGACATCAGTGGGGTGTAGGAAAGACATCAGTGGGGTGTGGGAAAGACATCAGTGGGGTGTGGGAAAGACATCAGTGGGGTGTGGGAAAGACATCAGTGGGGTGTAGGAAAGACATCAGTGGGGTGTGGGAAAGAC
>NC_091298.1:31159995-31162495 GCF_038502225.1 Cherax quadricarinatus
CCAGAAGGGTGCTCTACACTACAGTTTTTAAACTGCAACATTAACACCCCTCCTTCAGAGTGCAGGCACTGTACTTCCCATCTCCAGGACTCAAGTCCGGCCTGCCGGTTTCCCTGAATCCCTTCATAAATGTTACTTTGCTCACACTCCAACAGCACGTCAAGTATTAAAAACCATTTGTCTCCATTCACTCCTATCAAACACGCTCACGCATGCCTGCTGGAAGTCCAAGCCCCTCGCACACAAAACCTCCTTTACCCCCTCCCTCCAACCTTTCCTAGACCGACCCCTACCCCGCCTTCCTTCCACTACAGACTGATACACTCTTGAAGTCATTCTGTTTCGCTCCATTCTCTCTACATGTCCGAACCACCTCAACAACCCTTCCTCAGCCCTCTGGACAACAGTTGTGGTAATCCCACACCTCCTCCTAACTTCCAAACTACAAATTCTCTGCATTATATTCACACCACACATTGCCCTCAGACATGACATCTCCACTGCCTCCAGCCTTCTCCTCGCTGCAACATTCATCACCCACGCTTCACACCCATATAAGAGCGTTGGTAAAACTAAACTCTCATACATTCCCCTCTTTGCCTCCAAGGACAAAGTTCTTTGTCTCCACAGACTCCTAAGTGCACCACTCACTCTTTTTCCCTCATCAATTCTATGATTCACCTCATCTTTCATAGACCCATCCGCTGACACGTCCACTCCCAAATATCTGAATACGTTCACCTCCTCCATACTCTCTCCCTCCAATCTGATATTCAATCTTTCATCACCTAATCTTTTTGTTATCCTCATAACCTTACTCTTTCCTGTATTCACCTTTAATTTTCTTCTTTTGCACACCCTACTAAATTCATCCACCAATCTCTGCAACCTCTCTTCAGAATCTCCCAAGAGCACAGTGTCATCAGCAAAGAGCAGCTGTGACAACTCCCACTTTGTGTGTGATTCTTTATCTTTTAACTCCACGCCTCTTGCCAAGACCCTCGCATTTACTTCTCTTACAACCCCATCTATAAATATATTAAACAACCACGGTGACATCACACATCCCTGTCTAAGGCCTACTTTTACTGGGAAAAAATTTCCCTCATTCCTACATACTCTAACTTGAGCCTCACTATCCTCGTAAAACCTCTTCACTGCTTTCAGTAACCTACCTCCTACAACATACACTTGCAACATCTGCCACATTGCCCCCCTATCCACCCTGTCATACGCCTTTTCCAAATCCATAAATGCCACAAAGACCTCTTTAGCCTTATCTAAATACTGTTCACTTATATGTTTCACTGTAAACACCTGGTCCACACACCCCCTACCTTTCCTAAAGCCTCCTTGTTCATCTGCTATCCTATTCTCCGTCTTACTCTTAATTCTTTCAATTATAACTCTACCATACACTTTACCAGGTATACTCAACAGACTTATCCCCCTATAATTTTTGCACTCTCTTTTATCCCCTTTGCCTTTATACAAAGGAACTATGCATGCTCTCTGCCAATCCCTAGGTACCTTACCCTCTTCCATACATTTATTAAATAATTGCACCAACCACTCCAAAACTATATCCCCATCTGCTTTTAACATTTCTATCTTTATCCCATCAATCCCGGCTGCCTTACCCCCTTTCATTTTACCTACTGCCTCACGAACTTCCCCCACACTCACAACTGGCTCTTCCTCACTCCTACAAGATGTTATTCCTCCTTGCCCTATACACGAAATCACAGCTTCCCTATCTTCATCAACATTTAACAATTCCTCAAAATATTCCCTCCATCTTCCCAATACCTCTAACTCTCCATTTAATAACTCTCCTCTCCTATTTTTAACTGACAAATCCATTTGTTCTCTAGGCTTTCTTAACTTGTTAATCTCACTCCAAAACTTTTTCTTATTTTCAACAAAATTTGTTGATAACATCTCACCCACTCTCTCATTTGCTCTCTTTTTACATTGCTTCACCACTCTCTTAACCTCTCTCATTTTCTCCATATACTCTTCCCTCCTTGCATCACTTCTACTTTGTAAAAACTTCTCATATGCTAACTTTTTCTCCCTTACTACTCTCTTTACATCATTATTCCACCAATCGCTTCTCTTCCCTCTTGCACCGACTTTCCTGTAACCACAAACTTCTGCTGAACACTCTAACACTACATTTTTAAACCTACCCCATACCTCTTCGACCCCATTGCCTATGCTCTCATTAGCCCATCTATCCTCCAATAGCTGTTTATATCTTACCCTAACTGCCTCCTCTTTTAGTTTATAAACCTTCACCTCTCTCTTCCCTGATGCTTCTATTCTCCTTGTATCCCATCTACCTTTTACTCTCAGTGTAGCTACAACTAGAAAGTGATCTGATATATCTGTGGCCCCTCTATAAACATGTACATCCTGAAGTCTACTCAACAGTCTTTTATCTACCAATACATAATCCAACAAACTACTGTCATTTCGCCCTACATCATATCTTGTA
>NC_091298.1:31174995-31292495 GCF_038502225.1 Cherax quadricarinatus
CTAATTATTTGATAAATATGTTCATTACATATTTTTTTTCCTTCAAGTCCTTTATAATTATTAATTACTAGGTAATAATTAGTGTCGTAGTGTGTGAAGGCAGACATGAAATAATAAAAAATAGCAAGTTTTTTGGTCATTTTAACTAAGTTGTTCTTATCTGATTTTATGATGGCCCAATTTTTTTTTGCAGATCTTTGCCTATTTTGTGTCGTCAAAGAACGTACTTTTGTTACTTTTTAGTCTAACATCAAGTTCATCCTTTCTGATTTTCTAGGACACTATTGCAACGTTAATTTCATAGTAGCGTTTAGCTTATTATATTTGCTTTACCTCTCTTTAAACATCAACATATATGTCTTTTAGGTGACTGTTCTCTTTTGATGAACCTTTAAATTTCTCTTTTCTTTTCCTCCGTTTTTTTTTCTTCCAAGTGATGCTTTAGTCTCCTATTCTTCTATTTGAGATTATATTATTTTATCTGATTTCTTCCTGGGAATACGAGTAATTTGATGTTGGTGAGGGGCTCTTGATTTAGGGAATTGGATCTGTGCTCCAGTTCCCCGAATTAAGCCTGAATGCCTTCCACATCCCCCCCCCCAGGTGCTGTATAATCCTCCGGGTTTAGCGCTTCCCCCTTGATTTTAATAATAATAACGAGTAATTTGACCAGCTTATACATTACTTACAAATATGACCTGCTGGAAGTAATTTTCGTTACTGTTGTAGAATCTTTTTCGATAGAAACAATAATAATAATAATAATAATAATAATAATTTTATTTACTACAAGTACATGTACAAGGTATACAGGCCCAGCTGACAGACCTGGTCACAGACCGGGCCGCGGGGGCGTTGACCCCCGGAACTCTCTCCAGGTAAACTCCAGGTAATACTACTATATAGAAAGCCCCTTGTTATGCAGAGCGTTTCGGGCAAATTAGGTCCTTTTCCCAGGATGCGACCCACACCAGTCGACTAACACCCAGGTACCCATTTTACTGATGGGTAAACATAAACAACCGGTGTTTCTACCCGCGCTGGGAATCGAACGCAGACCCTCGCTGTGGGAAGTCAGGTTACTGCAGTGAACCCTAGACAGGCGCACCTATGTTCTCCATAATAAACTGGGCGAAAATCTGGGATCTCTGCTACATTAACCCTGTTATGATACACGGTTAATATTAAATGTAAAATATTTGTGATTATTTTTGCCAGGCTTCTCAGTGATCTCTAAATTATTGACAAGGAACTCATTGTCAAAGCTTGATCAAGCAGGTTATTCCTCGGGTTGCTTTTGTTACAAATTACTTCAAAAATGCTGCACTAAATTTCTTATAGGAAGTTGCTGGACTAAAATTCCAGTTAGAGAATTGCAGTCCATTTCGCTCAAACTGAAATCATTTGATGTACTAAATTATAATGTCGTGAAGCTTTAGAGATGCCAGCTTTGGTTGCTTTCCACTTTCTAAGCATTGAAGGTCAGCTTATTTTCTTTAAACAATTGCGGATCAACAGATTCAGTGAATTTTCTTTCAGATTTTACAGAATTTTGGAAGTAATATGAACGCTTCTCCATTCTTCCTTTCTTGTTGTGCAATAATTTATATCCTTATAAGTTGTATTCGTGAGCTGTGTATCGATTTTTTTTTTTCAAATTAAATCGTGTTTCCTGAAATTTCAAATAATTTTAGTTCTTTTAGTTTGTTTGTATCGCTATGACTGCGTAATACACGTTGAGAAAGTTTTCTTCTCTGTCTTTACTATTCAGCTTTGCCTTTCGTCTATTGTTTTTGGTATCTGTGTTTCTTGCATCTTATTCCTTGATTCTATCTAAATGTTTTGCTTTATTATCTTGTTAACTGATTTTTAAATACATATAGTAACCCAGTTAAAGCTTTTACCACAAACCAATATCTCTAAACTTTTTGTGATATAAAGCCTGATACCCAAGCCATCACCTGCAGCCCAGCCTTGGATAGATGCATTCTGTTCCTGGCATACATGTGATTTCTGCAACATAAGAGGCCCCCAGTTATAAATAAATGTCACTGCAATTTACTTGCAGTATTTTCCAGCCAGTAATTAACACCAATTGCTTTGGCCAGCCATACATTGCCAACATCCTTCCATGGCAAAATGGCACATATGACAAATACAATTATGTTGAATGGCCTTCACCATAATAGTATTTGTTTCCCGTATCTGGTAAGACGCTCTTCTCTCCTCTTCCAACATATCCACCACTGAAACAGATAATAGGGTTGCACCTGTTACCAGTCATGATTCTTCCGTATCTGCTAACTATATTCTCCAACCCAGCTCCAAGAACACCCTCTGCCTATTATTCCTATCCTTGTTATCCTTGTAACAAAAAACCTTGTTCAATAATTTCATATTAGAAATTCCAAGCTACAAGAATATTTTTGCCTTCACAAATGGCTTTCGTTATGTCATTTGTCGATGGCTGACTCACATTTCCCAGCAATACAGTGAAGGCATTGGTAATCTCGACAGCAGTTTTGTTAACCTATTTCGTTTTTAGCTTTAATCTTTCCTATAACCCAGTTTCCAGTTGTTGTGGCTGGTTTTCTCTTCCTTCTTCCTGGGATGACTTTTTTTGTTCTCTACTTTAAGAAGCTGTATCTCCTTCCTAGCTTCCTCCAGTAGTGCCTTCACCGGAAGGTGCAGCTACTTGAAACTCAGAGGAGATGTAATAAACACTTCTATTGGACTAGCAGTGAGAATCTTCTAAGCACATGTAAGCTACGCAGAGCCAGGTCTTGTATCACAGCGTATTATCTAACACATTTAATATACGACGTGGACAGTAATCCCTAACTACAATATAATCTCATCTTTGTTTTGTGGATACATATGTTGCTACACATCTGGATCCTTCGTACGTTATACTGACATACTGGATCCTCCATACGATGTGTTAATAAATCGTGAGTCGCCCCCTCCCACATGTTGTGCTGTTGCATTGTGGGTCCCCACACGTTATACTGATTAATCCTGGGTCCCCCATAAAATGTGTTAACATATCCTGAGTCCTTCACTCAATATGTATAAAACATCCTTAATCCTCTACACGTTATACCACTCAAGTGAAGTGAATTTAAAACATTTATCTTATCGTATTTTCCGGCATATAAGGCGCACGACAGAATTATCATAATGGTAAATCAATAATCATATTCAAGGGTTAATTTCCCTCTTTACGCCAAAGCATAACCAAAAACCTACCCCTGACCCTGACCTTGAGAATATAAGACGCAGGGTGATTTTCCAAGACTGTGTGTGAGAAAGAGACGCACCTTATATGGCGGAAAATACGGTATATAATATAATCTTAAAGATCCCAAACATAAATAGATAAATAAAACTTGTGTTTACGTCATGATTAGATTTTCTACATATAAATAGTTCCGGGGAGCATCGCCTCTGAGGCGCAGTTTTTGACTAGGCTTCCTGGCTGATACCGTGCACGCATTCTAGCGTAGGCGACACCGCCTTAATTATCAGAATTATTATTTTTCGGATTAACTGCGATGTCTGAATATAAACTGGTTATCATTTCCGCCAACGTGCTTCTACAATCAGAGAATTCAGGCATTTCCAGTTTCATGTTCTGCTATTGTGAATACAGCTACTGCATTATACAGTTTAAACCCGCGTCCATTATCCGCTCACAAAAGCATACACACACGAATTTTTACTGTCAAGTCCAAAGCCATGACTTAACCTAGAATTGGAATTTGGCTGCCCTCACTTTACAGCCCCCAGTTAATTGTGTGGTCGTGGTGGTGAATGTGAGGTTGTTGTAGTTGTTGGTGATACCTGTCAAGTCGTTGTTGTTGGTGGCGATGATGGCGGTTATGTTGTTGTTGGTGACGATGGCGGTTTTGTTGGTGGTGGTTTTTGTAATGTTGGTGATAGTGGTGGTAGAAGTTGTCAAGTTGTTGTTGTTGTCGACATTTCTTGATGTTGTTGCTGATGTTCTTGGTTTCTTATTTTTTTGTCGGTGATAATGGCAGTCAGGTGGTTATTGTTGCCAACCGAGCCAGGGGACTCGTGCTTTGTTCTGTTCAGTTCTGATAGGTTAGGTTATACTGCTGTGTTTCATATTCCATGATCAGTATACCATGTGTACTGAGTTTCTTTATAAATATTTTCATTGTTCTGCTAAACTGAATTGGAGTTCCTGGCCTCCGTAAGGGAGATAATCCTCAGATCTTAGGGTCTTAAGCTAGTTAATTTTTACAGAACTCTGCTATTTCTTTTGCATGGACATGAGTGTGTTGCGATACGGGGATATCTTTCTCGAATCACACACCTTATGTTTGTCTCAGGGGACTTGTTTTGGGAAATGATCAAGATTTGTGCTTTTTTTTATTTTGCTCTTTCCGTGACCTTCCTTTTGTTCCCAGAAAGCTTAATTTCGGTCTTCTTTTCCTTTCTACCAACATCTTAACTTTACTTTTGCTTGGATTAAACTTCTTTAACTATTTACTGGACCATTCTTGAATGCTGCCCATGACTCCCTACACAACTTTTCTAGTTTCTTTAGCTTGTATTATCCTACTTATTATTACACCATTTAAAAACAGTGCTCTGTAGGAGTGGTGTTCATTAATGTAAACTGAGAACAATACGGGACCCAACATTAGTCTTGGTGAGACGCTGCTAGTTACACTCCACCATTCTCATAATACATCCGTTAAAATGAGTCTATTGTATGTTGTTTTGTTCGATTATTCCCTTCAACATGTTTCGTATTGAAGGGAAAGTAATATCCTCTCCGTAACCACGGACTGTTTCTCTCATTTGCTGAGAAGCTTCTTATACGATGCAATACAAAAACTTCATTACATCCATCAATCTTTCTGGTTCCAGTCTAACTAGAGATAGGATATGATGTCTTTTTTTTTTTTTAGGTGTGCAAGACACTCCCTTTCATTGCTGAAGTATTTACTAAATATTTTAAAATTTTATTTATATATTTTCATGTAGTTTACACGTTGCACTGAAAAGGGATACTGTCATCCATTTAACTCTTGTGTTTTCCTTATGTGTCTAATTTATCAACATGTGCAACTCTTGGGTATCTTTATTGAGGAAACGTTTCGCCACACAGTGGCTTCGTCAGTCCATACAAAGGAGAATCTTGAAGAACAGGAGTAGAATGAGGTAATCAGTCCCTCAACCTTGAGTCGATATGGTCAGTCAATCAATCTTGAAAAGAATACGGCATAAGTGTGGAGAAGGAGCTTATAAACCGTAGGCAGGAGAGATGCAGCAGTCGTAGGTGGTGTCACATTTGTTGAATGTGGAAGTAGGTCGTGCCCAAGGGTTAGGCAAGCGAAGAATTCCCGAGTATTAAGATCCCAAGAAGTTGCAGTGTCTGACAGGATTGTAGATGAATGGTTCAGAGAACCGACATGTTGATAAATTAGACACATGTGCAACTCTTGGGCATCTTTATTGAGGAAACGTTTCGCCACACAGTGGCTTCATCAGTCCATACAAAGGAGAATGTGCAAGAATGGTATATAATACCGACAAGATGAAATTAAGACACATGTGCAACATCTGGGTATCTTTATTGTAGACGTTTCGCCATCCAGTGGCTTTATCAATACAAATTCTAGGACATAACTTGAAGACAGTAGGACTATATACAGAAGATGAACTAATCAGTCCCTCAACCTTGGAGTAGGTGCGAAGAGCACCGTAGTCGTGGAGATTCTGAAGCAGAAGCAAGGAGCCTGGTGCTTATATAGTAACGTCAGGTGTAGCAGACGAGGGCATAGTCACTGGTAGGCGGGATTCCCCAGTGGAAGTAGGTCCTTCCCAAAGAGATGGGTTAGTTGTAGTAGTAGTTGTCGTAGCCGTGAAAGGAGTAGAATGAGGTAATCAGTCCCTCAACCTTGAGTCGATGTGGTCAGTCCATCAATCTTGAATAGAATACGGCATAAGTGTGGAGAAGGAGCTTATAAACCGTAGGCAGGAGAGGTGCAGCAGTCGTAGGTGGTGAAGAACTGACGCCTATATAAGCGCCAGTCTCCTTGCCTCTGCTTCAGAATCTCTAAGACCACGGTGCTCTAAACACCACCTCCAAGGCTGAGGGACTGATTACCTCAACTTTTGTATATAGTTCTTCAGTTTTCTTGTTATGTCCAAAGAATCTGTATTGATAAAGCCACTGGATGGCGAAACGTCTACAATAAAGATAACCAGATGTTGCACAAGTGTCTTAACTTTCATCTTGTCGGTATTGTATACCTGTCTTGCACAACAACAATGTTTTTTACCTTCCGTGGTGTCGTTTGTCGTGACGGTCTCATTAGTCGACTCACATTCGTCGGGTAGCACGAAGAATGCATTACATGTTTCCACAACAGTTTCCACAGTAGTCTCTTCTTCATGGTTTCTACCTTTCCATTCGTCTTCTTGATCATCAACTTCGTTCCATACTGTCCAGTTTTGAGACTCTCTGATCGCGGGTTCTAACCCCACCCGTGGTATGGTTTCATACTGTCCAGTCACTGTCCAGGTTCCCTTTTTAACCTGAGGACTCACAACAGGAGGACTACTACGAATCCTCTTGTTTTTCTCAGTCAATCGCCGTATCTCTATCTTCGCTATCCTCAATTCCTCGTTAAGCTGCTGGTAAAGTTGCTTGATGGAGGGCATCTTGGTTCAGTCCACAGAGCACACACAAGTCACGTCTTCACAGGTAAAACACGTTCTATGAGCCTAATAACATGCCTGTTCACAGCATGTAATCTGCACTGTCAAAATTCACAACCCCGTGGACCAAACCTGCTGACAATAAAAGCAGATTATTGTTCAACTCTTCTGGTTTAAGTTTCTGAAGCTATCGTTCACGTTTTGTTGTGTGTGGGGGAGGGGGTGTTTCTGTACTCACCTAGTTGTGGTTGCAGGGGTCGAGTCACAGCTCTTGGCCCAGCCTCTTCACTGCTTGACCGCTACTCGGTCACTCTTCCTGCTCCACGAGTTTTATCATACCTCTTCTTAAAGCTATGTATGGAGCCTGCCTCCACTACATCACTACCCAGACTATTCCACTTCCTGACAACTCTGTGACCGAAGAAATACTTAAGAACATAAGAACATAAGAAAGAAGGAACACTGCAGCAAGTCTACTGGCCCATGCGGGGAAGGTCCATGCCAACCCCCGGCTTAGACCAATGGCCCACCCAGTCAGGTCACCTTCACTTATGGAGCAGGCATCTGACCCAGTAGCACCAGCTAGTCAGGTCCAACTCACACCCAACCACACCCACACATGTATTAATCTAACCTATTTTTAAAACTACACAACGTGTTAGCTTCTATAATGGTACTAGGGAGTTTGTTCCAGTCATCTACAACTCTATTACCAAACCAGTGCTAACATCCCTGTGGTCCATCTGAGTCTTCAACTTCCAACTGTGACCCCTTGTTGCTGTATCCCAACTCTGGAACATCCTGTCTTTGTCCACCTTATCGATTCCACTCAGTATTTTATATGTCGTTATATGTACTCACCTAATTGTGTTTGCAGGGGTCGAGACTCAGCTCCTGGCCCCGCCTCTTCAATGAGGGCTACTAGGTCCTCTCTCCCTGGTCCATGAGCTTTATCATACCTCATCTTAAAGCTATATATGGTTCCTGCCTACACTACCTCACTTGCTAGGCTGTACCACTTCCTGACTACTCTATGACTGAAGAAATACTTCCTAACATCCCTTTGACTCATCTGGGTCTTCAGCTTCCAATTGTGACCCCTTGTTTCTGTGTCCCCTCTATGGAACATCTTGTCTCTGTCCACCTTGTCTATTCCACACAGTATGCCGATTTCCCTAAACTTTTCTTCATAGGACATTTTCCTTAGCCCTGGAACTAACCTTGTCGTGCTTGATCAAATGTGGGTTCCAAACAGATGCTGCATACTCCAGTATGGGCCTGATGTACACGGTGTACAGTGTCTTGAACGATTCCTTACTAAGGTATCGGAATGCTATTCTCAGGTTTGCCAGGCACTCATATGCTACAGCAGTTATCTGGTTGATGTGTGCTTCCGGAGACGTGCTCGGTGTTATACTCACCCCAAGATCTTTCTCCTTGAGCGAAGTTTGCAGTCTTTGGCTACCTAGCCTTTACTCCGTCTGCGGTCTTCTGTGCCCTTCCCCGATCTTCATGATTTTGCATTTAGCGGGGTTAAATTCGAGAAGCCAGTTGCTGGACCAGGTGTCCAACCTGTCCGTGTATCTTTGAAGTCCTACCTGATCCTCATCTGATTTAATTCTCCTCATTAACTTCACATCATCTGCGAACAGGGACACGTTGTGTGTGTGTGTGTGTGTGTGTGTGTGTGTGTGTGTGTGTGTGTGTGTGTGTGTGTGTGTTTGCGCGCGTGTGTGTGTGTGTGTGTGTGTATGTGTGTGAGTGTGCGAGTGCGTACGTTCTTGAATAAGTTTCTGTACTTTGCTCACCTTTATGTGGTTGTTGGGGTCGAGTGTCATCTTCTGTCCTACCCTCTCTGCTAGCCTCTTCTGGGCTGTCCCCCTCCTGGTTGCGTTATCCTTAAATATTCTTAAACCTATGTACGGATCATGCCTCTACCACTTAGCTGTACAGTTCTTTCCACTTCCTGACCACTTTGAGGCAAATGAAACATTTCCTAACATGCCTGTTGCGCATTCGTGTTTTAGCTGCCAGCTGCGATCTCGTGTTAATGTTTCCAGTCTCGTATACACCTTTTTCTTGTTCCTGTTTTTCTGTGTTCCTTTGGAGTTTGCAGGGTTTACGTTTCATCACTAATGTCCGCTACCTGCTTCTTAACTCTCTGTTGCCTAACCTAATCTGATTATCACACACCAGTTATTATAACTGTTTACCCTTTCAGACTCCGATCTATTGTTTTCCATTCCTCCATGTTGTTCTCCAGTCTATTCTTACGCTATGACTCGTGAAATCGTTATGACACGATTGCAAACAAACCATACCACGGTCTGGACTTTTATGATTCTCTGATCGTGGGTTTTATCCCCACCGATGGTATGGTTTATTCTCACACTAAATACTTGTTTACTAACATCATTGTGACTCGTCTGAATGCTCAGTCTCCATCTGCTTCGCTTCGCTCTCGTTCTATACATTACAAACTGTCTGTTTTTAATCAGCCTTGTCTGTTACGCGAAGTAGTTTGTATGTTGTAATCATGCCCCTTTTTATATCACCTCTCTTCGAATACTGTGAGGAAAAGTTCAAGAAATCTTCGAAGTTTTTGTTTCATTGTTCCGTTACCAACCTGATGGATAACCTTCTTTCTGTTTCCAAGTTGAATTCGTGATTTATAAGGCTCCACCTCCAAGCTGTTGCAACATATTCGAGAAAGGCTGTTTAGCTCTTTCAAGACTTCCTTGTTCAGATTTTTGAATGTCATTGGTATATTGACTAGTCCAAGTCCACTGCTTATGTTACGCAGTGTGTGGATGTTTCTGGGGACAGAATTCCAGCAGCGGCTTAACTGACCATTCCTGCAACCTGTCCAGTTTTTCTTGTTGTTTTGTTATGTTATCAGTTGTGTTGTATTCTTCCTTCACTGTACCACAATCACAGTCTTTCTAAACACCCTACCAAAACCACAGTGTCTTCTTTCAGCCTGTCACAACAACCATAACAAATGTCTTTCTTCACCCTACTACAACCATTATCTTCCATCACTCTTTCACAACCACTGTGTCATCCATCACTCTTTCACAACCACTGTGTCATCCATCACTCTTCCACAACCAGTGTCTTCCATCACTCTATCACAACAACACTCTTCCTTCAACTTTGTCACAACCACTGTGTCTTCCTTCACCCTACCACTGTATCATCCATCACCCTATCAAAATCACAGCTTCTTTCTTCACTCTACCACAGTCATAGTCATCCTTTACTCTACCACAAGCACTCTTCCTTCATCCTGGAGCTGACTGTACCACTCATAGATGGGAACAGTCGACACAATTAAAAAACAATATCCCTGGATTTCTCCATTGTCTGTCCTGGAGGTTGCTGATGGCCTGCAACGCATGGTAATCACATTTATAGAATGCTCGAGTCTTGTCAGGTGGACTGAATTGGATTTGGAACGTTCACTCCAGCTCGCTGGCTGATGTGGATGTAATTCTCGGTAGTGTGAGCTATATTTTGATGAATAAGAGACATTTACACCGGTGGCCTGGTGGCTAAAGCTCTCGCTTCACACACGGAGGGCCCGGGTTCGATTCCCGGCGGGTGGAAACATTTCGACAAGTTTCCTTACACTTGTTGTCCTGTTCACCTAGCAGCAAATAGGTACCTGGGTGTTAGTCGACTGGTGTTGGTCGCATCCTGGGGGACAAGATTAAGGACCCCAATGGAAATAAGTTAGACAGTCCTCGATGACGCACTGACTTTCTTGGGTTATCCTGGGTGGCTAACCCTCCGGGGTTAAAAATCCGAACGAAATCTTATCTTATCTTACCAGTGGCTATTTTAATCAAAAACAGAGGATATGTAGTTAAGGCGGTGAAAGAAGTGAGGGGATATTTTGACAGGATCAGTCCCTCGGCTATTTCGGAATTATATATCATTGACGAGATGCGTAATATTTCGCATATGTTCTACAAAATTATCGTTTTATTTTCCTTGGTTCTTAAATAACCCACGCCTTTATGAGGAAAATTTACATGCTCTGTCATTATGACGTCCATCACAAAATGAAGTTGATTGGTTATTTGTGAATTCTATTTTTCAGGCAAAATGGTAAGAAAAATAAACTTAACATTGAGCATCATAATCTTGCTGATAAGTTAAAAAAAAAAAAAGGATGACGCCTTAAAGTCTGGGATTCACTGATTATGTCTCACGAATCGTAATGACACGATTGCAAACAAACCATACCACGGACGGGGATAGAACCCGCGATCAGAGAGTCTCAAAACTCCAGACCGGTCTGGAGTTTTGAGACACTGATCGCGGGATCTATCCCCGCCCGTGGTATGGTTTGTTTCACTGATTATATCGAGGCTGACACAACAGTTGAAAGAAACAGCTGCAGCCTATCACAACAAGCTTACAGTTACTTCTTTGAACTTATACTTTGTTATATTTTGTAAGCTATATTTCTATCTTAAATTTTCCACTATTTAGTATAAAATTAACTGGCTTAAGGGACTAGGTATTTTAAATATTTGTTAATGTAACAAACATTATTTGCTGATATTCTAACAATATTATACAAAATACATTGTCTGAACTTCCCTGCCAGTATTTAAATGCGAACACACACACTCTTTAAATACAATTTCTGGAGATGCATAGCGTTTTTTTTTTTATTTAAAGTACTGATGATGGGGAACTGACTTTCTGAAAGTTATGAATAGAGATGCTATACCACAAATGATCCCACATGGAGAAAAGAGAAGAAAATAAGGATGCTGTAAATAACCGCCTCCATCTACCCCTGTCTTTAGCAGTCCGGTGAAATAGAGGACTACTGATCTCCCAGGGTCATTTGTTAAACAAAGAGAGAACTAATGCGTTCCTAAGGACGTTTCTGAAGCAAGAAGAGCATTATTGGTTAGGAGGGTCGTTTCTTTAGCAGGGAAAGTCCTTCTAATATTCCAGGGTCCTTTCGTAAGTAAGGAAAACACTATTGGCCTCTCAGGGTCTTTTTAATGCACATAGAGCACTACTGATTTCCCCAGGTCGTTTCTTTTGTACACCCGATACACATCAGTGAAGAAGACTGGCCTCTCAGGGTTGTTACTCATGCAAGGAGAGCATGACTGGCTTCCCAGGGTTGTTACTTATGCAAGAAGAGCACGACTGGCCTCCCAGGGTTGTTGCTTATGCAAGGAGAGCACGACTGGCCTCCCAGGGTTGTACTTATGGAAGGAAAGCACAACTGACCTCTCAGTGTTGTTACTTATGCAAGAATAGCACGACTGGCCTCCCAGGGTTGTTGCTTATGCAAGAAGAGCACGACTGGCCTCCCAGGGTTGTTGCTTATGCAAGGAGAGCACGACTGGCCTCCCAGGGTTGTACTTATGGAAGGAAAGCACAACTGACCTCTCAGTGTTGTTACTTATGCAAGAAGAGCACGACTGGCCTCCCTGGGTTGTACTTATGGAAGGAAAGCACGACTGGCCTCTTTTTCAGAAAGAGAACTTGAGAACTTCTAACCTCTCATGGTCGTTAGTCGGTTCTCATTAGTTGATTTCTAGACACAGAACGTAATAAGCAGGAATAATGTCTTGCCGTCTTCTGTTTCTTTGTCACTATAGTAAAATAATGAAAAATTGTTTTACTCCCTCGCTAAAATAAGTTTTTCTTTTTGTGAAAATAAGTTAAAAATTAGAAAGAATTTTTTTTTTCAGATTCCATAACATGAAATTTATTTGTCTAACTAAAGTTAATTCTTCTGAAATATTATAATGCTTTTGCAGAAACTTTTTACGTAAATTCCACCGTTTCGTAGTACAAAATTAAACATGACAGATCCAACGTGGTGAAGGATAATCCAAGTGTTAGTGACAGGAGTAATTCCTGTCGTACTGCAAGTATCTTCTGGGTTTTTATTTCACCTCATGAACGACACCATCACTCCCAGTTTCCTATTGTAGGCAAAAGTGTGAAGAATATAAAGTACTGTGTGTGTGTGTGTGTGTGTGTGTGTGTGTGTGTGTGTGTGTGTGTGTGTGTGTGTGTGTGTGTGTGTGAGGGTAATCAAATTATGTGTCATTGCCTCTTTGGCCTTATCAGTCCTACTTTTGAAACTATGTACTGTAATGTTTTTGATTCTACCAATTCCTCATCTACCTCGTTCCACTTATTTGCCGCCCTAAGACTTTAAAATTATTTTCTAACGTCTATGGGGTTTACATGTGCCTTTAACTTTCATGTATGACCGCTCGCCGCTATGTTTCGCATTTTAATGTCTGCTCCGTCAAATCCCTTGAGTATCTTGTATGTCGTAATCATGTCTTTTTTAATCCTCAATTTGGCGTCTCCTTATAACTCAAGTAACACAGTTCTTGTTGTAAACCATTATTCTATTTTCTTGTTATCGTTCATGCGTGTCCAAGAGTAAGTCAGGCTGATGTCTGACATATCTTAAAAAGAGTTTCCTAAATGATCATTGAAGTTTCTGGAAGCACTTTTGAGAGTAGCTAACGTTGCATATACTGCAGATGTTATTCGATTTATGTGTACCTCTGGTGGTATGCTGGATGTGATGTCCACTAAGATTCTCATCCTCGATAGATGAAGTTCATTGCTTCACAGTCTGCTTCGCATCGGGTCGTCTTTCTCAATTCCCAATTTTCATGAGCTTTCAGTCATTAGAGTTGATCTTCAGTATCCACTTCTTTGATCACTCTTCCAGATTATCTAGGTTTTCTTGGAGATATTTTCTGTCTTCCGTTTTAATACTTCTCATTAATTTTACGTCATCGATAAACAATGAAGCATATTATTCAGTTCCATCTGGAAAGTCATTTTCATACATTAGGAATAATAATAATCCTAGAACTGGTTCTAGTGGAACCCCTCATACCGCACTTTCTCTCCCTGAAATGTCCATCCTTGCTTTCATCGTCTTCTATTTGTTCATTAGTCATTAGGCACAGTGTTCCCCGACCCACCGAAGGACTTTGCCTTGTATGTGAATCTCTGGTAGTGTGCATATATATATATATATATATATATATATATATATATATATATATATATATATATATATATATATATATATATATATATATATCACTAGTAGTAGCATTAAGATTAAAACAAATTAGAAAAATTTTGTAAACACGACCAAGGAAAAGTTTGGAAGAGACGCGTAATGACAGCCACCTAATACTTCAGCGAAATTTTACTCAAGGTGTAATATAATGTAATAAGAGAGAGAGAGAGAGAGAGAGAGAGAGAGAGAGAGAGAGAGAGTGTTAGTCAATAGTGTTAATGTTCCAATAACTTATTATTTAGATCGTTGTGTTGAGTGCAAGAGTGTCATTTATTGTCATTAATGCACCGCTAATAACACTTATAATGGCCGGCAGAGACGCAGCTGTAATTGCGACTGCTGTTTCAATTGAAATTACTGCGTGAGTAACTGTGCAGTCATTACTGCTCTTGCTGATGTAGTGTTTCCTGGCTACATGCTTAAGTTCCCACCACCAATTGTACTACTGCCGTTGTTATTTACACCAGTTACACTATTCTTACCATTAAAAACACACTTTGTTTTTATTATTAACGTTATTGACTTTCCTTATTAATATTTTTAATATTTTTAAATGGTAGATGAGCTTTTTACAGTTCCACAGCGAAAAGTAATGATAGTCAACCCAAAATACATAAACACCGCCCTATCAAGTGAATTTCCTGGAAATTCTAACTCTACTCCGAAAATTTTAAAATCAGTATGGCATTTGAAAATAGTGACATCAAGAAACATCAGAATAAGAAATTCCCAGAAAATGGTGATGATTGTGTCTATTATCGTATGTACAGAATGCGACTTTTTTTTATAAAGGCAGACTGGAGGAAACTTGGAATTAATAAAACAACAGAACCAATATATCATTGGAACTTGCCACGAGTCGAAGGCTCCGTTTTTTCATTCAAGAATTTTTAATCATTCATTAGACTAGTTAAAAATAAAAATAATAAAAATCCCATGAAAATCAATGGTTGAACAAAATAGTATATTCAAGTTCTATATGAAGATTCCATTACTCTCTGGTTTAAGCTCATTCAAAATTAACAAAATAAATAAGAATTTTAAGTATGTTGATAACCATCTCACTTTACAAGACATACCTATTATTATCTGATATAAGTTTTGATCTAAAAAAATTTCTGGTTCATTAGTGTCTTGGTTTTCTTGCATCAAAACTACGTGTAAGGCGGATCTGAATTTGAAGTAAGTCAGATGCATCTCAGGTGAAATGCTCGGTATAAAACTCACGAAGAAGTCCTTCAGTAAGGTTTGCAGATATTGCACCCTAGCCTGTAATCCGTCTGTAGTCTTCCACCATTTAAAATTTTCAAATCTGTGATGTTGCTGGGGTTGATTTTGTGCAGTTCGCGCGCACGTGTGTGTGTGTGTGTGTGTGTGTACTCGCCTATTTGTACTCACCTAGTTGTGGTTGCAGGGTCGAGGCATAGCTCCTGGTCCCGCCTCTTCACTGATCGCTACTAGATCCTCTGTCTCCCTGCTCGATGAGCTTTATCATACCTCGTCTTAAAACTATGTATTGTTCCTGCCTCCCCTACGTCACTTGCCAGACTATTCCACTTCATTACAACTCTATGACTAAAGAAGTACTTCCTAACATCTCTTGGACTCATCTGAGTCATCTGTCCCATCTCTGGAACATCCTGTCTCTGTCCACCTTGTCAATTCCTCACAGTATTTTGTGTGTCGGTATCATGTCTCCCGTAACCCTCCTGTCCTCCAGTATCGTCATACCGATTTCCCTTAATTAACCTTTCTTTGCAGGACATTCCCCTTAGCTCTGGAACTAGCCTTGTTGCAAACCTTTGCAATTTCTCTAATTTCTTGACGTGCTTGACCAGGTGTGGGTTCCAAACTGGTGCTGCATTCTCCAGCATGGGCCTAACGTACACGGTGTACAGAGTCTTGAACGATTCCTTACTGAGGTATCGAAATGCTATTCTCAGGTTTGCCAGGCGCCCATATGCTGCAGCAGGTATCTGGTTGATGTGTGCCTCAGGAGATATGCTCGGTATGTGTGTGTGTGTGTGTGTGTGTGTGTACTCATTTATGGTTGCAGGGATCGATTCGAAGTTCCTGGCCCGCACCTATTTGCTGTTGCGTGTGTGTGAGGGGGGAGGAGGGTATGGAACACTAAGGACAAGCTGTCTAGGTTGTAGGGCTGAGCAGCAGATGTTGACCAGCTGTCTTCCCACCCCGTCACTGCCAGGATGCTCCCTCCCCGGCTCTCACGATTACCTGCCTTTCATGTCCCTTCTTTACGCTGGGGCCCGGATAATATTTTGTGACAAATATTGAAACCGGCAGCGAGATGTGCTGGGTGGCGGGGGACCTCTGTTATGACCACCGATATCGAGCTGGACGCTCTGGGGAAGGAAGTTTTTACTGTTTTTCTATGTATGCCATTGTAAGCTTAGATCATTTCCTGTATATTTTAATATCTCGTTCTTTCTTTTTCATTAGCGCTGTTATATACAAATTACATACATTTAAATAAATTCACACACAAGTACGTGGATGAATGCACAAACGTTCATAAAAACTAAATAATTCTGAGTGTTTGGTATGTAGTGACATTTACAGCAGATTAAACTTTTATTAAGAAATCATATCGTTTAAATATGAAAAAAAATTAATTCGTATAGAGGGTCTTAGCTACCTAAGTATAAACCGTCCGAGGAGGTGTAGCGCTGTTAATTAAGGTAAATACAGGATATATCTAGCAGTAGGATAGGGAAGATGTCACCAGGAGACGAGTCTGTATTTGTCCATGAAATGTTGTGCTGGGGTTTAACAATGCCTAATGAACCCTGAATGTGTTCAGTGGTGTTCTGTGTCTGAATGATCCTTCCAGACATCTCCTCCTTCATTTATTCTATTTTTAATAATGAGGTTGTCATACCTTAAGGTGTGCATGACTGACTGGCTCAATGAATGACTCTTGTGTTGTTGATGTCGTGGGCTAAACGTGCATGTACTCACCTAATTGTGGTTGCAGGGGTCGATACTCAGCTCCTGGCCCCGCCTCTTCACTGACCGCTACTGGGTCCTCCCTCTCCCTGCTCCATGAGCTTTATCATACCTCGTCTTAAAACTATGTATGGTTTCTCCCTTCACTACATCCCTAGCCAGACTAATTCACTTTCTAACAACTCTGTGGCTGATGAAATGCTTCCTAATATCCCTTTGACTCATCTGAGTCTTCAACTTCCAATTGTGACCCCTTGTTTCTGTGTCCCATCTCTGTCCACCTTATCTATTCCACGCGGTATTTTGTATGTCGTTATCATGTCTCCCCTGACCCTCCTGTCCTCCAGCGTCGTCAGGCCGGTTTCCCTTAATCTATCTTCGTAGGACATTACCCTTAACTCTGGAACCAGCCTAGTTGCAAACCTTTGCACATGTGTCTAATTTATCAACATGTCGGTTCTCTGAATCATTCATCTACAATCCTGTCAGACACTGCAACTTCTTGGGATCTTAATACTTGGGAATTCTTCGCTTGCCTAACCCTTGAGCACGACCTACTTCCACATTGGACAAATGTGACACCACCTACGACTGCTGCACCTCTCCTGCCATACGGTATATAAGCCACTTCTCCGCTCATATGCTGTATTCTATTCAAGATTGATGGACTGACCACATCGACTCAAGGCTGAGGGATTAATTACCTCATTCTCCTCCTGTTCTTCACGTTTCTCCTTTGTATAGACTGATGAAGCCACTGTGTGACGAAACGTTTCCTCAATAAAGATACCCAAGAGTTGCACATGTGTCTAATGTATCAACGTGTCGGTTCTCTGAACCATTCATCTACAATGATTAGGTTTGCTGGGTACACAAAATATAATAGCTATTAACACTTACCATTTAATCACTGAAAGACACTTAATGCTCACAGAACACACCCTGACGCTATCTCTACAGGTAGGATTTACGATGGCCAACGCAGAAACTACTGCATGTTATTGGTAAGCATTGCTTAGCTAAGGTGTGTTGTTGGGAAGGATTCATTGAAGTCCTCTATTTTTCCGTCCTTGTTGGCGAATTGTAAGGGCTTTCCACACTATTTATCCCATTTTTTTTAGCAGGAATGTGTTGGCAATTTCTAAATTACAGATTGAGACTGATATACACGACCTGACCTTCGAGAATGCTTGGTTACATTGCACAATTCAGTCCAGTGTTTACATATTAAATTCAATATGGCGTCTCTTCTCCGCCTTCCCCCGCAGCTGTTCTACACCCTCTTCACTCGAAATTTTTCGAAAGGGTCAAATCAGCATCATATTTTATTACGCAATTATTATTTATATGTTCTACATTTAGGAAATTATGTGAAAAAATTTAACAATATAGTATATATTTTGTCATTACCAGACAATAATGAAGTTACTAATGGATGTTAGGCTTACATCTGGCAGTAATAACTTATCGCAAAATTTTTAAAATGCATGCTCGTAAGAACGGTAAGAAAACATGGAGAAGATGCATGTGCAAGCCGTACACGTATCGTGACCAGGTGATGGTAGAGGGGACGTTGCTAGAGAATCATTCATAATGAAATTCTCCCTAAAGAAAATATTGGTGAAGGTATAGTAATCACATTTCTTGCAAAACTTTATTAGTTCAACAGTCTTGGCAACCTCATAACAGTTTCACGTCATGCTACTGCCCTTCTAACATTCACTGTAGACTTTGCCCTGGCCCTGGGAGGGGAAACTTTACTTTTGTCGTCTTCATGTTTGAGCCCCACGATGAGCTACTCAAATCGTGTAAAGATCAACCCCTGCAGCGGAACTGTGAACGGCTCATGAAAACTTGCACTTGCAGCTACCGTTAGGGGCAGTTTGTGGGTCAAGTTTAATGCTATTCTGACGCTACAAGACGCCTTCATTGTCATCTGCAACTACGACATCGAGGCTGAAAAACTACTCATCGATACTGCCACAACCACTCTTACTGAACGAGGCTTCAAAGTCACGTCGTCTCCACCTCTCTTCCTCAGAAGACTTGATAAGCTGATTACTTCTCAACCCATCGATGACCACGGGACTTCAGTAGAAGACCAGAACTTCTGGGCTACCATGGAACGCATCATAAAAATTGCTAATGCTTCCTCCATGCTGAAAATCACATTTACTGACGTAAACATGGCTGCCCAGGCTCTAGCCGAAGGTATGGCCGTCTACTACTACTTTATCAGTCCCAGCCACAATGAAGCAGAGAGATACAAATATAACACACAATGCTGGAGTTATTCCTATATGTACACCACTAAGGACTGCCATATAAAAGACAAGAAATTCTACTCGGCCTCTGGTTGAGTGCCACGACTTTAAAACCTGTTCCACTACCGCTCCACCAAAATACCTGAAGTACAAGAGCGACCACAACTCTCTTGCTGCCAAGTGCCCTACAAGACGAGAAATTCTGAAGAAATCCCGAGAAGCAGAACAAAAGAAGTCATCTTCCAGGTCACCAACATACGCCGCAATCACCAAATTACAAGCTGATACCCCGAAACTGCTCATGGCCACGCAACCTTCCTCCTCCATCAATAACTTACTACCTGACTGTGAACCAACGAAAATCCACTACTGTATGATGTACGCTCACATGTACAATATGGCTAAACCATGACCCTTCAACACCATCATCAACGAACTCTTTATGCTGAACAACATGCCCAGTTTTACATTCCGGGATTCTCCACCTTCTTCTGACATAATGAAGCTCGCCTCAAAAATCGTCAACGTCTAAACAACCGAACGTTACTCTCAAGCAGCTCCACCACCACCATCATCTCCTACATGTCATGAAGCTCCTCAAAATCCCACCAATGAGATGCCACCACTCCTACAAACATCACCATAGAAGCCCACCTGTGACCGCTACCGCTACTGCTACCAAACAGTCACAACACTTGTATAAAGTCTACTCACCTGAAAGGATGGGAAGACTCAGTGCAAGGCTAGAGGAATTACTAACGCCTAAGTACGCAGAATGGCTAGGCATCAGGCTCTACACAACTGACCAATACAATGATGAAATGTTTTGTGAAGAACTCTACCGTCGACTCTAGGATGGAACTGTTAAGTTTGCCAGAGAGCCTGATCATCCACGCAGCACTCAAGAAATGTTTGAGGACAGAAAAAAGTATCTAGAAGATTTCAACAACAGGATCTACGTTATATGCGTCTAAAGAGCGAAATTTAGAAACATCAAAAACACTAACTCCCACTAGCAAGCTTCCTGTCAACCAGTCATTATGAAGCTGAGCTCCCCAAAGCTCGGGCTGCGGCCTAAAGCTGGGGTGTGGCTCCATTGGCCCCAGTAGTGGTTACTTCCTCTGTCCTTCTTGACATAGGATGCTGCTACGTAGCTGACATGCCTTTCAAGACACTCCCATGATAAGGAGCCAGGGCCGGGTCCATCTGGAAAAGACCCGGGCTAGGACAGTACCAGCGAATCTACAACAGCAACAATACCCTGCTAAGTTGGAGCCTTAAAAGTTGGACCTCCGGACACTAAAAAAATGGAGAACAGCAGGAGAATCATTCTGACATAAAATATTGTAATGCATGAACAAGGTAGAAGAAGACTGATTATTTACACTATGAAGAACCATGACGAGAAGACCCATGGAAGTGAGCATCCATATGTATCAGAGAGATGCCAGGAACCCCCTTTTACTGACGCTGTTAAATTTACAGGCTATGAGCTGCTGTTTTCCTACCACCTAGGGACCAGTTTCCTCCTGTGTGATGTAAAGCAATGAATGCAAGGAGATTAGCTCATGCCAGACATCTTGACTCACACATAACTAAACCCGGGCCTTTTAATTCTGAGCTGAAGGCGCTTTCTATGTGCTATTAGCTACCTTTTACAAATTCAGAACAGCAACACAGAGATTTAAGCGGTTCAGAGTATTTAAGACAAATACGGTGCTAAAAAAAAATCATGCTAACCAACATAAAGTTAGTAGGAGGGGATACGAGCTGAGGCTCAAACCCAGCAAAGTTAACTAAGTAATTATAACTAGGAGAGAGATGTAGCTCTCCCCTCCTAAACTTAAACAGGTAATTAATTAATCACACACACACACACACACACACACACACACACACACACACACACACACACACACACACACACACACACACACACACACACACACACTGGCTAGAGTGGCCAGAAGAGCTCATGCATGCAGGGCAAAGTTCCTGATCATGGGTGACTTTAACCACAAGGAGATCGATTGGGAGAACTTGGACCCACATGGGGGCCAAGATACATGGAGGGCTAAGATGATGGAGGTGGTACTGGAAAACTTCATGTGCCAACACGTAAGGGACACTACAAGAGAGAGAGGAGAGGATGAACCAGCAAGGCTGGACTTAGTATTCACCTTGAGTAGTGCAGATATCGAGGACATCACATATGAAAGACCCCTTAGGGCCAGTGACCATGTGGTTTTAAGCTTCGAATACACAGTAGAGCTACAAGTGGAGGGAGAAGCAGGAAGGCCAGGACGAATGAAGCCAAACTACAAGAAAGGGGACTACACAGGAATGAGGAACTACCTGAACGGGGTTCAGTGGGACAGAGAACTGGCACGGAAGCCAGTTAATGAGATGATGGAATATGTAGCAACAAAATGCAAGGAGGCTGAGGAGAGGTTTGTACCCAAGGGTAACAGGAATAATGAAAAAGCCAGGATGAGCCCATGGTTTACCCAAAGGTGCAGGGAGGCAAAAACCAAGTGTGCTAGGGAATGGAAGAAATATAGAAGGCAAAGGACCCAGGAGAATAAGGAGAACAGTCGTAGAGCCAGAAACGAATATGCACAGATAAGAAGGGAGGCCCAAAGACAATATGAAAATGACATAGCAGCGAAAGCCAAATCTGACCCGAAACTGTTGTACAGCCACATCAGGAGGAAAACAACAGTCAAGGACCAGGTAATCAGGCTAAGGAAGGAAGGAGGAGAGGCAACAAGAAATGACCGTGAAGTATGTGAAGAACTCAACAAGAGATTCAAAGAAGTGTTCACAGAGGAGACAGAAGGGACTCCAGAAAGACGGAGAGGTGGGGCACACCACCAAGTGCTGGACACAGTGCACACAACCGAGGAAGAAGTGAAGAGGCTTCTGAGTGAGCTAGATACCTCAAAGGCAATGGGGCCAGATAACATCTCCCCATGGGTATTGAGAGAGGGAGCAGAGGCGCTATGTGTACCCCTAACAACAATATTCAATACATCTATCGAAACAGGGAGATTGCCTGAGGCATGGAAGACAGCAAATGTAGTCCCAATCTTTAAAAAAGGAGACAGACATGAAGCATTAAACTACAGACCAGTGTCACTGACATGTATAGTATGCAAAATCATGGAGAAGATTATCAGAAGAGTGGTGGAACACCTAGAAAGGAACGATCTCATCAACAGCAGCCAACATGGTTTCAGGGACGGAAAATCCTGTGTCACAAACCTACTGGAGTTCTATGACATGGTGACAGCAGTAAGACAAGAGAGAGAGGGGTGGGTGGATTGCATTTTCTTGGACTGCAAGAAGGCGTTTGACACAGTTCCACACAAGAGATTGGTGCAAAAACTGGAGGACCAAGCAGGGATAACAGGGAAGGCACTACAATGGATCAGGGAATACTTGTCAGGAAGACAGCAGCGAGTCATGGTACGTGGCGAGGTGTCAGAGTGGGCACCTGTGACCAGCGGGGTCCCACAGGGGTCAGTCCTAGGACCAGTGCTGTTTCTGGTATTTGTGAACGACATGACGGAAGGAATAGACTCTGAGGTGTCCCTGTTTGCAGATGACGTGAAGTTGATGAGAAGAATTCACTCGATCGAAGACCAGGCAGAACTACAAAGGGATCTGGACAGGCTGCAGACCTGGTCCAGCAATTGGCTCCTGGAGTTCAATCCCACCAAGTGCAAAGTCATGAAGATTGGGGAAGGGCAAAGAAGGCCGCAGACGGAGTACAGTCTAGGGGGTCAGAGACTACAAACCTCACTCAAGGAAAAAGATCTTGGGGTGAGTATAACACCAGGCACATCTCCTGAAGCGCACATCAACCAAATAACTGCTGCAGCATATGGGCGCCTAGCAAACCTCAGAACAGCATTCCGACATCTTAATAAGGAATCATTCAGGACCCTGTACACCGTGTACGTTAGGCCCATATTGGAGTATGCGGCACCAGTTTGGAACCCACACCTAGCCAAGCACGTGAAGAAACTAGAGAAAGTGCAAAGGTTTGCAACAAGACTAGTCCCAGAGCTAAGAGGTATGTCCTACGAGGAGAGGTTAAGGGAAATCAACCTGACGACACTGGAGGACAGGAGAGATAGGGGGGACATGATAACGACATACAAAATACTGAGAGGAATTGACAAGGTGGACAAAGACAGGATGTTCCAGAGATTGGACACAGTAACAAGGGGACACAGTTGGAAGCTGAAGACACAGATGAATCACAGGGATGTTAGGAAGTATTTCTTCAGCCACAGAGTAGTCAGTAAGTGGAATAGTTTGGGAAGCGATGTAGTGGAGGCAGGATCCATACATAGCTTTAAGCAGAGGTATGATCAAGCTCACGGCTCAGGGAGAGTGACCTAGTAGCGATCAGTGAAGAGGCGGGGCCAGGAGCTCGGACTCGACCCCCGCAACCTCAACTAGGTGAGCACACACACACACACACACACACACACACACACACACACACACACACACACACACACACACACACACACACACACACACACACACACACACACACACACACACACACACAATTGACAGGAAGATTGTTCCAAAAATTATAGGCTTCGGAGAGGAGAAATCCCACGTAAGTTAATTAAATTCGAAAATTAGTCAGAAAGCCGAGGAATTAACGGAGTGAATATTACTAGACTAATTAAAAAACGACTGACAGGGTCTTCCGCATGAGACTAATTTATAAACTGATAAAGAGACTGAAGTGACGGAGAGAACTCCGGTAAGTTAGAGAATACCTGTCAAACACACGACAATCACAGTGCCGTGGTAATGAAGAGGAACAAACAGATTTCTCACCTGCACAGGTCCCAAACCACACTGCAGCGCTAATATATGTAAACACTCCCGCAGCTCAGTGGTTGTTGAAGACACTCGACTTCCAATAAAAAGAACAAAGGATTAATGTCCTGAGTGAGATGAATGGGCAAATCTCACACCTAATTTCCCTGCTTGCCTAGTAGCATGCGGATACCTACAGATGTTAGTTAACAGTTGTTTGCTGCAACCTAAGGGATGATGTATTTTTAAATACACTAATGTAGAATAATAACTCTCATGTAAGAATTTCTGTAAACGAAAAAAGCCCACTTGAGAAATTTAAATGTGTTAATGTTTGCGGTTAATGAAAAACTGCTGAGACGACGAGCAGCAGAAGGGGACGGCAGGATGCTTCATGAAGACTTGAAGAACTTACAGAAATAGTCAAAGAGTGTTTACTGGAATTCAGCCGTAACATATGCAAGGTGAAGCGGATGAGAAAGGTAGGTCAGTGTCAGTGCACCACCTGAGAGGTAGGCCAGAGTCAGTGCACCACCTGAGATGTAGGCCAGAGTCAGTGCACCACCTGAGAGGTAGGCCAGAGTCAGTGCACCACCTGAGAGGTAGGCCAGAGTCAGTGCACCACCTGAGAGGTAGGCCAGAGTCAGTGCACCACCTGAGAGGTAGGCCAGAGTCAGTGCACCACCTGAGAGGTAGGCCAGAGTCAGTGCACCACCTGAGAGGTAGGCCAGAGTCAGTGCACCACATGAGAGGTAGGCCAGAGTCAGTGCACCACCTGAGAGGTAGGCCAGAGTCAGTGCACCACCTGAGAGGTAGGCCAGAGTCAGTGCACCACCTGAGAGGTAGGCCAGAGTCAGTGCACCACCTGAGAGGTAGGCCAGAGTCAGTGCACCACCTGAGAGGTAGGCCAGAGTCAGTGCACCACCTGAGAGGTAGGCCAGAGTCAGTGCACCACCTGAGAGGTAGGCCAGAGTCAGTGCACCACCTGAGAGGTAGGCCAGAGTCAGTGCACCACCTGAGAGGTAGGCCAGAGTCAATGCACCACCTGAGAGGTAGGCCAGAGTCAGTGCACCACCTGAGATGTAGGCCAGAGTCAGTGCACCACCTGAGAGGTAGGCCAGAGTCAGTGCACCACCTGAGAGGTAGGCCAGAGTCAGTGCACCACCTGAGAGGTAGGCCAGAGTCAGTGCACCACCTGAGAGGTAGGTCAGAGTCAGTGCACCACCTGAGAGGTAGGCCAGAGTCAGTGCACCACCTGAGAGGTAGGCCAGAGTCAGTGCACCACCTGAGAGGTAGGCCAGAGTCAGTGCACCACCTGAGAGGTAGGCCAGAGTCAGTGCACCACCTGAGAGGTAGGCCAGAGTCAGTGCACCACCTGAGAGGTAGGCCAGAGTCAGTGCACCACCTGAGAGGTAGGCCAGAGTCAGTGCACCACCTGAGAGGTAGGCCAGAGTCAGTGCACCACCTGAGAGGTAGGCCAGAGTCAGTGCACCACCTGAGAGGTAGGCCAGAGTCAGTGCACCACCTGAGAGGTAGGCCAGAGTCAGTGCACCACCTGAGAGGTAGGCCGGAGTCAGTGCACCACCTGAGAGGTAGGCCAGAGTCAGTGCACCACCTGAGAGGTAGGCCAGAGTCAGTGCACCACCTGAGAGGTAGGCCAGAGTCAGTGCACCACCTGAGAGGTAGGCCAGAGTCAGTGCACCACCTGAGAGGTAGGCCAGAGTCAGTGCACCACCTGAGAGGTAGGCCAGAGTCAGTGCACCACCTGAGAGGTAGGCCAGAGTCAGTGCACCACCTGAGAGGTAGGCCAGAGTTAGTGCACCACCTGAGAGGTAGACCACAGTGCACCACCTGAGAGGTAGGCCAGAGTCAGTGCACCACCTGAGAGGTAGGCCAGAGTCAGTGCACCACCTGAGAGGTAGGCCAGAGTCAGTGCACCACCTGAGAGGTAGGCCAGAGTCAGTGCACCACCTGAGAGGTAGGCCAGAGTCAGTGCACCACCTGAGAGGTAGGCCAGAGTCAGTGCACCACCTGAGAGGTAGGCCAGAGTAAGTGCACCACCTGAGAGGTAGGCCAGAGTCAGTGCACCACCTGAGAGGTAGGCCAGAGTCAGTGCACCACCTGAGAGGTAGGCCAGAGTCAGTGCACCACCTGAGAGGTAGGCCAGAGTCAGTGCACCACCTGAGAGGTAGGCCAGAGTCAGTGCACCACCTGAGAGGTAGGCCAGAGTCAGTGCACCACCTGAGAGGTAGGCCAGAGTCAGTGCACCACCTGAGAGGTAGGCCAGAGTCAGTGCACCACCTGAGAGGTAGGCCAGAGTCAGTGCACCACCTGAGAGGTAGGCCAGAGTCAGTGCACCACCTGAGAGGTAGGCCAGAGTCAGTGCACCACCTGAGAGGTAGGCCAGAGTCAGTGCACCACCTGAGAGGTAGGCCAGAGTCAGTGCACCACCTGAGAGGTAGGCCAGAGTCAGTGCACCACCTGAGAGGTAGGCCAGAGTCAGTGCACCACCTGAGAGGTAGGCCAGAGTCAGTGCACCACCTGAGAGGTAGGCCAGAGTCAGTGCACCACCTGAGAGGTAGGCCAGAGTCAGTGCACCACCTGAGAGGTAGGCCAGAGTCAGTGCACCACCTGAGAGGTAGGCCAGAGTCAGTGCACCACCTGAGAGGTAGGCCAGAGTCAGTGCACCACCTGAGAGGTAGGCCAGAGTCAGTGCACCACCTGAGAGGTAGGCCAGAGTCAGTGCACCACCTGAGAGGTAGGCCAGAGTCAGTGCACCACCTGAGAGGTAGGCCAGAGTCAGTGCACCACCTGAGATGTAGGCCAGAGTCAGTGCACCACCTGAGAGGTAGGCCAGAGTCAGTGCACCACCTGAGAGGTATGCCAGAGTCAGTGCACCACCTGGGAGGTAGGCCAGAGTGTGCACCACCTGAGAGGTAGGCCAGAGTCAGTGCACCACCTGAGAGATAGGCCAGAGTCAGTGCACCACCTGAGAGGTAGGCCAGAGTCAGTGCACCACCTGAGAGGTAGGCCAGAGTCAGTGCACCACCTGAGAGGTAGGCCAGAGTCAGTGCACCACCTGAGAGGTAGGCCAGAGTCAGTGCACCACCTGAGAGGTAGGCCAGAGTCAGTGCACCACCTGAGAGGTAGGCCAGAGTCAGTGCACCACCTGAGAGGTAGGCCAGAGTCAGTGCACCACCTGAGAGGTAGGCCAGAGTCAGTGCACCACCTGAGAGGTAGGCCAGAGTCAGTGCACCACCTGAGAGGTAGGCCAGAGTCAGTGCACCACCTGAGAGGTAGGCCAGAGTCAGTGCACCACCTGAGAGGTAGGCCAGAGTCAGTGCACCACCTGAGAGGTAGGCCAGAGTCAGTGCACCACCTGAGAGGTAGGCCAGAGTCAGTGCACCACCTGAGAGGTAGGCCAGAGTCAGTGCACCACCTGAGAGGTAGGCCAGAGTCAGTGCACCACCTGAGAGGTAGGCCAGAGTCAGTGCACCACCTGAGAGGTAGGCCAGAGTCAGTGCACCACCTGAGAGGTAGGCCAGAGTCAGTGCACCACCTGAGAGGTAGGCCAGAGTCAGTGCACCACCTGAGAGGCCAGAGTCAGTGCACACCTGAGAGGTAGGCCAGAGTCAGTGCACCACCTGAGAGGTAGGCCAGAGTCAGTGCACCACCCAGAGTCAGTGCACCACCTGAGAGGTAGGCCAGAGTCAGTGCACCACCTGAGAGGTAGGCCAGAGTAAGTGCACCACCTGAGAGGTAGCCAGAGTCAGTGCACCACCTGAGAGGTAGGCCAGAGTCAGTGCACCACCTGAGAGGTAGGCCAGAGTCAGTGCACCACCTGAGAGGTAGGCCAGAGTTAGTGCACCACCTGAGAGTAGGCCAGAGTCAGTGCACCACCTGAGAGGTAGGCCAGAGTCAGTGCACCACCTGAGAGGTAGGCCAGAGTAAGTGCACCACCTGAGAGGTAGGCCAGAGTAAGTGCACCAACTGAGAGGTAGGCCAGAGTCAGTGCACCACCTGAGAGGTAGGCCAGAGTCAGTGCACCACCTGAGAGGTAGGCCAGAGTTAGTGCAGAGTCAGTGCACCTGAGAGGTAGGCCAGAGTCAGTGCACCACCTGAGAGGTAGGCCAGAGTCAGTGCACCACCTGAGAGGTAGGCCAGAGTCAGTGCACCACCTGAGAGGTAGGCCAGAGTCAGTGCACCACCTGAGAGGTAGGCCAGAGTCAGTGCACCACCTGAGAGGTAGGCCAGAGTCAGTGCACCACCTGAGAGGTAGGCCAGAGTCAGTGCACCACCTGAGAGGTAGGCCAGAGTCAGTGCACCACCTGAGAGGTAGGCCAGAGTCAGTGCACCACCTGAGAGGTAGGCCAGAGTCAGTGCACCACCTGAGAGGTAGGCCAGAGTCAGTGCACCACCTGAGAGGTAGGCCAGAGTCAGTGCACCACCTGAGAGGTAGGCCAGAGTCAGTGCACCACCTGAGAGGTAGGCCAGAGTCAGTGCACCACCTGAGAGGTAGGCCAGAGTCAGTGCACCACCTGAGAGGTAGGCCAGAGTCAGTGCACCACCTGAGAGGTAGGCCAGAGTCAGTGCACCACCTGAGAGGTAGGCCAGAGTCAGTGCACCACCTGAGAGGTAGGCCAGAGTCAGTGCACCACCTGAGAGGTAGGCCAGAGTCAGTGCACCACCTGAGAGGTAGGCCAGAGTCAGTGCACCACCTGAGAGGTAGGCCAGAGTCAGTGCACCACCTGAGAGGTAGGCCAGAGTCAGTGCACCACCTGAGAGGTAGGCCAGAGTCAGTGCACCAAGTGAGAGGTAGGCCAGAGTCAGTGCACCACCTGAGAGGTAGGCCAGAGTCAGTGCACCACCTGAGAGGTAGGCCAGAGTCAGTGCACCACCTGAGAGGTAGGCCAGAGTAAGTGCACCACCTGAGAGGTAGGTCAGAGTCAGTGCACCAACTGAGAGGTAGGCCAGAGTCAGTGCACCACCTGAGAGGTAGGCCAGAGTCAGTGCACCACCTGAGAGGTAGGCCAGAGTCAGTGCACCACCTGAGAGGTAGGCCAGAGTCAGTGCACCACCTGAGAGGTAGGCCAGAGTCAGTGCACCACCTGAGAGGTAGGCCAGAGTAAGTGCACCACCTGAGAGGTAGGTCAGAGTCAGTGCACCAACTGAGAGGTAGGCCAGAGTCAGTGCACCACCTGAGAGGTAGGCCAGAGTCAGTGCACCACCTGAGAGGTAGGCCAGAGTCAGTGCACCACCTGAGAGGTAGGCCAGAGTCAGTGCACCACCTGAGAGGTAGGCCAGAGTCAGTGCACCACCTGAGAGGTAGGCCAGAGTCAGTGCACCACCTGAGAGGTAGGCCAGAGTCAGTGCACCACCTGAGAGGTAGGCCAGAGTCAGTGCACCACCTGAGAGGTAGGCCAGAGTCAGTGCACCACCTGAGAGGTAGGCCAGAGTCAGTGCACCACCTGAGAGGTAGGCCAGAGTAAGTGCACCACCTGAGAGGTAGGTCAGAGTCAGTGCACCACCTGAGAGGTAGGCCAGAGTCAGTGCACCACCTGAGAGGTAGGCCAGAGTCAGTGCACCACCTGAGAGGTAGGCCAGAGTCAGTGCACCACCTGAGAGGTAGGCCAGAGTCAGTGCACCACCTGAGAGGTAGGCCAGAGTCAGTGCACCACCTGAGAGGTAGGCCAGAGTCAGTGCACCACCTGAGATGTAGGCCAGAGTCAGTGCACCACCTGAGAGGTAGGCCAGAGTCAGTGCACCACCTGAGAGGTAGGCCAGAGTCAGTGCACCACCTGAGAGGTAGGCCAGAGTCAGTGCACCACCTGAGAGGTAGGCCAGAGTCAGTGCACCACCTGAGAGGTAGGCCAGAGTCAGTGCACCACCTGAGAGGTAGGCCAGAGTCAGTGCACCACCTGAGAGGTAGGCCAGAGTCAGTGCACCACCTGAGAGGTAGGCCAGAGTCAGTGCACCACCTTAGAGGTAGGCCAGAGTCAGTGCACCACCTGAGAGGTAGGCCACAGTGCACCACCTGAGAGGTAGGCCACAGTGCACCACCTGAGAGGCAGGCCACAGTGCACCACCTGAGAGGTAGGCCAGAGTCAGTGCACCACCTGAGGTAGGCCAGAGTCAGTGCACCACCTGAGAGGTAGGCCAGAGTCAGTGCACCACCTGAGAGGTAGGCCAGAGTAAGTGCACCACCTGAGAGGTAGGCCAGAGTAAGTGCACCACCTGAGAGGTAGGCCACAGTGCACCACCTGAGAGGTAGGCCAGAGTCAGTGCACCACCTGAGAGGTAGGCCAGAGTCAGTGCACCACCTGAGGGCCAGAGTAGGCCAGAGAGGTAGGCCAGAGTCAGTGCACCACCTGAGAGGTAGGCCAGAGTCAGTGCACCACCTGAGAGGTAGGCCAGAGTTAGTGCACCACCTGAGAGGTAGACCAGAGTCAGTGCACCACCTGAGAGGTAGGCCAGAGTCAGTGCACCACCTGAGAGGTAGGCCAGAGTCAGTGCACCACCTGAGAGGTAGGCCAGAGTCAGTGCACCACCTGAGAGGTAGGCCAGAGTCAGTGCACCACCTGAGAGGTAGGCCAGAGTCAGTGCACCACCTGAGAGGTAGGCCAGAGTCAGTGCACCACCTGAGAGGTAGGCCAGAGTCAGTGCACCACCTGAGAGGTAGGCCAGAGTCAGTGCACCACCTGAGAGGTAGGCCAGAGTCAGTGCACCACCTGAGAGGTAGGCCAGAGTCAGTGCACCACCTGAGAGGTAGGCCAGAGTCAGTGCACCACCTGAGAGGTAGGCCAGAGTCAGTGCACCACCTGAGAGGTAGGCCAGAGTCAGTGCACCACCTGAGAGGTAGGCCAGAGTCAGTGCACCACCTGAGAGGTAGGCCAGAGTCAGTGCACCACCTGAGAGGTAGGCCAGAGTCAGTGCACCACCTGAGAGGTAGGCCAGAGTCAGTGCACCACCTGAGAGGTAGGCCAGAGTCAGTGCACCACCTGAGAGGTAGGCCAGAGTCAGTGCACCACCTGAGAGGTAGGCCAGAGTCAGTGCACCACCTGAGAGGTAGGCCAGAGTCAGTGCACCACCTGAGAGGTAGGCCAGAGTCAGTGCACCACCTGAGAGGTAGGCCAGAGACACTGCACCCCCTCAGAGGTAGGCCAGAGTCAGTGCACCACCTGAGAGGTAGGCCAGAGTCAGTGCACCACCTGAGAGGTAGGCCAGAGTCAGTGCACCACCTGAGAGGTAGGCCAGAGTCAGTGCACCACCTGAGAGGTAGGCCAGAGTCAGTGCACCACCTGAGAGGTAGGCCAGAGTAGGCCAGAGTAGTGCACCACCTGAGAGGTAGGCCAGAGTCAGTGCACCACCTGAGATGTAGGCCAGAGTCAGTGCACCAAGTGAGAGGTAGGCCAGAGTCAGTGCACCACCTGAGAGGTAGGCCAGAGTCAGTGCACCACCTGAGAGGTAGGCCAGAGTCAGTGCACCACCTGAGAGGTAGGCCAGAGTCAGTGCACCACCTGAGAGGTAGGCCAGAGTAAGTGCACCACCTGAGAGGTAGGTCAGAGTCAGTGCACCAACTGAGAGGTAGGCCAGAGTCAGTGCACCACCTGAGAGGTAGGCCAGAGTCAGTGCACCACCTGAGAGGTAGGCCAGAGTCAGTGCACCACCTGAGAGGTAGGCCAGAGTCAGTGCACCACCTGAGAGGTAGGCCAGAGTCAGTGCACCACCTGAGAGGTAGGCCAGAGTCAGTGCACCACCTGAGAGGTAGGCCAGAGTAAGTGCACCACCTGAGAGGTAGGTCAGAGTCAGTGCACCAACTGAGAGGTAGGCCAGAGTCAGTGCACCACCTGAGAGGTAGGCCAGAGTCAGTGCACCACCTGAGAGGTAGGCCAGAGTCAGTGCACCACCTGAGAGGTAGGCCAGAGTCAGTGCACCACCTGAGAGGTAGGCCAGAGTCAGTGCACCACCTGAGAGGTAGGCCAGAGTCAGTGCACCACCTGAGAGGTAGGCCAGAGTCAGTGCACCACCTGAGAGGTAGGCCAGAGTCAGTGCACCACCTGAGAGGTAGGCCAGAGTAAGTGCACCACCTGAGAGGTAGGTCAGAGTCAGTGCACCAACTGAGAGGTAGGCCAGAGTCAATGCACCACCTGAGAGGTAGGCCAGAGTCAGTGCACCACCTGAGAGGTAGGCCAGAGTCAGTGCACCACCTGAGATGTAGGCCAGAGTCAGTGCACCACCTGAGAGGTAGGCCAGAGTCAGTGCACCACCTGAGAGGTAGGCCAGAGTCAGTGCACCACCTGAGAGGTAGGCCAGAGTCAGTGCACCACCTGAGAGGTAGGCCAGAGTCAGTGCACCACCTGAGAGGTAGGCCAGAGTCAGTGCACCACCTGAGAGGTAGGCCAGAGTCAGTGCACCACCTGAGAGGTAGGCCAGAGTCAGTGCACCACCTGAGAGGTAGGCCAGAGTCAGTGCACCACCTGAGAGGTAGGCCAGAGTCAGTGCACCACCTTAGAGGTAGGCCAGAGTCAGTGCACCACCTGAGAGGTAGGCCAGAGTCAGTGCACCACCTGAGAGGTAGGCCACAGTGCACCACCTGAGAGGTAGGCCACAGTGCACCACCTGAGAGGTAGGCCAGAGTCAGTGCACCACCTGAGGTAGGCCAGAGTCAGTGCACCACCTGAGAGGTAGGCCAGAGTCAGTGCACCACCTGAGAGGTAGGCCAGAGTAAGTGCACCACCTGAGAGGTAGGCCAGAGTAAGTGCACCACCTGAGAGGTAGGCCACAGTGCACCACCTGAGAGGTAGGCCAGAGTCAGTGCACCACCTGAGAGGTAGGCCAGAGTCAGTGCACCACCTGAGGTAGGCCAGAGTCAGTGCACCACCTGAGAGGTAGGCCAGAGTCAGTGCACCACCTGAGAGGTAGGCCAGAGTAAGTGCACCACCTGAGAGGTAGGCCAGAGTCAGTGCACCAACTGAGAGGTAGGCCAGAGTCAGTGCACCACCTGAGAGGTAGGCCAGAGTCAGTGCACCACCTGAGAGGTAGGCCAGAGTCAGTGCACCACCTGAGAGGTAGGCAAGAGTCAGTGCACCACCTGAGAGGTAGGCCAGAGTCAGTGCACCACCTGAGAGGTAGGCCAGAGTCAGTGCACCACCTGAAAGGTAGGCCAGAGTCAGTGCACCACCTGAGAGGTAGGCAAGAGTCAGTGCACCACCTGAGAGGTAGGCCAGAGTCAGTGCACCACCTGAGAGGTAGGCCAGAGTCAGTGCACCACCTGAAAGGTAGGCCAGAGTCAGTGCACCACCTGAGAGGTAGGCCAGAGTCAGTGCACCACCTGAGAGGTAGGCCAGAGTCAGTGCACCACCTGAGAGGTAGGCCAGATTCAGTGCACCACCTGAGAGGTAGGCCAGAGTCAGTGCACCACCTGAGAGGTAGGTCAGAGTCAGTGCACCACCTGAGAACAGTCAGTAAGTTACACCAGACAACCCATAAGCAAGACCTGGTAACATGAGCTTGAGCGGAATCCCACCCCTTCCATCGTCAGTCCTAACCCTTCCATCTTTAGTCCGATCCCTTCCATCTTCAATCCCACCCCTTCCATCTTCAGTCCCATCCCTTCCATCTTCAGTCCCATCCCTTCCATCTTCAATCCCATCCCTTCCCTCTTCAATCCCACCCCTTCCATTTCAGTCCCATCCCTTTCATCTTCAGTCCCATCCCTTCCATCTTCATTCCCACCCCTTCCATCTTCAATCCCACCCCTTCCATCTTCAGGCCCATCCCTTCCATCTTCAGTCCTACCCCTTCCATCTTCATTCCCACCCGTTCCATCTTCAGTCCCATCCCTTCCATCTTCAGTCCTACCCCTTCCGTCTTCAGTCCCACCCTTTCCATCTTCAATCTCGCCCCTCCCATCTTCAGTTCCACCCCTTCCGTCCTGAGTCCTGCCTCTTCCATCCTCAGTCCCATCCCTTCCATATTCAGTACCACCCCTTCCATCCTCAGACCTACCCGTTCCATCCTCAGTCCCATCCCATCCATCGTTAGTGCCACCCCTTCTATCTTTATTCCCTCAACTCCCTAACGCCACTCTCATCTTAGCGTTCCTCCACTCCTTCCTTATACCATGTTCCCTCCTACCCTACCACTTCTTTCCTCCCAATCACGTAATCACCCATCTCTCTTCCCCCTTCACCTCAATAAGACCCTCCTAAACACCACCTCCACCTCCGTATCATCCCTCCACCCTCCCTCGCATCCCTCCACCCTCCCTCGCATCCTCCAGGTCTAAGACGGCAACCTGGTAGCGCCTATGGTGATGTGTGGCGGCGTAAATATGTCCTGACGCCAGCAAGGGCAATATTTTAGGGGCGTGAAATAGGTTTAACGTTATGGGAGCCAGGAAGACTTCAGTGGAAAACCAATACTGAGGAGCAAGGTATGGGGGCTGCAGGAGAGAGAGAGACAGAGACAGAGAGATAGAGAGAGAGAGACAGAGACAGAGAGAGAAAGTGTATGTGTGTATTTACCTATTTGTATTTACCTATTTTTGATTGCAGGGATCGATTCACAGCTTGTGTGTGTTTGTATACTTATTAAGCAAGATAGCGTATATCCGCAGTGTGTTGCTACTCTGTTATAAATAACACTTGCAAAGTGGCAACAAATCCTAGCTATGTTTACATGTTGCATTCATCAAACAGAATTGTTTACAGAAAGTGAGTATAGGAGATAGGGAGCAAGATAAGGATAGCGAAATGGGGTCGAGTGAGGAATGAGTGTGATAGAGGGGATGATATGGATGGACGAACGGGATGGGAACTATGAATGCATGAATAAAATGAGAGGGAGGGATAAAGAGAGTGGGTGGGGGGATGGATGAAGGGAGTTGGTGGCAGGGATGGATAAAATGGGAGCAAGGGAGGGTGGGAAGAATGGGGTCGAATGGATGAAATGTTGGAAGGGATGAGAATACAGAGGAATGGAGGGATTAGGAGAAAGGGATGAACGAACGAGGTGGGAATAAGGGATGGAAGGAGGAGGTGGTCGAGAAGGATGCATTAATTAAAGGATTGTTGGGAGGGAGAGAGAGAGAGAGAGAGGGACAAAACAAGGGGATGGGAGAAAGGGATAAAAAAAAATGGGGTAAGAGGGTGAGATGGAAGAAGAGAACATTCATGAGTAAACATAATCAGTCCCTAAAGAACAGAAATCAGAGAACATGTCGATAAGAACTCAGAGATGGTACAAGGAGCCAAGAATCGAACCCTTCAAACATAGCTAGGTGAGCACAAGTACCTCATAGACACGTATTCTGTGACTCCCAGTAACAAACACAGCTGCAATAACACGTTAACAATTTCCTGAGAATTAACGGGAATCTAGGATGCTGCAGGATGGCAGGACAGAGGTGCGGGGAAAGGCAATTGGTCGTTCTAGCGTCGCCTCTGTTTCTCCTTACCAATCTACCGTCTAACCCATGCAAGGGTCGAGGATCTTCCAGCTAATTCGGACGAAGCTGTAACGATGTACGACGCCTCTATAATTGCCTTCTGAAATTTCCAACACCATGTGTCTGTATCCACAATACTAGATAATTGCTTTCTGGCTAGCAGGAGATTATGGATTCTGCTAGCTCTCCTTCCAGGGTATCTTGATGCTAAAGGAGATATTTGTCATGGTATGATTTAAGCGAATTGTTGATTTAATAAAAGTTTGCTCTGCACCAAGAGTTTCTGTATTACATATATTTATCGGCACACTGCCCTCCACTCTCCAGAGCTTTCCTTGTTCAAGGCAAAAATGGTGCGATTTTATCCAGCCAAGACAGGACTCTCAGCAATGGCTTCAAGTTGGAAAAGTTCAGATTCAGGAAGGATATAGGAAAGCACTGGTTTGGTAATAGAGTTGTGGATGAGTGGAACAAACTCCCGAGTACCGTCAAAGAAGCTAAGACCTTGTGTAGTTTTAAAAATAGGTTGGATAAATACATGAGTGGGTGTGGGTGGGTGTGAGTTGGACCTGACTAGCTTTTGCTACCAGGTCTGGTGCCGTGCTCCTTCCTTAAGCAGAAATGACCTGACTAGGTGGTCATTGTTCTAGGCTGGGGGGGTGGCATGGACCTGCTTCGCATGGGTCAGTAGGCCTGTTGCAGTGTTCATTCTTATGTTCTTATATTATAACAATGCTTCGTTTTTCGAAAATCAAGTCTTGTTGAGCTTCAAACGAAGTTAAATGCTGTTACAATAAGTGTTTTCTCCATCTTGTAGGCTTCACAGCACGCTCAGGACAGCAATATTGTCATGATGCAGGCTTTTACTTGGTGTGTCGTGTGTCTTGTATTCTCGTCCAGTTGTTTACGGCCCATGGAGATCACACTGGACCCTCATATCTTTCAAGTAGGAGCCTACGGAAGTCATGCTTGTTATCCACTGCACTGTCCTCATGCTAGGGATATCCATCCGATAATCCTTAATGTATCTTGAAGCATTTCCCTCGACTTAGTTCTCTCCTAGACACACTTCTTATAGCTGCACTTATCCTCCCTGGATACACCTATCCTCTCATTACCAAACTAATTTTTACACTGCAGCATCTATTCTCTCCTTACCGCACACCTATTCTCCCAGTGCTGCACCTATTAGCCCTTGCTGCATATATCCTTACCCTGTCACATCTATTCTCCCTTTGCCGCACCGATCCACCTGATGGACTTGTGTCAGCAGTCAGTTCATTTTGAGTCTAGTTGTTTAGTGTACCACGAGGAGGCAGTGCACAGTGCTGCCATCTATCTGAATGGCAACAGGCACCTCGTCCATGTCGTCCCTCGGACCCCCCCCCATCCTCCCAACTGTATCATTATTATTACTAACATAAGATCACAGTAAACAGGTGATATCACAATATGCAAAACAATCACTGTGAAAAAAATAGTGAAATTCCCAAACCCTTTCGTGATTTCCCACATTGTCATGGAGCTGTAAACATAAAAGATCAACACAGAGGCATATAAGTGCTAAACTATACCTCGCAGTTCCCTTAAAACACCTGACCTTTTATGATAATGTAGGTAGGTAGTGAAGGATCTGTCAGTCACAGCTTATATTCTACTCAAACTTTAAGATTTTAACTTGTTTAATGTATATTAAATTCTTTCCAAATATTATTAATTATAAATAAATCCAGTTTGTATAATCCAAAAACAATATTCATATTATTCTCAAAACTATTTTTCATAAAACTTGATTCTGTAATATTTATCTCGACCAAGACCTGCTATATATAACTTTCTCAGCCTTTTGAAACTCAATTAGATGGTTAAAATCTCTCACATGAATAAACAGAGCATCAGAATCTTGTCCACTTCCAATTCTATATTTATGTTGTGTTAAACTTAGTTCAAGACTTTTCCCAGTTTGACCATAAACTTTATTGCATATTTAAAAGGAACATTTTAAACACACCCTTCTGTATTTTTTTGGTATTTTTTTATCAAATGTTTATTTACTGTATCAAGATTTTTATATACAACTTTGATATTAAAATTCTTAAGTATAGAAGGCATATCAACCAAGCTTTCATGGTAAGGGAGAACCAACATATTTTTAGGTGAATGAAGTTGGGTGTCCTTTTTTAAACTATAAACAGCATTTGTAGCAATTTTTAAAGATTTATCAATTAAGATTTTTGAGTGCTTTAGATGATTAGCAATTTCATAAATCTTCATATATGAACTCCTGGCTACAAATACGCAAATCTCTCAAAAACATTGATGTGAATGCAGAAAGTTTAACTCCATCTTAATGTGAAGAACAATAGTACACATAGGAACAGTTATGTGTTGGTTTTCTGTAAATTTTAAATTTTAAATCATGGTTTCCCCTATTAATTAAAACATCTAGAAAAGGCAAAGAGTTAGTTTGTTCAAGCTTAACAGTATAATTTATAGAATGAGCTAGACTATTTAATTAAACAGGAAAATGGATTATATCCATATTCTTAGGCGTAAGACATTAAATATCATGAACATATATGTACCACTTAGCTCTACTAGGAAGGATTTTGTTAAACAATAGGAAACTTAATAAATCATCAACTAGAACTTGTGTAAACAAGGAAGTAACATTTAAATCATTTAAATCAGTCACGGTGCTTAATTTATCCACTAAATCTATATTGTTTTTAACATTAAAGTAAAAAATTGTTTCCAACAATTTGGCTCGACACATCTACTAGACATTTAGATAATTTATAGAAGACTGAACCTATGGAGCTAATAAAAGGTCCGGCTGGATTACCTGGTTTGTGGTTTTTTTTATTAATTCCTACTTATACAGTAGAGAGAGATTGGTGGTTATGAATTTTTTAATTAATTTATCTTTCCCTCTCAGTAGTTGTTTTACTGTTTTATTAGTGAATAAATTAAGAGCCACACTGATTTAAATGAGTTCACTATACTTAATTTTGATGTTACTTCCTTGTTTACAAAAGTTCCAGTTCAAGATTTAAGTTTCTCATCTGAAAAGCTTATTAATTACGATTTACCATTGCCAGTACCTACTATCATTAAACTTAGTAAACTTTGTATTGTTGATGGAAAGTTTGTGTTTAATGACGAGTTTTACACTCTGAAGTTTGGTATGGCAATGGGAAATCCTCTTTCTCTTTCTCTCTCTTTCGATATATATATATATCGCATGCTCTCGCGAATTCCTTGCATTGTTCAAATCTCTAGTAAGGCTGATGCATGCAGGGGATGAGATGAAAAGCTGTAAGCCTTCTCCCTGAAAGCTGGCTGCCTTGGATCAAACGTGTAGCGCATGCTACACGCCAAGGTATTGGTCCAGTGTGGGTAGATTGGTAAAGCACTGCGTACCTTGTCCTAAGGTTCGTAGGTTCGAGTCTCCTTCAGCCAGAGATCAGTGTTTGTGTATATTTCGCATGCTCTCGCGAATTCCTTGCATTGTTCAAATCTCTAGTAAGGCTGATGCATGCAGGGGATGAGATGAAAAGCTGTAAGCCTTCTCCCTGAAAGCTGGCTGCCTTGGATCAAACGTGTAGCGCATGCTACACGCCAAGGTATTGGTCCAGTGTGGGTAGATTGGTAAAGCACTGCGTACCTTGTCCTAAGGTTCATAGGTTCGAGTCTCCTTCAGCCAGAGATCAGTGTTTGTGTATATTTCGCATGCTCTCGCGAATTCCTTGCATATATATATATATATATATATATATATATATATATATATATATATATATATATATGTGTGTGTGTGTGTGTGTGTGTGTGTGTGTGTGTGTGTGTCGTGCCGAATATGTAAAACTGGTCAGTTAGCAAGAACTCATTTAAAATTAAGTCCGTTTTAAAATGTTCTCTTATACGTTTAAAGATATATTTTTTTCATTAATGTTAATGTAAAAAATTTAAATTTTGCTCCAAAAGAATCTTAAAAAACTTAGCTAACCTTATTATAACAAGAACAATTTATTTTATCCTAACCCAACTAAACATATTTTAGATTTGTTTACAATAATTTAATAAACAAACACAGTGAAATATATTTTTTTTCGTTAGGTTCAGAATGATTTTGGCGAAATTATTTTATACACAAATTTTCGCTTGTCCTATATGGCAAGATGAGCGTTGCTATTTAAGCCAAGATCTCAAGTTCTGCCTATTCGGCACGACATATATATATATATATATATATATATATATATATATATATATATATATATATATATATATATATATATATATATATATACAAACACTGATCTCTGGCTGAAGGAGACTCGAACCTACGAACCTTGGAACAAGGTACGCAGCGAATTCCTTGCATTGTTCAAATCTCTAGTAAGGCTGATGCATGCAGGGGATGAGATGAAAAGCTGTAAGCCTTCTCCCTGAAAGCTGGCTGCCTTGGATCAACGTGTAGCGCAAGATGCACGCCAAGGTATTGTCCAGTGTGGGTAGATTGGTATAGCGCTGCGTACCTTGTTCCAAGGTTCGTAGGTTCGAGTCTCCTTCAAGCCAGAGATCAGTGTTTGTGTATATTTCGCCTGATCTTGCGAATTCCTTGCACACACACACACACACACACACACATATATATATATATATATATATATATATATATATATATATGCAATAAGATCACAGTAAACAGGTGATTTCAAAATATGCAAAACAACCACTGTGAAAGAATAGAGAAATTTCAAACGCTTTCGTGACTACTCACATTATCAAGGAACAGTTGTTCCTTGATAATGTGAGTAGTCACGAAAGCGCTTGGAATTTCTGTTTTCTTTCACAGTGGTTGTTTATATATATATATATATATATATATATATATATATATATATATATATATATATATATATATATATATATATGACCCATGCGGAGCAGGTTCATGTCCCCCCCCCCGGATTAGCCCAATGACCCACCCCCTTGGAGTAGCCCAATGACCCATCCAGTCTGGTCACTTCCACTCAAGGATAGAGCACGGCACCAGACCCAGCAGCACAAGCTAGTCAGGTCCAACTCACACCCACCCACACCCACTCATGTATTTATCTAACCTATTTTTAAAACTACTCAACGTTTTAGCCTGAGTAACTGTAGTCGAGAGTTTGTTCCACTCATCCACGACTCTATTACCAAACCAGTGCTTTCCTATATCCTTCCTGAATCTGAATTTTTCGAACTTGAAACCATTGCTGCGAGTCCTGTCTTGGCTGGAAGTTTTCAGCACGCTATTTACATCCTTTTCATTTATTCCTGTTTTCCATTTATACACCTCGATCATATCCCCCCTAATTCTACACCTTTCGAGAGAGTGCAGATTCAGGGCCCTCAGTCTATCCTCATATGGAAGATTTCTGATACATGGGATCGTCTTTGTCATCCCCTTCTGTATGTTTTCCAGAGCATTTATATCCATTCTGTAATACGGTGACCAGAACTGAGCAGCATAGTCTAAATGAGGCCCAACCAAGGATATATAGAGTTGAGGAACAACCTGAGGACTTCTATTATTTATACTTCTAGATATGAAGCCAAGAATTCTGTTAGCTTTATTGCAAACACTAATGCACTGTTGTCTTCGTTTTAGATTACTGCTAACCAGAACTCCTAAATCATTTTCGCAATCAGTAGTATTAAGATCTATATTATTTAGCTTATATGTGGCATGGTTATTTAACTGTCCAACATTTAGAACTTTGCATTTGTCAATATTAAACTGCGTCTGCCACTTCTCCGACCATTGCATCAGTCTATTCAAATCATCCTGGAGTGCTCTAGTGTCCTCATTAAAATGAATTGGACGGCCTATTTTGGTGTCATCAGCAAATTTGCTTATGTCGCTATTTATTCCCCCATCTATGTCGTTTATGTAAATTGTGAACAACAACGGGCCCAACACTGACCCCTGAGAAACACCCGCTTGTGACGTGCCCCCATTCTGATTTCTCCACATTCATGCAAACTCTCTGCTGCCTATTTGTCAGCCATGGCTCTACCCAGGAAAAAATTTCTCCTATTCCGTGTGCCTTAAGTTTTCTCAATAGCCTCTGGTGTGGAACTCTGTCAAAAGCCTTACTGAAGTCCATATTCACAATATCATATTCATTACCTTGATCTATCTCCTCAAACACCTTAGTGAAAAAAGTTAGTAAATTCGTAAGTCAGGAACGCCCCTTTGTAAAACCGTGTTGAGATTCATTAATCAATCTGTGGTAAGGCTTATTAGTCTATAGTTCGTAACCAAGGACCTGTCACCTGCCTTGCAAATAGGTATTACATGTGCCATTTTCCACTTATCAGGCACTATGCCAGTTTGTTCCTGGCAAACAGTTCATCAGGTCCTGGGGATTTGTTAGGTTTTAATTTCTCTGTTTGTCTGAGGACCATGTCACTAGTTACCGCAATCGTACATAGTTTATTATCCTGTTCTACATAATCTATTATTTCAGGAATATCACTAGTATTTTCCTGGGTGAAAAATGAGAGGAAGTAGGTATTGAGAATTTCACACATATCCTTATCACTGTCAGTGATCTGACCAGAGCTACTCTTAAGTGGGCTAGTCTTGTCCCTAATCTTACTTCTGTCTACATGAAAGAACCCTTTTGGATTAGTCTTTGAATCCCTTGCGACCTTAGCCTCATAATCCCTTTTTGCTTTTCTTATTCCTTTCTTTATTTCTCTCTCTAATTGAATATATTGATTTCTTAACTGCCCATCCTTTCTTTTGATACGCCTGTATATGCCTCTTTTTTGACCAGTGAGATGTTTTAATCTATTGTTCATCCATTTGGGATCATTTTTGTTAGATCTAATTTTCCTACTCGGAACAAAAGTTGTCTGGGCAGCTAGAACTATGCTCTGAAAAACTTCATATTGGCAACCAAGATCACCTACCTGATCCATAGTCAGGACATCCCAATTTAGCCCACCCAGGTAATTTTTCAGTCCCATAAAGTCGACCATGCGAAAATCTGGGACAGTGATTTGATTGCAGTTATCTGGGTAATTCCATGACATATTGAAACTAAGTGATTTGTGATCACTTTCCCCAAGCTTATCAAGATTATTAATTAGTGAATCTTTATTGGCAAGAACCAAGTCAAGCAGATTGTTTCCTCTAGTTGGTTCTGTCACAACCTGTTCTAAAAAACAATCCTGAACCGTATCAAGAAAGTCACTTGACTCAAGATTTCCTGTCATATTGTTCCAATCAATTTGTCTAAAGTTAAAATCTCCCATTATCACAGCATTTTCATATCTAGATGCCTTATGAATTTCGTCCCAAAACAGCTTACTGCACTCACTATCAAGGTTTCGGGGCCTATAAATGACACCCAAAATTAATTTGTCACGTCCCTCGAGAAACTAGCCAAACAGATTCTGTGTTCGATGTTTCTAATCTTATATCATGTCTAAGACAACAATTTAAATTTTCTCTGACATACATCGCCACTCCACCACCCTTCCTGTTGACCCTATCAGTGTGGAATAGTTTATATATATATATATATATATATATATATATATATATATATATATATATATATATATATATATATATGTGTATATATATATATATATATATATATATATATATATATATATATATATATATATATATATATATATATATATATATATAAAGCTGTCGTGCCGAATAGGCAGAACTTGCGATTTTGACTTAAATGGCAACGCTCATCTTGCCATATAGGACAAGCGAAAATTTGTGTATGCAATAATTTCGCCAAAATCATTCTGAACCTAACGAAAAAAATATATTTCACTGTGTTCGTTTAGTACTAAATTATTGTAAACGTATTTAAAATATATTTAGTTGGGTTAGGCTAAAATAAATTGTTCTTGCTATAATAAGGTTAGGTAAGTTTTCTAAGATTCTTTTGGTGCAAAATTATAAATTTTTACATTAACATTAATGAAAAAAATATATCATTAAACGTATAAGAGAAAATTTTAGAAAAGACTTAATTTTAAATGAGTTCTTGCTAATTGACCAGTTTTACCTATTCGGAACAACATATATATATATATATATATATATATATATATATATATATATATATATATATATATATATATAATGTGTGTGTGTGTACTCGCTTAATTGTACTCACATGATTGTGGTTGCATGGGTCGAGACTCAGCTCCTGGCTCCACCTCTTCACCGACCGCTACTAGGTCCTCTCTCCCCCTGCTCCATGAGCTTTATCATACCTCGTCTTAAAACGATGTATAGTTCCTGCCTCCACTACATCGCTTGCCAGACTTTTCCACTTCCTAATAACTCTATGACTGAAGAAATACTTCCTAACATCCCTTTGACTCATCTGAGTCTTCAGCTTCCAATTGTGATCCCTTGTTTCTGTGTCCCATCTCTGGAACATCCTGTTTCTGTTCACCTTGTCTATTCCCCCGCAGTATCTTGTATGTCGTTATCATGTCTCCCCTAAACCTTTTGTCCTCCAGTGTCGTCAGTACGATTTCCCTCAACCTTTCTTCTTAGGACATTCCCCTGAGCTCTTGAACTAGCCTTGTTGCAAACCTTTGCACTTTCTCTAATTTCTTGACGTGTGTGTGTGTGTGTCTCTCCTGCCGAATAGGTAAATTTTGCTATTTTGGGTTAAATAGCAACGCTCTTCTTGCCCAATAAGGGAAGAAGATTTATTTTTTTCAATTATGTTAATGTAAAAAAATAATAATTTTGTACCATAAGAATCTTAGAAAACTTACCTAACCTTATTATAACAAGAACAATTTAATTTAGCCTAACCCAACTAAATATATTTAAGATAAGTTTACAATAATTTAATAATCAAGCACAGTGAAATATATTTTTTTCATTAGGTTCAGAACGAATTTTGCGAAATTATTGCATACGCAAATTTTTGCTTGCTTTATTCGGCAAGAAGTGTTGCTATTAAAGCTAAAATAGCAAGTTTTACCTATTCGGCACGACACACAAATATGTATATATATATATATATATATATATATATATATATATATATATATATATATGAATTGTAATGAAACCTCGAAACATATAGGTATGTACATATTTCTAAATCGTTTCTTTTGTGGTATTCCTTGCATTTCGTTTTACCCGTAATCGTTTATGAGTGAGAGGAAAACCTATCAACTTTTATTTAGTTTACCATGGTGATCAATGTGCAGGTTGTCCGCTGCTCTGATCCTTCTGTGCCTGTGTTACCTGGACGTGGTGGAGCCTCTTCCTGTTCCATAAAATTTAAATTTTAAATAAAAATTCTTATTATTTTTGATGTTTTTTTTCCGAGCAAATCAAAGAGTAACATGTTAGGTTCCGTGATCACTCCACTGATATGGCTGCCGCTCACATATCTCCTGCCTTTTTCCACTCTGGTTTGTCGTTAACAGAAAAGGAGAAAAAATTAGCAAATTGTAACTACCATATTTATTTAAACTGTCGTCTTTTTATTTGGAAAAATGAGTGAGTTCCTCGATTATTTTGGGCAGCAAAATAATGTTAGATATACCAGAAAGTGTTTCTTCTGTTGATTATGTTATCTCTATCACGCCTACTGTTATATATACCGTCACTGTAAGTCCATTCCACTGTGTGTTTACCATGGAATGGCCGAAATACAATTTCTGTTAGTTATTTTTCTTATTAATTTGGTAAAAATATGATTAAAAGAATTTAACTCAAGTTTTCATTGAGCTGTGAGTCCCTGTACCTTACTTAGTGTCTGCGTGAGTCCCTGTACCTTACTTAGTGTCTGCGTGAGTCCCTGTACCTTACTTAGTGTCTGCGTGAGTCCCTGTACCTTACTTAGTGTCTGCGTGAGTCCCTGTACCTTACTTAGTGTCTGCGTGAGTCCCTGTACCTTACTTAGTGTCTGCGTGAGTCCCTGTACCTTACTTAGTGTCTGCGTGAGTCCCTGTACCTTAGTGTCTGCGTGAGTCCCTGTACCTTACTTAGTGTCTGCGTGAGTCCCTGTACCTTACTTAGTGTCTGCGTGAGTCCCTGTACCTTACTTAGTGTCTGTGTGAGTCCCTGTACCTTACTTAGTGTCTGCGTGAGTCCCTGTACCTTACTTAGTGTCTGCGTGAGTCCCTGTACCTTACTTAGTGTCTGCGTGAGTCCCTGTACCTTACTTAGTGTCTGCGTGAGTCCCTGTACCTTACTTAGTGTCTGCGTGAGTCCCTGTACCTTACTTAGTGTCTGCGTGAGTCCCTGTACCTTACTTAGTGTCTGCGTGAGTCCCTGTACCTTACTTAGTGTCTGCGTGAGTCCCTGTACCTTACTTAGTGTCTGTGTGAGTCCCTGTACCTTACTTAGTGTCTGCGTGAGTCCCTGTACCTTACTTAGTGTCTGCGTGAGTCCCTGTACCTTACTTAGTGTCTGCGTGAGTCCCTGTACCTTACTTAGTGTCTGTGTGAGTCCCTGTACCTTACTTAGTGTCTACGTGAGTCCCTGTACCTTACTTAGTGTCTGCGTGAGTCCCTGTACCTTACTTAGTGTCTGCGTGAGTCCCTGTACCTTACTTAGTGTCTGCTGGAGTCCCTGTACCTTACCTAGTGTCTGTGTGAGTCCCTGTTCCTTACTTAGTGTCTGTGTGAGTCCCTGTACCTTACTTAGTGTCTGTGTGAGTCCCTGTACCTTACTTAGTGTCTGTGTGAGTCCCTGTACCTTACTTAGTGTCTGTGTGAGTCCCTGTACCTTACTTAGTGTCTGTGTGAGTCCCTGTTCCTTACTTAGTGTCTGTGTGAGTACCTGTACCTTACTTAGTGTCTGCGTGAGTCCCTGTACCTTACTTAGTGTCTGCGTGAGTCCCTGTACCTTACTTAGTGTCTGCGTGAGTCCCTGTACCTTACTTAGTGTCTGCGTAAGTCCCTGTACCTTACTTAGTGTCTGCGTGAGTCCCTGTACCTTACTTAGTGTCTGCGTGAGTCCCTGTACCTTACTTAGTGTCTGCGTGAGTCCCTGTGCCTTACCTAGTGTCTGCGTGAGTCCCTGTGCCTTACTTAGTGTCTGTGTGAGTCCCTGTACCTTACTTAGTGTCTGCGTGAGTCCCTGTACCTTACTTAGTGTCTGAGGAGTCCCTGTACCTTACTTAGTATCTGTGTGAGTCCCTGTACCTTACTTAGTGTCTGTGTGAGTCCCTGTACCTTACTTAGTGTCTGCGTGAGTCCCTGTACCTTACTTAGTGTCTGCGTGAGTCCCTGTACCTTACTTAGTGTCTGCGTGAGTCCCTGTGCCTTACCTAGTGTCTGCGTGAGTCCCTGTGCCTTACTTAGTGTCTGTGTGAGTCCCTGTACCTTACTTAGTGTCTGCGTGAGTCCCTGTACCTTAGTGTCTGTGTGAGTCCCTGTACCTTACTTAGTGTGTGTGTGAGTCCCTGTACCTTACTTAGTGTCTGTGTGAGTCCCTGTACCTTACTTAGTGTCTGTGTGAGTCCCTGTACCTTACTTAGTGTCTGCGTGAGTCCCTGTACCTTACCTAGTGTCTGTGTGAGTCCCTGTTCCTTACTTAGTGTCTGCGTGAGTCGCTGTACCTTTCTTAGTGTCTGCCAGAGTCCCTGTACCTTACTTAGTGTCTGCGTGAGTCCCTGTACCTTAGTGTCTGCGTGAGTCCTTGTACCTTACTTAGTGTCTGCGTGAGTCCCTGTACCTTACTTCGTGACTGCGTGAGTCCCTGTACCTTACTTAGTGTCTGTGTGAGTCCCTGTACCTTACTTTGTGTCTGCGTAAGTCCCTGTGCCTTACTGTCTGCGTGAGTCCCTGTGCCTTAGTGTTTGCGTGAGTCCCTGTACCTTACTGTCTGCGTGAGTCCCTATATCTTACTGTCTGCGTGAATCCCTGTGCCTTAGTGTTTGCGTGAGTCCCTGTACCTTGCTGTCTGCGTGGGTCCCTGTAGCTTACTTAGTGTCTGCGTGAGTCCCTGTACCGTAGTTTCTGCTTGAGTCTCTATGCCTTAGTCTCTGCGTGTGTCCCTGTATCTTACTTAGTGTCTGTGTGAGTCTCTGTGCCTTAGTCTCTGCGTGAGTCCCTGTACCTTACTTAGTGTCTGTGTGAGTCCCTGTACCTTACTTAGTGTCTGCGTGAGTCCCTGTACCTTAGTGTCTGCGTGAGTCCCTGTACCTTACTTAGTGTCTGCGTGAGTCCCTGTACCTTACTTAGTGTCTGCGTGAGTCCCTGTAGCTTACTTAGTGTCTGCTTGAGTCCCTATGCCTTAGTCTCTGCGTAAGTCCCTGTATCTTACTTAGTGTCTGTGTGAGTCTCTGTGCCTTAGTCTCTGCGTGAGTCCCTGTACCTTACTTTGTGTCTGCGTGAGTCCCTGTACCTTAGTGTCTGCGTGAGTCCCTGTACCTTACTTAGTGTCTGCGTGAGTCCCTGTACCTTAGTGTCTGCCTGAGTCCTTGTACCTTACTTAGTGTCTGCGGGAGTCCCTCTACCTTACTTAGTGTCTGCGTGAGTCCCTGTACCTTACTTAGTGTCTGCGTGAGTCCCTGTACCTTAGTGTCTGCGTGAGTCCCTGCACCTTACTTAGTGTCTGCGTGAATCCCTGTATCTTACTGTCTGCGTGAGTACCTGTGCCTTACTGTCTGCGTGAGTACCTGTGCCTTAGTGTTTGCGTGAGTCCCTGTACCTTACTGTCTGCGTGAGTCCCTGTACCTTACTGTCTGCGTGAGTCCCTGTAGCTTACTTAGTGTCTGTGTGAGTCCCTGTAGCTTACTTAGTGTCTGCGTGAGTCCCTGTACCGTACTGTCTGCTTGAGTCCCTATGCCTTAGTCTCTGCGTAAGTCCCTGTATCTTACTTAGTGTCTGTGTGAGTCTCTGTGCCTTAGTCTCTGCGTGAGTCCCTGTACCTTACTTAGTGTCTGCGTGAGTCCCTGTATCTTAGTGTCTGCGTGAGTCCCTGTGCCTTACTTAGTGTCTGCGTGAGTCCCCGTATCTTACATAGTGTCTGCGTGAGTCCCTGTGCCTTACTTAGTGTCTGCGTGAGTCCCTGTATCTTACTTAGTGTCTGTGTGAGTCCCTATACCGTAGTGTCTGCGTGAGTCTCTGTGCCTTAGTGTCTGCGTGAGTCCCTGTACCTTAGTGTCTGCGTGACTCGCTGTACCTTACTTAGTGTCTGCGTGAGTGGCATGATTACATGCTCTTATCCAGTCCTCTGTAAGTTGGTAATGACACATAGAGTACTACGCGGGTAATATTGCTCAAGTATTTTTGTCCAGTCATAAATGAGCTGTCAACGAGACTCAAAATGGAACACAAGTAATACTACTCAGACTATATTGTTACTTATGGAAATGTAATCGCTATTATTCTCACTTTATTAATAAACCTTGATATCCTTATTGGCAACTATATTGACAATTATCCTGGTTCTTTCGCTACACATTCTCTCTTTCTGACTCATGAAATCGTAATGACGCGATTGCAAACAAACCATGCGCGTCGGTCTGGAGTTTCTGACTCTCTGATCGTGGGTTCTAACCCCGCCCGTGGTATGGTTTACTCTCTCTTCCTGTTGTGCTGAGAACATGCCTCTCCAGCAAATTCCTCTGTTTAGCTCTACAGAACAAAAGCTCAATTCTTGTTATATTAGAAATATACTATTAATTAAAGCTGCGCTGAATACTTCCCTGGAAGTATTTAGCGCAGAACAGAGAACTTAAGAAGTTAGGTTCAAGGACACATGTACAACTAATGCGACATTATTTGCATGGGTCCTTTTTCTTAACATTGTGTCGGTAATTCTACCAACATTATTACAAGACCGTAAGAACATAAGAAAAGAGGAACACTGCAGCAGACCTTCAAAGTGGTCTTTTCAAACCCAGACCTAGTAACAAAAATGTTTGCCCAACCCATTTTCAATGATATCCTTTGAATAAGTTTTGATAATTCATGTGAAAGTCCCACTAGAATCCATCCCCTCTCACTCATGTATTTATCTATCTTATATTTCAAGCTGCTTAGCAATTCGAATAGCTTAATTCATTTATCTTCGCTTTCAGTTGTTAATTGCTACATACCTTTGACTACGAGACTGTAATTCGTATTTCAAATGTTCGTCGTGAATAACAGAACTTGCCAAATTGGTTTATTCTTTAGAGATATAATTTTCTCAGTCAAACAATATCTTCGAAAATTAGTTAAAATTTAAATATATTACATGCGCAAATTCAGGGAAAGATTTATTAAGATGCTTTGTTGCCATTTTTTTTTAAAAAGTCATGTTATTCACACTTACGAATATAAACCGGACAAACTCGGGACTGGGACTAGAAAAATGTATGTATAACGTCTCCTCTTGGGATTTTTTCAAGGTAAACCCCTTGAATAAACTATTTTCTCAGGTTGTGAAATACATTCATTGAGATGATAATGGTTTTATAATCGATCAACTCGAATATCTCAGAAACTTTCGCTCTTGACTCAAAAATTTAATCTTTAAACTGAGGTTCGGTTTAGACTACCCAGGACGTTTCATACTTCACGTTGTTAATTGGTTCGTGGTGAATATTGATATAATTGCTACAAGTACTATTAAAATTTCTGCTGTACAACTGCCACTGCCACTAATACAACCACTATTATTACAACCATTAGTTTAAAAAATAATAAATGGCATGGTACGAAGAATACTAGACTAAATTCAACAAGAATAACAATCTGATTCTTTGAAATATCCATTGACAATCATACTGTTTCCCGGGGAAACACAAAGCGAGTTATGTATTACATGACCTGGAGGAAATGTGACCCACTGAAGCTGAATACCGTCACTGAAGAGTGGATGGGTAATAAGAGACATGACCGTGACCTACGTGATACTCATGAACATTAGCAAGGTGAAGAAATAGAGACAGACATGGGAAGGAACAGATCAAGAGAGCATATTAGCTTCTAGAGTGGCAATGACCTCTTCCCCTAAAAACTAAAAAAAAAATGTATTTGTTCATTAAAGCACGTTTGTGTCGCCATTCAACTGTAATTTAAAGAACGTCTGTCACGCCATTCAGCTGTAATTTAAAGCACGTCTGTCACGCCATTCAGCTGTAATTTAAAGCACGTCTGTCACGCCATTCAGCTGTAATTTAAAGCACGTCTGTCACGCCATTCAGCTGTAATTTAAAGAACGTCTGTCACACCATTCAGCTTTAATTTAAAGAACGTCTGTCACGCCATTCAACTGTAATTTAAAGCACGTCTGTCACGCCATTCATCTGTGATTTAAAGTACGTCTGTCACACCATTCGGCTGTAATTTAAAGCACGTCTGTCACGCCATTCATCTGTAATTTAAAGCACGTCTGTCACGCCATTTAACTGTAATTTAAAGCACGTCTGTCACGCCATTTAACTGTAATTTAAAGCACGTCTGTCACGCCATTCAACTGTAGCATTATGCTACTTTCTGCTTATAAATTCCGCTTGTAGGCCTAAGTCCTATGGTACTGAAAACTTAATAATACACTATTTTGTTGCAGTTTCTCTACCCATCCCTGAGAACTTGCTCTGGCGACGGACTCGTAAATGAAATCTGAAGGCCTGGAGGCAGACCTGAGAACTTTTATTTAAATGCTCCGAATTCAATTTAATTTTATTGTAAGTGAAGAAGCTGTTTAAATGTCTATACTGGACGGTCCATAAGTTTGTCTAAAAATAGAGAGAGAAGCAATGATCAATTTATTTTTGATATACATCACTCTTGGATTGTATTCGCAATATTCGTAAGATATATAATCTTACAGTTGACTTTACATGAACACTAAAGAGCTAAAGAACAATCAGTCACATTCGTATGACCAAAATGTCAATATATTTTATTAGAAAAAAAAAGTTTTTTTTGGGGGGGGGAGGGGGACTGATTTTTATTTTTCTAAAAAAAAAAATGAACATAAACGGTAAAGGCTATTGCGAATTGCAGTTTATCCTTTGAACAACCACAATTCCTCGATAATCTGAGCACAAATCATTATATTAAAAAGTAATTGAGAAGTCGATTCTAGGAGAATAACTTTTGAGAACAATGTGAAAAAACACATTTTGTGATTTATGGCCACGAAACGTCGTTATTGGCCCTTTAGCAATGTTGACATGTTGTATACTAAGTAAAAACATCAAGTATTATTCTCTAGAACATGGAGACCGCAACCACCCTTCCCTGAAAAAAAAATTGTAAATTGCGTCATTGTGATGAAGTCATAATATAAATATAGCAATAAAAGCACTTACAAAAAATCATAGATACAAACGGGATGCGCCAAAATGTTGCCAGAATTATGCCCTATTTTCTGGGGATTTTTTTTTTTACCGAAGTATCACATTTTTCAGGAAAAATAATTCCTTCCCCCTCCCCCCTGAATTATTACATTATTCGCGATAATGCTAGGAAACACTTTTTTCCCGTGTTAGAATTGTGACCAAAAGAACTCAGATGAGTGAGGACAGTGATCTCCAGTCAGTCTGGACACTAATAGGTGACTTCCAAACAGTCTGGAGACTAGTAAGTGATCTCCAAACAGTCTGTAGACTAGTAAGTGATCTCCAAACAGTCTGGAGACTAATAAATGATCGCGAAATATAGTCTGGAGACTAGTGGATGATCTTCGGACATAGTGAAAAGTATGCTGTATATTGTGATAATTAAGTAAAGGTTACGAGGCAGGACCAAGACCTGACACTCTCTCACTGTAGACATGGTTCAGTAAGACCGTGAACCTCCACCCCCCTACACACACAAAAAATGAAAACACAGTGTGTGTGTGTATATATATATATATATATATATATATATATATATATATATATATATATATATATATATATATATACACCTAACTATGCCAGTGCCATCACTGAATGGAAGACTCTTGCTGCTCCATCACCAAACCCTAGTGCAGCACTGGCCTACAAAAAGTCAAGCTGGGATGGCTCCATCGCTGAAAAGGTGCTTTCCAACATGCTCAGGGCTGTAACATCAGACAGGGGGACTGCCCGTCTCCAGGCTGTGAGCGCACCTCACTCTGGGCACTTCCTCCAAACAGTTCTCATTTCGGCAATGGGAACGTGCCTCGGCCCTAAGACCCTTAGTATTGCAGTGGCTCTGCTCCTTGCTGCTCCAATTCACACAGAATATACGATATATTTGCGGTGATGCGCAAGCCGACCAATGTGGTCTACATGGTCTCAACTGTTCTAAAACCAAGGGCTGGCATGCTAGACACAGTGAGGTCAACATCATAAAGAGAACCCTTGCTGCAGCTGGATGCCCAGCCGAGAGGGAGCCCTGATCACTAGCAGCCAACAATACCCACCCCAATGGGATCACCATCTACCTTTGGAAGAATGGCAAGCTCTTAAAATGGGATCTATATCCATCACATTGTCGGGCGACAGGGAGGAGCACAAGATCAGCAAGTACAGGGACATAAGTCAACAGTATCAATTTGTCCTAGTTGGATCAGAGACCTTGGGATCATGGGGAAAAAATGCCGCAGGTTTCCTTAAAGAACTGGGTTTCAGATTCATCGACGCCACCAGGGACCCAAGATCAGCCACTTTTCATGCTCCAGCGCCTCAGCATGGCCATCCAGAGGGGAAATGCATGCTGCATACTGGGCTCGCATCCGGCCTCGGAGGAGCTGAAGGAGATTCATAACATTTGATATATTGTACCAATGTATTCATGTTTGTGTTTTCTATCAATGTATTCTGTCTATTAATAAAGTTAGAGTGTAGCATAAAAAAAATATATATATATATATATATATATATATATATATATATATATATATATATATATATATATATATATATATATTCAAGACTTGCAAGCTCACTAACGTTTTGAGGCATCTGTGGCTGAGGGGTTTAAGACGTCAGGTTGGTAGATAACTACACTTATAGAGAGCTGCTGATCTAGGGTCGAATACTGTTGGTTGCGATATTTCTTTGAACACATACATATATGCATGCATATACGAAAACTAACGAACCTAAGAGGAAAGAAGAACAAGGGGAGATATACTGTAGCATAAAAGTTACTTAGAAGCCTCAAAAGAATAGACAGGACAGATTGTTTGATAGTCGGAGCTCAGGAACACTGGTACAACTTAAATTAGCAAATGATTCTCATGTATGCTGGAGCAAACTTCAAAGAAAATTCGAAACTGAAACATGGCGTCATACAACCTCAAGTTTTGTTATGAAATTTTCTTTAGATGTTTAGGAAAACTAAGCATATTTAATATATTTGTTTATAAAAGTTATAAAACGCTACTGTGATTGTCGAACATTTTTCACGCAACTCAAAGTCTAAAATCATAATTTGTCTCATGAATCAAATGGCACAAAGATTTACTTCGCAACTTAGCAAAAGCGATTGATTCATGTGGTAAAAATTAAAAAAAAAAATATATATAAAAATATTATCGGCATGTTAGCTCAATTCCTTCGTTTTATTTTTTATGGGAGTGAATTTAATTTTTTTTGAAAATTTTTAAATTTATAAAGAATAAAAAAAAGATACAGGCATTAATTTCCTTGACGTGCCCTCGCCTTCAGTGACTTCCATGATGGAATTGCCTCTTCATGATCAGCTGATTAAATTTTGGTTTCATGTAGATAAATCTGAAGATCAAGTCATGCAAAAATATGCTTTTTCTTATATACGCTGTATAATCCTACGGGCTTAGCGCTTCCCCTTGATTATAATAATAATAATAATTTTTCTTATATAAAAAGTCAGATCTCATTTCCAAAACTGGTCCAAGGATCATTGTTCATGAGAGACAGTGGACTTCAGAGTGAACGAGATGATGATAATCCGTGAATAATTTCTCAGCATTTTTCAAAACTTGTTCAAGTTTAGTGTTCTTACTTTGGTAAAGTTTACGATCTGGTTTGCATCCTTGAGCACTGAGTGGAACTCAGCACTATCTTTCTTGGGTTACTAGGTTTTCTCGGTGCAGGAAACACAGCATGAGTCAGTAGGCTTGCTACAATTCTCAATTCTTGTCTTCTTGTTTCTGCTAGTAGACTTCTGCAACGTTTATAAGACTCCATTCTTATGCTTGAGCTTCACGTTGCTCCGGACTATACAGCTTAACTCTTCTTCAGGCTGAGGGACTGACCACCTCAAAAACTGTTTCTCCAAGGTTGATGGGCTGATTACATAATCTTTACCTTGTCACTACTCATGGAGCCTCCAAATTATTCTCATCTGTATTTGACCGAAGAAGCCTACCGTGTAGGCGAAACATTTCAACAATAAAGATACCCAACTGTTGCACATTTGACTTATCAAAATTCCACTCGTCTTGCCATAATATCTGGGGCTGCCTCAGTGCAAACAGTCAACCAATACGTCCACTCAGCACCCGAGGGCGAGGTTATTGAAGACACTGTTCTCGCAGCTGACAGTGAAATACAAGAGATATTCTTTAAGAATTTTTTCTCACATTTACTAAACGAAAATCATTATCTGAGGATCATCTCTAGTATCAACAGACTTATATTATATGGAGGGGAAGCGCTTCTGCTTTTGTCAGCATTATAAGAGTTTGATCCAAGATATCTACAAAGATTAAATCAGTTCGCCGTTTGGTATTATTGATGGGAAATGGTACCATATCATGTTTTCTCGCCACTTCCTCTCCCCAAACAGTACTTGTTATTACAGTGGCAGTTGGCTTCACAAACTCTTCTCCAGTGTTGTGAAAATTATTGCATTGCACTAATTTGCATGCATCATCAAAACAAACTAATTTGGTTGTCTGTAAACCAAAAAAAAAAAAATAGACATTCAGAATGCATCAATTGTAATTCGTTTGGCACAGCTTTATTTTACTCTTCGGAAAGCTCAATTCTTTGCTTAAATAGCAATGCTCTTCTTATCAAGTAAGGCAAGTGAAAATTTGTGTATGCAGTAATCTCGAGAAAATCATTCTGAGCCTAACGAGAAAAGTATATTTCATTGTGTTTGTTTATTTGTTCATTTGTGTTTGTTTATTATAAGAGAAAGATATCAGATCACTATTTAGTTGTAGCTACTGTGAGAGTGAAAGGTAGATGGGATACAAGGAAAATAGAAGTAGCAAGTAAGAGAGAGGTGAAGGTTTATAAACAAATGGAGGAGGCATTTATGGTAAGATATAAGCAACTATTGGAGGATAGATGGGCTAGTGTGAGTATAGACAATGGGGTCGAATATGTATGAGGTAGATTAAAGAAAGTAGTGTTACAGGGTTCAGCAGAAGTTTATGGTTACAGGAAAGTGGGTGCTGTAGGGAAGAAGAGTGATTGGTGGAATGATGAAGTAAAGAGAGTAGTGAGGAAAAGTTAGTATATGAGATGTTTTCACCAAGTAGAAGTGATGCAATGAAGGAGTATATGGAGAGAAAAAGATAGGTTAAGAGAGTGGTAAAGCAGTGTAAACAGAGAGCAAATGAGAAAGTGGGATAAATGTTATCAACAAATTTTGTTGAAAATAAGAAAAAGTTTTGGAGTGAGATTAATAAGTTGAGGAAGCCTAGGGAAAGAGTGGATTTGATAGTTAAAAATAGGAGAGGAGAGTTATTAAAAGGAAAATTAGAGGTATTGGGAAGATGGAGGAATATTTTGAAGAATTGTTAAATGTTGATGAAGATAGGGAAGCTGTGATTTCGTGTATAGAGTAAGGAAGAATAACGTCTTGTAGGAGTGAGGAAGAGCCACTTCTGAGTGTGGGGGAAGTTCGTCAGGCAGTGAGTAGAATGAAAGAGGGTAAGGCAGCTGGAATTGATGGGATAAAGATAGAAATGTTAAACGCAGGTGGGGATATAGTTTTGGAGTGGTTGGTGCTATTATGCATAGTTCCTTTGTACAAAGGCAAAGGGGACAAAAGAGAGTGCAAAAATTATATTGGAATGCGTCTGTTAAGTATACCTGGTAAAGTGTTGTAGTTATTACTGAAAGAATTAAGAGTAAGACGAAGTGTAGGATAGCAGATGAACAAAGAGGCTTTAAGAAAGGTACGGGGGTGTGTAGACCAAGTGCTTACAATGAAACATATCGGTGAACAGCATTTAGATAAGGGTGAAAAGGTGGACAATGTGGCAGATGTTGCAAATGGGAGAAGAGGTAGGTTATTGAAAACAGTGAAGAGTTTTTAAGAGGATAGTGAGGCTCAGGTTAGAGTGTGTAGGAGAGAGGGAGATTATTCCTCATTAAAAGTAGGCCTTCAACAAGGATGTGTGATGATAAATTAGACACATGTGCAACTCTTGGGTATCTTTATCCTCAATAAAGATACGCAAGAGTTGCACATGTGTCTAATTTATCAACATATCGGTTCTCTGAACCATTCATCTACAAAGGATGTGTGATGTCACCATGGTTGTTCAATGTATTTATAGATGAGGTTGTAAGAGAAGCGAATTCTCGGGTGTTGGCAAGAGGTATGGGGTTAAGAGATGAAGAATCTAACACATAGTGGGAGTTGTTACAGTTGCTCTTTGCTGATGAGACTGTACTTTTGGTAGATTCTGAAGAGAAGTTGCAGAGGTTGGTAGGTGAGTTTGGTAGGGTATATAAAAGAAGGAAATTAAAAGTGAATATAGGAAAGAGTAAGGTGATGAGGATAAAAAAAAATAGGTGACGAAAGATTGGATATCAGATTGGAGAGAGAGAATATGGAGGAGGTGAAAGTATTCAGATATTTAGGAGCGGACATGTCATCAGATGGGTCTGTGAAAGATGAGGTGAATCATAGAACTGATAAAAAGATAAAGGTGAGTGGCGCACTTAGGAGTCTGTGGAGACAAAGATCTTTGTCCATGGAAGCAAAGAGGGCAATGTATGAGAGTATAGTTACACCAATGCTCTTATATGGGTGTGAAACATGGGAGGTGAATGTTGCAACAAGGAGAAAGCTGGAGGCAGTGGAGATGTCGTGTCTGAAAGCAATGTGTGGTGTGAATATAATGCAGAGAATTCGTAGTTTGGAAATTAGGAGGTGTGGGATTACCAAAACTATTATCCAGAGGGCTGAGGAGGGTTGTTGAGGTGATTCAGACATGTAAAGAGGTTGGAACAAAATAGAATGACATCGAGAGTATATAAATCTGTAGTGGAGGAAAGGCGGGGTAGGGGTCGGCCTAGGGGAAGGTTGGAGAGAGGGGGTAAAGGAAGTTTTGTGTGCGAGGGGCTTTGACTTCTAGCATGCATGCATGAGCGTGTTAGATAGGAGCGAATGAAGGGAATTGGGTTTTAGGACTTGACGGACGTGCTGTTGGAGTGTGAGCAAGGTAACATTTATGAAGGGATTTAAGAAAACCGGGAGACCGGACTTGAGCCCCGGAGATGGGAGTACAGTGTTTGCACTCTGAAGGAGGGGTGTTAATGTTGCAGCTTCATAACTGTAGGGTAAGTATGCCTCTGACAGTGATCGGGGCACCATACCTTGGTGGGAGAAGGCCGATGCGTTAATTAAAAAATAATATATATGCCTAGAGTCCACCTCTGGTGCAAATTGTGGGAAGCCATTTGAATATTCCACTTCCTCTACCACCCCATCTTTTCATTCTTATATATATATATATATATATATATATATATATATATATATATATATATATATATATATATATATATATATATATATATATGAGCTTTTTACAGAGCAGAAGTGAGAGAAGAAAGTTGGAGTATGTGGAGAGTAAAACAGGTGAAGAGAGTGGTGAGAGAGTGCAAAAGGAGAGCAAATGATAGAGTGGGTGAGGCACTGTCAACAAATTTGCTGAGAATAAGAAAAAAATTGAAGTGAGATAAATAGGTTAAGAAAGCCTAGGGAAAGATTGGATTTGACAGTTAAAAACAGAAGACGGGAGTTAGTGTATAGGGAGTTGGAGGTATTGGGCAGATGCTGGCAATATTTTGAGGAACTATTAAATGTTGATGAAGAGAGGGAGGCAGTAATTTCATGCACTGGCCAGGGAGGTATAACATCTTTTAAGCAGGGGAGGATATAATTTTGGAGTGGTTAGCACTTTTGTTCAATAAATGTATAAAAGAGGAAAATGTACCTAGGGATTGGCAGAGAACGTGTATAATTCCTTTATATATTGCAAAAAATATAGGGGAATAAGTTTACTAAATATACCAGGATTGCAGATGAAGAGGCTTTAGAATGGGTAGGAGATGTGTAAATCAAATTTTACATTGAAGCTTATAAGTGAACAATATTGAGATAAAGGCAGGGATGTTTTCGTTTAGCTTATATTTAATAAGTTACTAAATGCTGTAAAGAGTTTTTATGAGGAAAGTGAGGCTTAGATTAGGGTGTGGAGGATAGAGGGAGATTACGTTCTTATAAGTAGGCCTTAGACAGGGATATGTAATGTCACCATGGTTGTTTAACATATAGACGAAGTTGTAAAAGAAGTAAATTCTAGTGTTGGGGAGAGGGGTGAGATTAAATTATGGGGAATCAAGTACAAAATGCGAGTTCACTTTTTAATGATGATACTGTGCTTTACAACTTCTAAAGAGAAGTTGTAAAGGTTACTGGACGAGTTTGGGAGGGTGTGTAAAGGACGAAAGTGAACATAGATAAGAGTAAGATGATCAGGATATCAAACGAGTTAGTTAAATAATAAATGGATACGACATTATAGGGAGGGAGTATGGAAGAAGTGAATGTCTTCAAATATTTGGGAGAATTGTCAGCAGATGGGTCTGTGAAGGATGAGGTTAACCACAGAACTGATGAAGGAAAAATGGTGAGTGGTGCATTGAGGTATCTGTGGAGACAAAACACGTTATCCTTGGAGGCAAAGAAGGAAATGTACTTGAGTATAGTGGTACCAACACTCTAATATGGGTGTGAAGCATGGGTTGTAAATGCTGCCGCGAGGAGGAGGCTGGATGCAGTAGAGGTGTCGTGTTTTAGGGCACTATGGATGTAAATATTATGCAGAGAATTCGTTGGATGGAAATGAGGTGTGGAGTTACAAAAAGTATTATTCGTAGGGCTGAAGAGGGTTATTGAGGTGGTTTGGTCGTTTAGAGAGGATGGAGTAAAATAGAATGACTCGGAGTGTTCATAAATCTGTAATGGAGGGGAGACTGGGTAGGTGTCGTCCTAGCAAAGGGTGGAGGGAGGGGGTAAAAGAGGTTTTGTGTGCAAGTGGCCTGGACATGCAGCAGGTATGTTTGAGCTTTTTAAATAGGAGTGATACGAGACGAATGGTTTTTGAGACCTGGCTAGCTATTGGAGTGTGAGCTGGTAATATTTTTGAAGGGATTCAGGGAAACCGGTTAACTGGACTTGGGTCCTGGAGGTAGGATTTTTCACCATGAGGCAGGCCAAAGCAGCATGGGTTCGAGTCCTCGGCTAGTGCAGTGTTATATATATGTATATATATATATATATATATATATATATATATATATATATATATATATATATATATATATACATATATATAACACTGCACTAGCCGAGGAATCGAACCCATGCTGCTTTGGCCTGCCTCATGGTAAAAAATCCTACCTCCAGGACCCAAGTCCAGTTAACCGGTTTCCCTGAATCCCTTCAAAAATATTACCAGCTCACACTCCAATAGCTAGCCAGGTCTCAAAAACCATTCGTCTCGTATCACTCCTATTTAAAAAGCTATTGGAGTGTGAGCTGGTAATATTTTTGAAGGGATTCAGGGAAACCGGTTAACTGGACTTGGGTCCTGGAGGTAGGATTTTTCACCATGAGGCAGGCCAAAGCAGCATGGGTTCGAGTCCTCGGCTAGTGCAGTGTTATATATCTGTATATATCTATATATATATATATATATATATATATATATATATATATATATATATACATATATATATATGTCGTGCCGAATAGGCAGAACTTGCCATCTTGGCTTAAATAGCAACGCTCATCTTGCCATATAGGACAAGCAAAAATTTATGTATGCAATAATTTCGCCAAAATCGTTCTGAACCTAACGAAAAAAATATATTTGATTGTGTTTGTTTAGTACTAAATTATTGTAAACGTATTTAAAATATATTTAGTAGGGTTAGGCTAAAATAAATTGCTGTTGTTATAATAAGGTTAGGTAAGTTTTCTAAGATTCTTTTGGTGCAAAATTAAAAATGTTTACATTAACATTAATGAACAAAATATATCTTTAAACCTATAAGAGAAAATTTCAGAAAGGACTTAATTTTAAATGAGTTTTGGCTAATTGACCAGTTTTACATATTCGGCACGACATATATATATATATATATGTCGTGCCGAATATGTAAAACTGGTCAATTAGCAAGAACTTATTTAAAATTAAGTCCTTTCTAAAATTTTCTCTTATAAGTTCAGAGATATATTTTTTTGATTAATGTTAATGTAAAAAAAAATAAATTTTGCACCAGAAGGAACTTAGAAAACTTACCTAACCTTATTATAACAAGAACAATTTATTTTAGCCTAACCCAACTAAATATATTTTAGATTTGTTTACAATAATTTAATACTAAACAAACAGTGAAATATATATTTTTTCGCTAGGTTCAGAATGATTTTGGCGAAATTATTGCATACACAAATTTTCGCTTGTCCTATATGGCAAGATGAGCGTTGCTATTTAAGCCAAGATCGCAAGTTCTGCCTATTCGGCACGATATATATATATATATATATATATATATATATATATATATATATATATATATATATATATATATATATATATATATATATATATATATATATATATATAATTTTTTTTTCAACAAGTCGGCCGTCTCCCACCGAGGCAAGGTGACCCAAAAAAGAAAGAAAATCCCCAAAAAGAAAATACTTTCATCATTCAACACTTTCACCACACTCACACATTTTCACTGTTTTTGCAGAGGTGCTCAGAATACAACAGTTTAGAAGCATATACGTATAAAGATACACAACATATCCCTCCGAACTGCCAATATCCCAAACCCCTCCTTTAAAGTGCAGGCATTGTACTTCCCATTTCCAGGACTCAAGTCCGACTATCTGAAAATAACCGGTTTCCCTGAATCTCTTCACTAATTATTACCCTGCTCATACCCCAACAGATCGTCAGGTCCCAAGTACAATTCGTCTCCATTCACTCCTATGTAACACGCTCACGCATACTTGCTGGAAGTCCAAGCCCCTCGCCCACAAAACCTCCTTTACCCCCTCTCTCCAACCCTTTCGAGGACGACCCCTACCCCGCCTTCCTTCCCCTATAGATTTATATGCTTTCCATGTCATTCTACTTTGATCCATTCTCTCTAAATGACCAAACCACCTCAACAACCCCTCTTCTGCCCTCTGACTAATACTTTTATTAACTCCACACCTTTTCCTAATTTCCACACTCCGAATTTTCTGCATAATATTTACACCACACATTGCCCTTAGACAGGACATCTCCACTGCCTCCAACCGTCTCCTCGCTGCTGCATTTACCACCCAAGCTTCACATCCATATAAGAGTGTTGGTACTACTATGCTTTCATACATTCCCTTCTTTGCCTCCATAGATAACGTTTTTTGACTCCATATATACCTCAACGCATCATTCACCTTTTTTCCCTCATCAATTCTATGATTAACCTCATCCTTCATAAATCCATCCGCCGACACGTCAACTCCCAAGTATCTGAAAACATTCACTTCTTCCATAGTCCTCCTCCCCAATTTGATATCCAATTTTTCTTTATCTAAATCATTTGATACCCTTATCACCTTACTCTTTTCTATGTTCACTTTCAACTTTCTACCTTTACACATATTCTCAAACTCATCCACTAACCTTTGCAATTTTTCTTTAGAATCTCCCATAAGCACAGTATCATCAGCAAAAAGTAACTGTGTCAATTCCCATTTTGAATTTGATTCTCCTTAATTTAATCCCACCCCTCTCCCGAACACCCTAGCATTTACTTCTTTTACAACCCCATCTATAAATATATTAAACAACCATGGTGACATTACACATCCCTGTCTAAGACCTACTTTTACCGGGAAGTAGTCTCCCTCTCTTCTACACACCTAACCTGAGCCTCACTATCCTCATAAAAAATCTTTACAGAATTTAGTAACTTACCACCTATTCCATATACTTGCAACATCTGCCACATTGCTCCCTTATCCACTCTATCATATGCCTTTTCTAAATCCATAAATGCAATAAAAACTTCCCTACCTTTATCTAAATACTGTTCACATATATGCTTCAATGTAAACACTTGATCTACACATCCCCTACCCACTCTGAAACCTCCTTGCTCATCCGCAATCCTACATTCTGTCTTACCTCTAATTCTTTCACTTATAACCCTGCAGTACGCTTTTCCTGGAATACTCGGTAAACTTATTCCTCTATAATTTTTACAATCTCTTTTGTCTCCCTTTCCCTTTATATAAAGGGACAATACACGCTCTCCGCCAATCCCTAGGTACCTTCCCCTCTTTCATACATTTATTAAACAAAAATACCAACCACTCCAACACTATATCCCCCCCTGCTTTTAACATTTCTGTCCTGATCCCATCAGTTCTAGCTGCTTTACCCCCTTTCATTCTACGTAATGCCTCACGTACCTCCACCACACTTACATTCTGCTCTTCTTCACTCCTAAAAGATGGTATACCTCCCTGGCCAGTGCATGAAATTACCGCCTCCCTTTCTTCCTCAACATTTAAAAGTTCCCCAAAATATTCTCGCCATCTACCTTATACCTCCATCTCCCCATCTACTAACTCCCCTACTCTGTTTTTAACTGACAAATCCATACTTTCCCTAGGCTTTCTTAACTTGTTTAACTCACTCCAAATTTTTTTCTTATTTTCATTAAAATTTCTTGACAGTGCCTCTCCCATTCTATGATCTGCTCTCCTTTTGCACTCTCTCACCACTCTCTTCTCCTTTCTTTTACTCTCCATATACTCTGCTCTTCTTATAACACTTCTGCTTTGTAAAAACCTCTCATAAGCTACCTTTTTCTCTTTTATCACACCCTTTACTTCAACCTTCCACCAATCACTCCTCTTTCCTCCTGCCCCCACCCTCCTGTAACCACAAACTTCTGCCCCACATTCTAATACTGCATTTTTAAAACTATTCCAACCCTCTTCAACCCCCTCACTACTCATCTTTGCACTGGCCCACCTTTCTGCCAATAGTTGCTTATATCTCACCTGAACTTCATCCTCCCTTAATTTATACACTTTCACCTCCCTCTTACTTGTTGTTGCCACCTTCCTCTTTTCCCATCTACCTCTTACTCTAACTGTAGCTATAACTAAATAATGATCTGATATATCAGTTGCCCCTCTATAAACATGTACATCCTGGAGCCTACCCATCAACCTTTTATCCACCAATACATAATCTAACAAACTACTTTCATTACGTGCTACATCATACCTTGTATATTTATTTATCCTCTTTTTTTATAAAATATGTATTACTTATTACCAAATCTCTTTCTACATATAGCTCAATTAAAGGCTTCCCATTTACATTTACCCCTGGCACCCCAAATTTACCTATTACTCCCTCCATAACATTTTTACCCACTTTAGCATTGAAATCCCCAACCACCATTACTCTCACACTTGATTCAAAACTCCCCACGCATTCACTCAACATTTCCCAACTCAAAAGGGCATATATATATTTATATAATATATATATATATATATATATATATATATATATATATATATATATGTCGTGCCGAATATGTAAAACTGGTCAATTAGCAAGAACTCATTTAAAATTAAGTCCTTTCTGAAATTTTCTCTTATACGTTTAAAGATATATTTTTTTCATTAATGTTAATGTAAAAATTTTTAATTTTGCATCAAAAGAATCTTAGAAAACTTACCTAACCTTATTATAACAAGAACAATTTATTTTAGCCTAACCCAACTAAATATATTTTAGATTTGTTTACAGTAATTTAATACTAAAGAAACGCAGTGAAATACATTATTTTCATTAGGTTCAGAATGATTTTGGCGAAATTATTCCATACACAAATTTTCACTTGTCCTATATGGCAAGATGAGCGTTGCTATTTAAGCCAAGATCGCAAGTTCTGCCTGATCGACACCATGCCCAGCCCTTCTAGGGTAGGGTAGGTGCCTGAGCTCGAGCCTTTAGCTCATAAGACTGTCATTCCCATTAGCCCCCTTGGGGCGGGGATGGCAGACCAGAGAGGCCTAGCTTGTGGCTAGGCCTGGGGACAGTTGGTCCCAAAGATGAGGAGGTACTTGTGCCTCCTCCCATGGGAGACTTAGGTCTCAGACACTCCCTAAAGAGGGAGCCAAGGCCGGGCCACCACTTGGAAAAGGCCCGGGCCGGGAGAATACCGGCGAATATTTAATAATAATAATAATAAGTTCTGCCTATTCGGCACGACATATATATGTGTGTATATATATATATATATATATATATATATATATATATATATATATATATAGATATATATATATATATATATATATAATGTCGTGCCGAATATGTAAAACTGGTCAATTAGCAAGAACTCATTTAAAATTAAGTCCTTTCTAAAATTTTCTCTTATACGTTTAAAGATATATTTTTTCAATAATGTTAATGTAAAAATTTGTAATTTTGCACCAAAGGAATCTTAGAAAACTTACCTAATCTTATTATAACAAGAACAATTTATTTTAGCCTAACCCAACTATGTATATATATTTTAGATCTGTTTACAATAATTTAATACTAAACAAACAGTGAAATATATTTTTTCCGTTAGGTTCAGAATGAACCTAACGCAAGATGAGCGTTGCATACACAAATTTTCACTTGTCCTATATGGCAAGATGAGCGTTGCTATTTAAGCCAAAATCGCAAGTTCTGCCTATTCGGCACGACATATATATATATATATATATATATATATATATATATATATATATATATATATATATATATATATATATATATATATATATATATATGTCGTGCCGAATAGGCAGAACTTGCGATTTTGGCTTAAATAGCAACGCTCATCTTGCCATATAGGACAAGTGAAAATTTGTGTATGCAATAATTTCGTGTATGCAATAATATGTGTATGCAATAATTTCGTTCTGAACCTAACGAAAAAAATATATTTCATTGTGTTTGTTTAGTATTAAATTGCTGTAAACGCATTTAAAATATATTTAGTTGGATTAGGCTAAAATAAATTGCACTTGTTATAATAAGGTTAGGTAAGTTTTCTAAGATTCTTTTGGTGCAAAATTAAATTTTTTTACATTAACATTAATGAAAAAATATATCTCTAAACGTATAAGAGAAAATTTTAGAAAGGACTTAATTTTAAATGAGTTCTTGCTAATTGATCAGTTTTACATATTCGGCACGACATATATGTATATATATATATATATATATATATATATATATATATATATATATATATATATATATATATATATATATATATATATATATATAATTAGAACGAGATAGAGAGAGAAAGAAAGACAGAGAGGCTGGTAGACAGCGACAAAACGCAAATTCTTTTTACAATAGCGTCTCGTCATATTAAAACTACATTACATGCATAAGTGTATCTATGAATAACTCGCGAATTAGCGCAAATATTTTGAGGCGTGGAGTGCAAATTCATTGTGGAACTCGTCTGGTGACAACCAGCATAAACATCAGCACTCTACTTTACCTGTACTTAACTCTACCCGCTAAATATATTCTGACCCGACACAGTCGACCAGGGCTAAGCTGCATTACATTGCATTATATTAATTTATCAGAGAGGCCAGGATGCTAGGCTTTAAAAAAATGCACGCCATTTTAATTCATATTGTTGTATACGAAGCACGACAGTCAACACACACTCGCACACACACACACACACACACATCAGTAAGTGAAGCAGTCTGGAGAGTAATTTGGTGGAGGCGGGATCCATACATACCTTTCATGAAGAAGAGATACAATAAAACTAATGAAGCAGGGAGAGTGGATCTGGTGGCGACCAGTGAAGAAGCGAGGCCAGGAGCTGTGAATCGACCCCTGCAACCACAAATAGGTAAGTGCACACAAACACACACACACGCACACATATCGCATATGAAACACCCCTAGGGGCAAGTGACCATGTGGTTATAAGCTTCGAATACATAGATATACAAGTGGAGAGGGAGGCAGGAAGGGCAGGATAAATGAAACCAAACTATAAGAGAGGGTACTACACAGGCATGAGGAATTTCCTGCACGAGGTTCTGTGGGACAGAGCACTGGCAGGGAGATCAGTAAATAAGGTGATGGAATATGTGACAAAAGTAAGCAAGGAAGCAGAGGATAGGTTTGTACCAAAGGGTAACAAATAACGAGAAGGCCAGGACGAGCACTTGGCTCACCCAAAGGTGTAGAGAAGCCTAAACCAAGTGTGCTAGAGAATGGAAGAAGTATAGAAGGCAAAGGACCCAGGAAAAAAAGGAAAGAAGTCGTAGAACTAGAAACGAATGTACAGGTAAGAAGGGAGGCCCAGCGACAATACGAAAATGACATAGCAGTGAAAGCCAAATTTGACCCGAAGTTGTTGTATACCCACATCAGGAGGAAAACGGTAGTCAAGGACGAGGCAATCAGGCTGAGGAAGCAAGGAGGGGACATCACAAGAATCGACCGAGATGTATGTGAGGAGCTCAACATGAGATTCAAAGAAGTATTCACAGTGGAGACCTAGAAGGGACTCCAGAAAGACGATGAGATGGGGGTTCACCATCAAGTGTTGGACATAATACATACAGCCGAGGAGGTGAAGAGGCGGTTAAGCGAGCTAGATACCTGAAAGGCGATGGGGCCGGATAACATCTTTCCATGGGTCCTGAAAGTGGGAGCAGAGGCGCTCTGTGTACCACTATCAACAATCTTCAACACATCTATCGAAACAGGGCGACTACCTGAGGTATGGAAGATAGCAAATGTAATACCAGTTTTAAAAAAGACACAGACACCAAGCATTAAACTACTGACTAGTGTCACTAACATGTGGAGTATGCAAAGTCATTGAGAAGATTATCAGAAGAGTGGTGGAGCACCTAGATAGGAATGAGCACGGTTTTAGGGAATGGAAATCCCGTGTCACAAACCTACAGGAGTTCTCTAACAGAGAGAGGGTGGGTAGATAACGTTTTCTTGGACTGTAAGAAGGATTTCAACACAGTTCAACACAAGAGAATGATGCAAAAGCTGGAGGACCAGACATATAACAGGGAAGGCACTGCAGTGGATCAGAGAATACCTGAGAGGAAGGCAACAGCGAGTCACTGTACGTGACGAGGTGTCTTAGTGGGGGCCTGTGACGAACGGGGTTCCACAGGGGTCATTCCTAGGACTGGTGCTGTTTCTGGCATATATGAACGGCTTGACGGAAGGAATAGACCCAGAAATATCCCTGTTTGCAGACGATGTGAAGTTAATGAGGAGAATTCAATCGGAGGGGGACCAGGCAGGACTACAAGGAATCTGAGGAAGGGCAAAGAAGACCGCAGACGGAGTACAGTCTAGGGTGCCAGAGACTACAAACTTCACTCATTGTAAAGGATCTTGGGGTGAGTATAATACCGAGCACATCTCTTGAGGTGCACATCAACCAAATAATTGCTGCAGCATATGGGCGCCTAGCAAACCTATTAGTAGCATTCAGACATCTCAGTAAGGAATCGTTCAGGACCCTGTACACCGTGTACGTCAGGCCCATATTGGAGCATGCTGCACCACTTTGGAACCCACACCTAGCCAAGCACGTAAGGAAATTAGAGAAAGTGCAACGGTTTGCAACGAGACTAGTCCCGGAGTTAAGGGGAATGTCCTACGAGGAGATGTTAAGGGAAATCGAGATGACGACACCGGAGGACAGGAGAGATAACCACATATAAAATACTGAGAGGAACTGACAAGGTGGACGGAGACAGGATGTTCTAGAGATGGGACACAGCAACAAGGAGTCACAATTTGAAGTTGAAGACTCAGATGTGTCACAGGGATGTTGGGAAGTATTTCTTCAGCCACAGAGTTGTCAGGAAGTGGAATAGTCTGGAAAGTGGTGTAGGATCCATACATAGCTTTAAGAAGAGGTTTGATCAAGTTCATGGAGCAGGGAAAGTGACCTAGTAGCGACCAGTGAAGAAGCGGGGCCAGGAGCTGTGGATCGACCCCTGTAACCACAACTAGGTGAGTACAAATAGGTGAGTACACACACACACACACACACGTGCCACGACAGAACACAAGAAGAAAGGCAGAAACTGAGAGAGATGATACAAATGCGAAAGGAGGAAAGAGAGGAGATGGAGGAGACAGACAGGAGATCCCAGACCCAGGAAGAAGATCAAATACAGCCTCCCTCACAACTTCCTATAGAAGCCCCCAAACCAGATCAACCCCAGTGCAACCAAACATTCTAAACCAAATCACCCATGCCATATCCAATGCACCCACCCACTGCATTACAAACTCCACCCCCACAGCAACCACCCATAGTTCCTTATCAGGTCTCCCACTTCCCCAACCCCAATGTACCCCCCAGACCACAGTCTTAGAAAAGAAGTTGAAGGTGTGGTATACAAATGCAGATTGAATAACAAATAAGTGTGAGGAGTGGCATGAAAGAATCAAGGAGACATCCTCAGACATAATAGCACTCACAGAAACAAAACTCACAAGAATGATAACAGATGCAATCTTTCCACCCGGATATCAAATCCTCAATAAAGACAGAGGGAGGAGAGGGGGAGGAGGAGTTGCACTACTCATTAAAAATCAGTGGGGTTTTGAGAGAATGGAAGGAATGGATGGCACCGGCGAAAGGGACTACTTAGTAGGAACAATCCAGTCTGAGGGACATAAGGTGATAATTGCAGTAATGTACAACCCACCACAGAACTGCAGGAAGCCAAGAGAAGAATACGATGAGAGCAACAGAGCAATGGTCGACACACTAGCCGAGGTAGCCAGAAGAGCTCACATGGGGGGAGCAAAGTTACTAGTTATGGGTGATTTCAATCACAAGGAGATTGACTGGGAAAACCTGGAGCCCCATGGGGGTCCCGAAACATGGAGAGCCAAGATGATGGATGTCATACTGGAAAATCTCATGCATCAGCATGTTAGAGACACTACCAGAAAGAGAGGTGAGGATGATCCAGCAAGACTGGACCTTGTATTCACCTTGAGTAGTTCGGACATCGAGGATATCATGGATGTAAGGCCCCTAGGAGCTAGTGATCATTTGGTTCTGTGCTTTGAGTACATAGTTGAGCTTCAAGTGGAGAGAGTAGCAGGAATAGGATGGGAAAAACCAAACTACAAAAGGGGAAACTACTCAGGCATGAGGAACTTCCTGCAAGACATTCAGTGGGAGAGAGAACTGACAGGAAAACCAGTACAAGAAATGATGGACTATGTGACAACAGAATGCGAGGAGGCAGAGGAGAGGATTTTTTCCAAGAGAAACAGAAATAATGGGAACAGAACAAGTCCTTGGCTCACCCAAAGGTGTAGGGAGGCAAAAACTATGTGTACTAGAGAATGGAAAAGGTACAGAAGACAGAGAACTCAGGAAAATAAAGAGATTAGCCGAAGAGTCAGAAACGAATATGCACAGATAAGAAGGGAGGCTCAGCGACAATATGAAAATGACATAGCATCGAAAGTAAAGTCTGACCCGAAGCTGTTGTATAGCCACATCAGGAGGAAAACAACACTCAAGGACCAAGTAATCAGACTGAGGAAGGGTGATGGGGAGTTCACAAGAAACGACCGAGAGGTATGTCAGGAGCTCAACACGAGATTTAAAGAAGTATTTACTGTGGAAACCAGTAGGACTCCAGAAAATCAGAACAGGGGGGTACACCAACAAGTGCTGGATGAGGTACACATAACCAAGGAGGAGGTGAAGAAGCTGCTATGTGAACTTGACACCTCAAAGGCGGTGGGACCAGGCAACCAGGGAGCAGAGATGCTGTGTGTGCCATTAACAAAGATTAGCACATCCATTGAAACTGGGCAACTAACTGAGGTATGGAAGTCGACAAATGTGGTCTCAATTTTTAAAAAGGGAGACAGACATGAGGCATTAAACTACAGACCTGTCACTAACGTGTATAGTATGCAAAGTCATGGAGAAGATCATCAGGAGGAGTGTGGTGGAGCACCTGGAAAGAAACAAGTGCATAATCGACAACCAGCACGGTTTCAGGGAAGGAAAATCCTCTGTCACAAACCTACTGGAGTTTTATGACAAGGTGACAGAAGTAAGACAAGAGAGAGAGGGGTGGATCGACTGCATTTTCTTGGACTGCAAGAAGGCCTTCGACACAGTTCCTCACAAGAGGTTACTGCAAAAGCTAGAGGATCAGGCACACATAACAGGAAAGGCACTGCAATGGATCAGAGAATACCAGGGAGGCAACGAGTCATGGTACGTGACGAGGTGTCAGAGTGGGCGCCTGTGACAAGCGGGGTTCCACAGGGGTCAGTCCTAGGACCTGTGCTGCTGTTGGTATATGTGAATGACATAACGGAAGGGATAGACTCAGAAGTGTCATTGTTTGCAGATGATGTAAAGTTAATGAGAAGAATCAAATCGGACGAGGATCAGGCAGGACTACAAAGAGACCTGGACAGGCTACAAGCCTGGTCCAGCAACTGGCTCCTTGAGTTTAACCCTACCAAATGCAAAGTCATGAAGATTGGGGAAGGGCAAAGAAGACCGCAGACACAATATAGTCTAGATGGCCAAAGACTGCGAACCTCACTCAAGTAAAAAGATCTGGGGGTGAGTATAACACCGAGCACATCTCCTGAGGCGCACATCAATCAGATAACTGCTGCAGCATACGGGCGTCTGGCAAACCTACGGATAGCGTTCCGATACCTCAGTAAGGAATCGTTCAAGACTCTGTATACCATTTACGTCAGGCCCATACTGGAGTATGCAGCACCAGTTTGGAATTCACACCTGGTCAAGCACGTCAATAAATTAGAGAAAGTGCAAAGGTTTGCAACAAGACTAATCCCAGAGCTACGGGGATTGTCCTACGAAGAAAGGTTGAGGGAAATCGGCCTGACGACACTGGAGGACAGGAGGGTCAGGGAAGACATGATAACGACATATAAAATACTGCGCGGAATAGACAAGGTGGACAAAGACGGGATGTTCCAGAGATGGGACACAGAAACAAGAGGTTACAATTGGAAGTTGAAGACTCAGATGAATCAAAGGGATGTTAGGAAGTATTTCTTCAGTCAGAGTAGTCAGGCCGTGAAATAGCCTAGAAAGTGACGTAGTGGAATAGCCTAGAAAGTGACGTAGTGGAATAGCCTAGAAAGTGACGTAGTGGAATAGCCTAGAAAGTGACGTAGTGGAGACGGGAACCATACATATTTTTAAGACGAGGTTTGATAAAGCTCATGGAGCAGGGAGAGAGAGGACCTAGTAGCAATCAGTGAAGAGGCGGGGCCAGGAGCTATGACTCGACCCCTGCAACCACAAATAGATGAGTAAAAATAGGTGAGTACACACACACACTCACACACCTTGATCAGCTCAGACATAGGGAATATCACACACGATAGGCCCCTCGGCGCTAGCGATCACATTGTCCTGAATTTCGAATACATAGAGTTAACAATTGAGAGCGAAGCAGCGCGAGGAGGACGAGAGAAGCCGAACTTCAAGAAAGTACTACCCAGGTAAGATATTCCTGCATGAGTTGCAGTGGGTAAGAGCTAGAGGGGAAGAGGGGAAGGCAGTAAATGAAATGATGTAACACGTGACCGTAAAGTGCAAGGAGGCAGAGGAGAATTTGTGCCAAGGGGCAACAGAAACGGTGGGAAGACGAGAGTGAGCCCATGGTTTACCAGGAGGTGTGGAAGACCAAAGCCAAATGTGCTATAGCAAGGAAAAATTGTAGAAGACTCAGGAAGACTCGGGAAAACAAGGATTTAAGCCGAAGAGCCAGAAATGAATATGCGGAAATAGAGAGAGGTCAAGCGGCATCAACAGCCAAATCTGTCCCAAAGCTGTTATACAGCCATATCAGGAGGAAAACAACAGTCAAGAACCAGGTAATTAGGCTGTAGAAGGAAGGTAGCTCACATGGAGCGACCAGCAAGTATGTGAGGATCTCAGCTTATTACTTAGAGAAGCATTCACAGAGGAGACAGAGAGGGTTAGAACAAACCGAAGCAGTAGGGTGCACCAGCAAGTGCTGTACATGCTGCACACATTCTTGGGAGGAGATGAAGAAACCCTAGGTGAACTAGACACCTGGCAGGCAGTGGACCTGCCCAGATAACATCTCTCTGTGGATCCCGATCGAGGGAGCATCTGCACTGTGTGTGCCACTAACAAATCTTCAATAAATCTATCGAAATAGGGCAACTGCCTGAGGTGTGGAAGACAGCAAACGTAATCTCGATTTTTAAAACAAGAGACAGACAGGTTGCACCTGTGTCGCTGACATATATAGTATATAAAGTTATGGAAAAGATTTTCGGGAGAAGAGTTGTTGAACACCTAGAAAGAAACTGGCTCATACACGACAACCAGCATGGCTTTAGGGAAGGGAAATCGTGAGTCACTAACGTACTGCAGTTGTACGACAAGGTAACGGACGTAAGACAGGAGAGAAAGGGGTAGGTTGACTGCAAGAAGACTTTGACTCAGTACCACACAGAAGACTGATTGAAAAGCTAGAGGAGCAGCCAGGAATAGCAGGGAAAGTACTGAAATGGATCATGGAATACCTGACTGGAGGAAAACATGTGCTGGTACATGACAAGGTGTTAGTGGTTACAAGTTCTAGTGGTAGGCCCGGTGCTCTTTCTTGTTTATGTGAATGACATAACAGAAGGGACAGATTCAGAGGTGTCCCTGTTCCCAGAAGATGTGAAACTAATGAGGAGAATTCAAGCTGATGGGGATCAGGTAAACCAACAACCGGATGTGGATAGCGTGCGAGCCTTGTCCGAAAAATGGCTCCTTGTGTTGAACCCTAACAAGTGCAGTCACGAACCATGGGGAAGGACAGATAAAGCGCAGACGGAGTACAGCGTAGGTCAAAGGCTGCAAAACTCAATCAAGGAAAATGATCTTGGGGTGAGCATCATACCGAGTACATCTCCTGAGGCGCACATCAACCAAAGAACTGCTGCAGCATATAGGCACCTGGTAACCCTAAGAATACCGTTTCGACATTTAAGTAGAAAATCATTCACGACACTATACTGTGTACGTCAGGCTCATATTAGAGTATGCAACATCAGTATGGAACCCACACCTGGTCAGACACGTCATGAAGTTAGAGAAAGTGCAGAGATTTGCAACAAGACTAGTTCCGGAGCTAGGGGGTATGTACTTTGAGGAGAGGTTAAGGGAACTTTACCTGTCGACTGTGGCATGCAAAGAGTACGTAACCTTTATTCGGCGCATGTACACACCCTCATTTACAGGCTATCTCCCCCAACCAGCGAACCAGGTTGCTGAGAGTTGATGATGGGGCCCCGTCGTTCAACTAGTAACCAGGTTCCAGCCAATAAGAAGATGGTTTTGGCAATCGCAGAGGTTATGTGGGTACCACTCTCCTGTCTGCCCTTGTCATTCCCATTCTAGAGCTGGTTGAAGCACGGTCTGCTCTCTTGTGGCTTCTATTTCTGCCTTGCTTACCGTGGAGTGCACTAATACTTATCACTGTACATAGTGTACATATTGCTGTTCTAAATTGGTGAAGGATAATATGTCTAAACTTTTTCTGCTGTGTTTATTTTGCTCCCTTTACACCCAGGATAACATGCCATTTGGATTCCTGGGTTGTAATATCGACACCGGAGGACAGGAGGGATAGGTGGGACACGATAACGACGTATAAAATACCGAGAGGAATTGACAAGATGGATAGGGTCAGAATGTTTCAGAAATGGGGATACAACAGAAAGTTAAAAACTCAGATAAGGCAAAGGGATGTTAGGTAAGACACATATGCAACAGTTAGACAACTTTATACCGAGTAATAAAGGAATAAAGGAATAAAGTTGTCTAACTGTTGCATATGTGTCTTACCTAACAACCTGTCGGTATTGTATACCATTTTGATGTTCAAGGCAAAGGGATGTTTGGAAGTACTTCAGCCATAGAACAATCTGGAGAGTGAAGTATAGTGGAGCCAGGATCCATACATAGCTTTAAGAAGAGATACGATAATGCTCTCGGAGCAGAAGGTGGACCTAGTAGCGACCAGCGAAGAGGCGGGGCCAGGAGCTAAGGCTCGACCCCTGCAACCACAAATAGGTGAGTACAAATAGGCGAGCACACACACACACACTACAAACTTCACTTAAGGAAAAGGATCTTGGGGTCAGTTTAATACCGAACATATCTCCTGAGACACACATCAACCAAATAACTGCTGCAGCATATAGTTGACTAGCAAATCAAAGAATAGCTTTCCGACATCTAAGTAAAGACTCGTTCAGGACTCTGTACACCGTGTATGTCAGGCCCATATCAGAGTATGCAACACGAGTTTGGAACCCACACCTGGGCAAGCATGTCAGAAATTAGAGAAAGTGTAAAGGTTTGCAACGAGACTAGTCCCAGAGCTAAGGGGCCTTTCCTACGAGGAGAGGTTAAGGGAAATTTACCTTACGACACTGAAGGACAGGAGGGGGGACATGATAACAACATTTAAAATACTGAGAGGAATCGATAAGGTGGACAGAGCTAAGATGTTCCAGAGATGGAACACAACGACAAGGGGACATAATTGGAAGTTAAAGACTCAGATGAGTTACAGAGATTTTAGGAAATATTTCTTCAGTCACCGAGTTGTCAGGCAGTGGAACAGTCTGGAAAGTGAGGAAGTGGTGGCAGGATCCCTACATAGATTTAAGAAGAGGTATGATAAAGCTCATGGAGCAAGGAGTGAGTGACCCAGTAGCAACCAGTGAAGAGCCGGGTCCAGGAGCTATGACTCAACGCATGCAACCACAATTAGGTGAGTGCACGCGCACACACACACACACACACACACACACACACACACACACACACACACACACACACACACACACACACACACACACACACACACACATACACACACACACACACACACACACACACACACACACACACACACACACACACACACACACACACACACACACACACACACACACACACACATTCACACACCCACAAATTATCACAGATAATCATAATAATATAGTTTGTATATAAAGGCATACACACTGATAAATCACATATTTTACTGTCAAAACACATGTTAGGGATCAGCTTCTGGTGGCGCCACACGAATATAAATTAAAATAGACAATTTGTTACTCGTACCTGAGCGAAACATTGTATCCAACACATCTGTCACATGCTGGAAGAATGTCTCTTACTCTTAACGTTTACACAGTAGTGGTGTAATACAGTGATAGTGACAATGACTGTGGCAGTTGAACATGAATACATATAACGTACATGTATGCAGAATGTTCAACGAGGAAGAAGGGGAAGTCAGTGGAAAAGATAAATGCATTGTTGCCGATGGCCAGTTAAAGATTAATGCTGAGCTGCATTTGCCTTTTTACCCGATTTATTACCCTAAAGTGTTGCCCTCCTTCCTCTACTGTACGTTGTGTTGATGATAAGGGCTCCTGGTGCGAGTCGAAATACATTCTAATGTCCATTGATGTTTTCAGCATGGAGAAGTATTTAGTGACCTTTTATTATCACCACATTTGACTATAAACATATTACATGCATACACATGTATGCACTCATTCACAAAGAGATATATACATTTATATACATACACCGAAATCTTTAAAAAATTACAACTCTTGAACAAAATATAAAATGCTGAAGTTATAAATAATTAATAAATGCACAAAAAAATATTAAGAGACTAAAGTCTGTCCTGTTTCCTAACGAATTTTACCTAACCTAACCTAACTTAACCTAACCTAACCTAATCTAACCTAACCTAACCTAACCTAATCTAACCTAATCTAACCTAATCTAACCTAATCTAACCTAATCTAACCTAATCTAACCTAACCTAACCTAACCTAATCTAACCTAATCTAACCTAATCTAACCTAATCTAACCTAATCTAACCTAATCTAACCTAACCTAACCTAACCTAATCTAACCTAACCTAACCTAATCTAACCTAACCTAACCTAATCTAACCTAACCTAACCTAATCTAACCTAATCTAACCTAACCTAACCTAACCTAATCTAACCTAACCTAACCTAATCTAACCTAATCTAACCTAATCTAACCTAATCTAACCTAATCTAACCTAACCTAACCTAATCTAACCTAACCTAACCTAACCTAACCTAATCTAACCTAACCTAACCTAACCTAACTTAACCTAACTTAACCTAACTTAACCTAACTTAACCTAACTTAACCTAACTTAACCTAAGCTAACCTAAGCTAACCTAAGCTAACCTAAGCTAACCTAACCTAACCTAACCTAACCTAACCTAACTTAACCTAATCTAACCTAACCTAACCTAACTTAACCCAACTTAACCTAATCTAATCTGACCTAACCTAACCTAACTTAACCTAACCTAACCTAACCCAACGTAACGTAACCTAACTTAACCTAACCAATTAGTGTGCCATGTTATGGAGGGTTGAGCTGACATTGACTCAGCAACAGAATGCTCACATTCAGGTCAGTATTAAGAGAAAACTCAAGGGGAACTTAACTATATTTAATGTAACTAACGGCACTACCGAGGTATAATCAAGCTCGTGCTTGAGAACACTAATGCATAAACTCTCTAAAATTCTTAAATATAATTTATCCTGTGTTCTACCTATAATTTTAAAATCGTCAGGGGATGTAGTGTTACCGCTGAAAAAATGGTTTACCTAACTTAGCCAAGTACTGAGTGATACGCCCCTGTATTCACTTATTCTAATTTGAAAATTTGTATTGTAATTGAGGTTCCAAGGCATCTAGCTTAACAGCTGGAACATGTACACCAATAACCGGCACACTGGAGAGTGAAACTTATGACGATGTTTCGGTCCGACTTCCACCATTAACTAGTCACACAGAGTAGCGTTAAGTGAAGCCAGTGAAAATATGTAGGAGAGGGGAGCGGGGTACGAGAGAGGTAGAATGGGAAGAGGAAATAATGTTATAGTAGTAGTAGAAGTGGTAGTTAGTAGTAGTAGTAGTTCAACAGTTATGGACGTGGCAAAGAGAGTGTCTTAGTTGTTGTGAAAAAAGGAGCAGGGACTGGAGTGTTAGCGGAGACATAGTAGTAGTAGTAAGAGTAGAGAAGAGAGGAGCATTGTTTTAGAGCCACTGGCCAGTGGCTCTTGGTGGGTTCATTCCTCGGCAGAAGACAAGAAGGCAATAAAATTTAGCAAAACGGTGTTCTTGTTTCTTTCTTTCTCCGTGTTCTCCACATCAGTGATCCTCAGTTTCTTGAATAAAATACTTCTGCTTTTTACAGTTCGTTCTCTCTTTGGTTACCCTTTCGATTTCATAAAGGCTGCGTTTTCTCATGCCAGACGGACTTTCTTCTCTCTCAAACTCTCCTCTGAAATCTATCTTTTAACTTGCCTACATCTCCAGTCTCCCAAATCTTTACAACACTCCGTTCTTGAGACGTCAGTCTTGGTTTTTGTAGTGATCTAATTCGTACCTGTCCTGCCACTAATACTTCCGGAGTTTATTCCATTTCCTACTTGTTCTCCCCAATATTTTGGAAAAACTGGCCGCTCTCTTTCTAACAGATTTAAAGAATACAAAAGAAGTAATAGGCTTGCCTACACTAACAATGCTCATTTCTGTCATGTTAGAGCTGTATAGTCCTTGTGGCTTAGCGCTTCTTTTTTGATTATAATAATACCTGTCATGTTAGAGATCACAGTCATCCTGTTCATTAGTTTTCTGCCAAAACTGTCTCTCCTACTAGCCTTGTTGAAGCATCCTTTATACACAACAATCCATAAATGCGTCTTAGTCGCGGCTTTGTCTCTGTGTAGATGCCTTCTTTTCTCATTCAGTTATCAAATTCTCCAAACTTCAGAGTACTGATGATCTGGTCTGGTCTATCTTCTCATCTCCTGACTTCTTTACCTTTCCTAAATTTTATTGCCTTTCTTGTCTCCAGCTTAAGTGGTTTGATCCCGCAGGAATTTTGTCCTTGCCCCATGGGCCAGTAGTTCTCCCGCAGTGCTCCTCTTTCCTCTTGTTCTGGAAACGTTTCGCTAGTCACCGGCTAGCGAAACGTGTCCAGAATAAGATTCCCAAATGTTGCCCAAGACTCTCAACATTACACTCCGCTCTCTGCCCCTTTTTTCACTTCTACTGTTACTGTACCGTTACCATCTCCATTAACGCTGTACTACTACTACTGCTACCTCTACTACTACCATTACCAGTTCTACTACTATAATATTATTCTCTCCTCCCATTCTGCCTCTCTTGTCCTCTACTTCCCTCTCGGATATATTCTGACTCCCTTCCCATCGCGCTTCTCTGTGTTGGTCTAAGTCAGACCGAAACGCTGCGGTTACTTGTGTGTTATAGTTACGGTTCTGTGCCTTATTATTCTTTAGAACATGTACATTGGTAAATAAAGTAGAGCACAGACCAGACATAATACAATCATTATATCTAAAATAACTTTCAGTCATGAATTTTATTTTAATTTGAGGATAAAAAATTTTGTAACTATTTTAAACATTGTTTCCTAATCTTATAACTTTAATATGCATTGACAGGTAGCTTAATATAAGGAACGTCTTTAGCAACTATGATTACTACTGTTGAGGGGTGACAATTTATTGGTTGGTAGACAGCAACCGCCCAGGGAGGTACTACCGTCCTGAAAAATGAGTGTAAAACGGAAGCCTGTAATTGTTTTACATGATGGTAGGATTGCTGGTGTCCATTTTTCTGTCTCGTAAACATGCAAGGTTTCAGGTACGTCTTGCTTCTTCTACTTACACTTAGGTCACACTACACATACATGCACAAGCATATATATACACACCCCGCTGGGTTTTCTTCTATTTTCTTACTAGTTCTTGTTCTCGTTGTTTATTTCCTTTTATCTCCATGGGGAAGTGGAACAGAAATCTTCCTCCGTAAGCCATGCGTGTTGTAAGAGGCGACTAAAATGCCAGGAGCAAGGGGCTAGTGACCCCTTCTCCTGTATATATTACTAAATGTAAAAGGAGAAACTTTCGTTTTTTCTTTTGGGCCACCCTGCTTCGGTGGGATACGGCCGGTGTGTTGAAAGAAAGAATATATATATATATATATATATATATATATATATATATATATATATATATATATATATATATATGCAATAAGATCATAGTAAACAGGTGATATCAGAATATGCAAAACAACCACTGTGAAAGAATAGTGAAATTCCAAGCGTTTTCGTGACCTCTCACATTATCAAGGAATTATAAAAACTATACATCAAAGGAAGGCATATAAAGGATCAAGACTACACCACAACACAGCAACACCTCACGCATGCATGACAACACCCGACTCTGTGAAACCCACCTAATACTCTACCCAAGAATTAAGGTTTGTTACTTGTTTAATGTATCATTAAATTCTTCCCAAATATTATTAAGTATAAATGAATCCAATTTATATAAACCAAGGGAAATATTCATATTTTCAAAACTACTTTTTATGAAACATGATTCAGTTATATTCCTCTCATGTTTCATAAAAAGCTGTTTTGAAAATAATGTGAATATTTCCATTGGTTTATATAAATTGGATTCATTTATAATTAATAAAATTTGGGAGGAATTTAATGATACATTACACAGGTAATAAACCTTAATTCTTGGGTAAAGTATTAGGTGTGTTTCACAGAGTCCTTTGTCTTCACGCATGTGTGAGGTGTTGCTTTGTTGTGGGATGTGATGGTGAGGTGTAGTCTTGACCCTTTATATGCCTTCCTTTGATGTATTGTTCTCATAGTTTCTTGATAATGTGAGAAATCACGAAGTGCTTAGAATGTCACTATTCCTTCACAGTGGTTGTTTTGCACACACACACACACACACACACACACACACACACACACACACACATACACACACACATACACACATACACACATGCCAACCAGCACGGATTCATGGAAGGCAAATCCTGTGTCACAAACCTTCTGGAGTTTTATGATAAAATGACAGAAGTAAGACACGAGAGAGAGGGGTGGGTTGATTGCATCTTCTTGGACTGCAAGAAGGCCTTTGACACAGTTCCTCACAAGAGATTAGTGCAGAAGCTAGAGCATTAGGCGCATATAACAGGAAGGGCAATGCAATGGATCAGAGAATACCTGACAGGGAGGCAACAACGAGTCATGGTACGTAATGATGTATCACAGTGGGCACCTGTGACGAGCGGGGTCCCACAGGGGTCGGTCCTAGGACCAGTGCTATTTTTGGTATATGTGAACGACGTGATGGAAGGGTTAGACTCAGAAGTGTCCCTGTTTGCAGATGATGTGAAGTTAATGAGGAGAATTAAATCTGATGAGGACCAGGCAGGACTTCAAAGAGACCTGGACAGACTAGACACCTGGTCCAGCAAATGGCTTCTCGAATTTAATCCTGCCAAATGCAAAGTCATGAAGATAGGGGAAGGGCACAGAAGACCACAGAGTATAGGCTAGGTGGCCAAAGACTGCAAACCTCACTCAAGGAGAAAGATCTTGGGGTGAGTATAACACCGAGCATGTTTCCGGAAGCACACATCAATCAGATAACTGCTGCAGCATATGGGCGCCTGGCAAACCTGAGAACAGCATTCCGATACCTTAGTAAGGAATCGTTCAAGACACTGTACACCGTGTATGTCAGGCCCATTCTGGAGTATGCAGCACCTGTTTGGAACCCGCACTTGATAAAGCACGTCAAGAAACTAGAGAAAGTACAAAGGTTTGCGACAAGGTTAGTTCCAGAGCTAAGGGGAATGTCCTATGAAGAAAGATTAAGGGAAATCGGCCTGACGACACTGGAGGACAGGAGGGTCAGGGGAGACATGATAACGACATATAAAATACTGCGTGGAATAGACAAGGTGGACAAAGACAGGATGTTCCAGGGAGGGGACACAGAAACAAGAGGCCACAATTGGAAGTTGAAGACACAAATGAGTCAGAGAGATATTAGCAAGTATTTCTTCAGTCATAGAGTTGTAAGGCAGTGGAATAGCCTAGAAAATGACGTAGTGGAGGCAGGAACCATACACAGTTTTAAGACGAGGTTTGATAAAGCTCATGGAGCAGTGAGAGAGAGGGCCCAGTAGCAACCGGTGAAGAGGCGGGGCCAGGAGCTAAGACTCGACCTCTGCAGCCACAAATAGGTGAGTACACATACACATTCACACACAGACACACACACACACACACACACACACACACACACACACACACACACACACACACACACACACACACACACACACACTCACACTCGTGGAGGAGTCACGCGGTTTGAGCTCGTGTTTTGGTGGTAATTTCTGTCTGTGCCATAAGGAATAGAGTGTGGGATATAGGCGTGTGCACGCATAAGAATGCATATAATCACTTAAGCCCCGATAAAAGGAAATATAAGTGATCACAGAAAGGAAAACAAAGGAAATATTGGCTGAGTGTTTAGTGGAGGCAGTTGGAAGGGTGAACGGTTGTGTCAGGCCTAAATAGTGTTGCCATAATAACGCTGTGGGGTATTTGAAGAATAAGTGCGACTCAAGACCAGGGAGATAAGAGATATGTATAGATGTGTCAGTAAATACAGTGAGTGAGTGAAAAAAATTAGAAGAGCTAGAGACTATAGTGCATACAGGAAGTTAGTGGAAAAATTACCGAGAAGCATCAAACTTCTTCAACTTCTGGGACAGGACAGACCCGCAACGTTACTCCACTGCCAGCCGCAAGTAATATTCACCTAGTTTGAGTTGCATGGGTTCAATAGTAGCTGTCTCTAGCTGGAATTGGGGGTCACTCTCCTCGAGCTATCAGAATTAGAATAAGCAGCATTTACTGGCATTTAATAGAATTTAGAGGTAGCGGCATATAGGCGAAGCCTGGTGTATTTATTTTTTAACGTAATTTTAAACGCATAAGACAATACAGTGGGAACCAAGAGATCAGGTACATATACAATACATATGTAGTACATACATGGGAAATAAGGACTGTTTACATAAACACATGCACACACGCTTGGTGAGAACAGCACTGCTGTTAGGCACTTGAATAGCTGTAACACACACACACACACACACACACACACACACACACACACACACACACACACACATGCACACACACACATATGCACACACACACATGCACACACACACATATGCACACACACACATATGCACACACACACATATGCACACACACACACATGCACACACACACATGCACACACACACATGCACACACACACACACACACACACACACACACACACACACACACACACACACACACACACACACACACACACACATATAGACACACACACACACACACACACACAGGATTTTACACCTTCCTGTGAAGTGACCCTATAACCCTTCCTTTTCCCCCCATCTCTCTCCCTCTCTCCTCTCTCTTCCCCCCCCTCTCTCTCTCTCTCTCTCTCTCTCGCTCTGTCTCCCTTTCTCTCATCCTCTCTTCCTCTCACTCTCTCTTTCTCCCTCTCTTCCTCTCTTACTCTCTTCCTCTTCTTTTTTCTCTCTCTTCCCTTGTCACTCTCCCCTCTCTCTTACCTTTCTCACTTTCTCCCCCTTTTTTCCCTTCTTTTCCCCTCCTCCTAGGCTCCCTATCTCTCACTCTCTCCCCCTTTTTCTTTTTCTCTTTCTCTCTCTTTCATTAAAAAAAATGGTTGGGACTTGCAGGAATCAGGGATCAGATGACAATGGTACTGGTAGGGAGGAATGGATGGAGGAACAGTGGAAAAGGATAGAGCAAAAATGGGAGAGAAAATTAGGAGAGCTTTCTGAAAAAAATGGATAAAGAGCTCTCTGTGAAATCGGAAAAGAGGTTGGAGAAGGAGACGAAGAATTGGGAGGCACAAGTCTAATCTGCAGTAGCCAGGGTAAAGGTCCTAGAATTTGAGGTAAACAGGCTGAAGCAAGTCTCAGGGGTAGTGACCAGAGAAGACACACCATACGATGATGAGAGGCTGAACAGGAAGGAAGGAGATATGAATTATGCTAAGGTCATATCAGCCTGCAAAGAAGGGCCAGGGAGTGGAAGGGAAGAGCAGATGGGTGCAGATGGAGAGGGAGATAGGTCGAATGCTGAGGCACAACCATGCTACCAAGAGCCACTGGAAAAATCAAGGGAGAAAATGACCACATACAGACAGGAACCAGAGTCACAGAGGGAGAGGCAATGGGAGGAGGAAAGAGCAAAATCAGTGATTATCCATGGGCTTCGGGAGAGAGAGGAAAGGACACACACTGAAAGCCGGCAGGAAGATTGAGAAAATCATCACGGAAATACGGGGAGAAGACATGGACGAGATTGTAAATTTTCAGAGAATAGGGGGGTACTTGAAGGGGAGAAACCGACCGATCAAGCTGATTCTCAGGACAGAAACAGTGCAGAACAGGATCCTCCAAGAGAAACCACGGTTGAAAAGTTCGGAAGAGTACAAGAAGGTGTTCCTAGACAGAGACAGAACACAGAGAGACAGCAGCTGAGGGAGAGGACAAAAAAGCGAAAGGAGCTAGGAAAGGAGACAAGGATGGAACCAGCAGAGGTCAGTCAGAGCAGAACAGAGCAGCAAGGGCAAGCACACACACAACTATCCTCAGAACCCCTCAACCTATCACACCATCCCAACACAATACAATCCATACCCACAGCTTCCACCCAACCCCCAACCATAGAATCCCACAGTATGCTACCAGGTCTCCCACCCCCACAGGCCCCCAAACCACAGTGTTGGAAAGGAAACTGAAGGTATGGTACACAAACGCTGATGGAATAACAAACAAGTGGGAGGAGTGGCACGAAAGAGTCAAAGAGGCATCACCAGACATCATAGCGATCACAGAAACCAAGCTTACAGGTATGATAACAGATGCCATCTTTCCAGCGGGATACCAGATCCTGAGAAAAGGCAGAAGGAACAGGGGGGGTGGAGGAGTGGCATTGCTGATCAAACACCGATGGAATTTTGATGAACTGGAGAGAGGAGACAGCAGAGAAGAAAGTGATTACATAGCGGGAACGCTTCACTCTGGTGGTCCCAAGGTGATAATTGCAGTGATGTATAACCCACCACAGAACAGCAGGAGGCCAAGGCAAGAGTATCACGAGAGCAATAGAGCGATGGTTGACACACTGGCTGCAGTGGCCAGAAGAGCTCATGCATGCAGGGCAAAGCTCCTGATCATGGGCGACTTTAACCACAGGGAGATCGAATGGGAGAACTTGGAGCCACATGGGGCCAAGATACATGGAGGGCTAAGATGATGGAGGTGGTACTGGAAAACTTCATGTACCAACACGTAAGGGACACTACAAGAGAGAGAGGAGAGGATGAACCAGCAAGACTGGACTTAGTGTTCACCTTGAGTAGTGCAGATATTGAGGACATCACATATGAAAGACCCCTTGGGGCCAGCGATCATGTGGTTTTGAGCTTCGAATACACAGTAGAGCTACAAGTGGAGGGGGAAGCAGGAAGGCCAGGATAAATGAAACCAAACTACAGGAAAGGGGACTACACAGGAATGAGGAACTTCCTGAATGAGGTTCAGTGGGACAGAGAACTGGCAGGGAAGCCAGTTAATGAGATAATGGAATATGTAGCAACAGTGTGCAAGGAGGCTGAGGAGTGGTTTTTACCCAAGGGTAACAGGAATAATCAAAAAGCCAGGATGAGCCCATGGTTCACCCAAAGATGCAAGGAGGCAAAAACCAAGTGTGCTAGGGAATGAAAGAAATATAGAAGGCAAAGGACCCAGGAGAATAAGGAGAGCAGTCGTAGAGCCAGAAACGAATATGCACAGATAAGAAGGGAGGCCCAACGTCAATATGAAAACGACATAGCAGCAAAAGCCAAATCTGACCCAAAGCTGTTATACAGCCACATCAGGAAGAAAACAACCGTTAAGGACAAGGTAATCAGGCTAAGGAAGGAAGGAGGAGAGACAACAACAAATGACCGTGAAGTATGTGAGGAACTCAACAAGAGATTCAAAGAAGTGTTCACAGAGGAGACAGAAGGGGCTCCAGAATATCGGAGAGGTGGGGTACACCACCATGTGCTGGACACAGTACACACAACCGAGGAAGAAGTGAAGAGGCTTCTGAGTGAGCTAGATACCTCAAAGGCAATGGGGCCAGATAACATCTCTCCATGGGTCCTGAGAGAGGGAGCAGAGGCGCTATGTGTACCCCTAACAACAATATTCAATACATCTATCGAAACAGGGAGATTGCCTGAGGCATGGAAGACAGCAAATGTGGTCCCAATCTTTAAAAAAGGAGACAGACATGAAGCACTAAACTACAGACCAGTGTCACTGACATGTATAGCATGCAAAATCATGGAAAAGATTGTCAGGAGAAGAATGGTGGAACATCTAGAAAGGAATGATCTCATCACCAGCAGCCAACATGGTTTCAGAGATGGGAAATCCTGTGTCACAAACCTACTGGAGTTCTATGACATGGTGACAGCAGTAAGACAAGAGAGAGAGGGGTGGGTGGATTGCATTTTCTTGGACTGCAAGAAGGCTTTTGACACAGTACCACACAAGAGATTAGTGCAAAAACTGGAGGACCAAGCAGGGATAACAGGGAAGGCACTGCAATGGATCATGGAATACTTGTCAGGAAGACAGCAGCGAGAAATGGTATGTGGCGAGGTGTCAGAGTGGGCACCTGTGACCAGCGGGGTCCCACAGGGGTCAGTCCTAGGACCAGTGCTGTTTCTGGTATTTGTGAACGACATGACGGAAGGAATAAACTCCGAGGTGTCCCTGTTTGCAGAGGACGTGAAGTTGATGAGAAGAGTTCATTCGATCGAAGACCAGGCAGAAATACAAAGGGATCTGGACAGGCTGCAGACCTGGTCCAGCAATTGGCTCCTGGAGTTCAATCCCACCAAGTGCAAAGTCATGAGGATTGGGGAAGGGCAAAGAAGACCGCAGACGGAGTACAGTCTAGGGGGGCCAGAGACTACAAAGGTCACTCAAGGAAAAAGATCTTGGGGTGAGTGTAACACCAGGCACATCTCCTGAAGCGCACATCAACCAAATAACTGCCGCAGCATATGGGCGCCTGGCAAACCTCAGAACAGCATTCCGACATCTTAATAAGGAATCGTTCAGGACCCTGTACACCGTGTACGTTAGGCCCATATTAGAGTATGCGGCACCAGTTTGGAACCCACACCTAGCCAAGCATGTAAAGAAACTAGAAAAAGTGCAAAGGTTTGCAACAAGATTAGTCCCAGAGTTAAGAGGTATGTCCTATGAGGAGAGGTTAAGGGAAATCAACCTGACGACACTGGAGCACAGGAGAGATAGAGGGGACATGATAACGACTTACAAAATACTGAGAGGAATTGACAAGGTGGACAAAAACAGGATGTTCCAGAGACTGGATACAGCAACACGGGGACACAGTTGGAAGCTGAAGACACAGATGAATCAAAGGAATGTTAGGAAGTATTTCTTCAGCCACAGAGTAGTCAGGAAGTGGAATAGTTTGGGAAGCGATGTAGTGGAGGCAGGATCCATACATAGCTTTAAGCAGAGGTACGATAAAGCTCATGGTTCAGGGAGAGTGACCTAGTAGCGACGAGTGAAGAGGCGGGGCCAGGAGCTCGGACTCGACCCCTGCAACCTCAACTAGGTGAGTAACTAGGTGAGTACGTATACACACACACACACACACACACACACACACACATATATATATATATATATATATATATATATATATATATATATATATATATATATATATGTATATTTATATATATAATGTCGTGCCGAATATGTAAAACTTGCGATCTTGGCTTAAATATCAACGCTCATCTTGCCATATAAGACAAGCGAAAATTTGTGTATGCAATAATTTCGCGAAAATCATTCTGAACCTAACGGAAAAAATATATTTCATTGTGTTTGTTTAGTATTAAATTATTGTAAACTTATCTAAAATATATTTAGTTGGGTTAGGCTAAAATAAATTGTTGCTGTTATAATAAGGTTAGGTAAGTTTTCTAAGTTCCTATTCGTGTAAAATTATAATTTTTTACATCAACATTAATGAAAAAATATATCTTTAAAGGTATAAGAGAAAATTTAAGAAAGGACTTAATTTTAAATGAGTTCTTGCTAATTGACCAGTTTTACATATTCGGCACGACACACACACACACAAACTATATATATATATATATATATATATATATATATATATATATATATATATATATATATATAATCAAAGGTACTGTATGTTCAACACCTCATAATAATATCATAGGTGAGTGTGAGTCGTTCATTGGTTAGGGATAGCAGATCTGTATAAAATTTTGACGAATTTGGGTTGCTGTATAGCCCTTTTGGCTTAGCGCTTCTTTTTGATTATAATAATAATAATTGACGAATTTGGGATATATTCAGCGTGTGGTGTGTATGTTTCTAGTTAGGTCACGACAGTCTCCCTGCGTCACTCGTCTGCAGCATCAAGTTTTTAACAGCTGCCTTCATCTTTAGCTGAGCCTGGAGTCTGCGGCTTAAACCAGAGTCGTCTGCCAGTGCCTAACTTGTGTTGTCTGATATTCCTTCGAGTTGTTGAGGTGGAAATTGTCTGAGTTTATTCACAACCAGCTTGCAAGTCAGCAAGGCAGCAAGCCAGCCAACAGTAAGCCAGACCTGTTTTAATACCGATGAGACTTCTGACAACCGGACTGGAGAGCTAGAGCTTCACCAATCAACTGATGATACTCTTCCCAGATCAGAGAGAGAGAGAGAGAGAGAGAGAGAGAGAGAGGTGCCTTAGGTACCCCACTCGAATAATTAAGATTACCCTACCGGGCTGTGTTGTGTTGTCAAGGTGCAGCTAAGGTATTCCACCATAGGATATAACTTCATAAGCTCCTTAAATTATTAGATTTGTCTCAGTCTACCGTAGAAAACCTACCTACATGAAGGGACACATGTTCCTCAACTGATGTTAACACAATTGACAAGGCTTGGCATATCCACATTGAGATTAACCCAAAAACAAATACATGGTGGAAATCTGTCAGCACTAGGACCACACAGGTAGACAGAGCTCAAAACACTATATCTGAAATTTCTAATACAACTTATTTGCCATTGTAGACGGAACAGAACCATTTCCCAGCAACGAAGAAAGCCTTGGATCTGTCAACTTTCCTTTAACACCTGAAAGTATACCTGACATCACTGCTCCAACACCTGAAAGTAGTGCTCCATCTGCTGAGAGATTGGTACAGTTAATAATAATCAGGTAATTCGAACTACACCAGAACATGTGCTGGACCAAAGCACGAACAGTATGGATATACCCGATAGAGCTGAGCGAGGTCGTGATAAAGGGCATGGAAGAGGACGTGGAAGAGAAAGAGGTAGCCATAAAAACAGCCGTCTCACCTATCTTTAACACAGTCTCAGGAAAATGCTCATCAGGTACATAACCATCAGGCTCACCAGCAGCAGAACCTACGGAGAAATCAGCTGCTGATTCAGAAGCGAAACACAAGAGGTACAGGAAATAGGAATCCACCATCTCAGGCACCTAGGCAGGGCGCTCACTGCCACCGATGCAAACCACTAACAACTGCCTGTAAGATACTATATGCAGTTACTGCCACAAGAGAGGACATCAGGAAGACCATTGACGTAAAAAAATTACTTTACAGAGAGGAACACAAGTTCATTAAAAATTTGTTCTCAGAACAAACCAGCTGGATCTCAGAACTGGTAAACATATTTACACGCCATCCGGCTAGCTACTCCTATCTGCAGGTTGTTTTGTTCCTTATATAAAACTGCCCCGGTGTCCTGCTTGTCTTAATGGCAGCACCTTACACACCCATCAACTCCACTTGAAGACATGAAGAACCCATCAATCAGCATTCTGTCGGCCAATATTAGAGGCTTCATTACCAATGTTGGGGAGCTCAAGCACAGTTTCCTGAACACTCAACGTCCTGATATGATCACTGTTGTTAAGACATTTTTGGACGGCAAGAATTGCTGGCTACATCTCATGGATGAGAAGAGACAGGGAACGACAGGTAGGAGGCGTTGCTGTGTACTTCTCTAAAAGTGTACATGCCCAGTCCATTGAGGTTGCCATCCCAACTTACCTAGAAATTATGTTCTTCAAGCTATTCACAAACACTAGTACCTCCGTACTAGCATGTGCAATGTACAGACCTCAATGGCAACATGCAGACCCCATCATCTTCCTGATGGAGAGTGTGTACTCCCTTCTACATCAAGAGAAATGTCAACAAATAATTTTTGGTGACCTCAACCAGCATCTTATATAGATGAATTTTGATGATCTTCTTGCAGTGTTTGAAAACTTTGTTGACTTGCCTACCCACATCTCTGGCACGTCCCTCGATCTAGTAGTGAGCGATCTGTCTGAAGGCATAGTCACCTGTCAACCCCTTGGCTATGTCGGATCATCTGACCACAAGGCTGTCTTTACTGCATTATATTCTGGCTGCGCCCTTCTCCATAACATCAGTTCATGTGAAATCATTTAATCCTATGATGACACGAGTCTGGAACATGTTCGTGTAACTTAAGGACATCTACGAAATCGCTGGCTCACAGATGTTAGCGCTAAAACTTCATCCTGTTGTCTATCTGTATATCTCTTAATAATAAAAAAAGATTTAAGATGATTTGATGTAGGTAACAGCTCTTAGCTTGTAAATAAAGTTAGGATCCCCTAACCTAACCTAGAGAGAGAGAGAGAGAGAGAGAGAGAGAGAGAGCAATGTTTTGCAGTTTATAGCCAGAATGTTGAGAAGATTGACTGTGTTTGACGATGAGTGCCGTGAGTATCTCCAGTGATCCCCAGGATGGAGGACCAGTGATGGGTGTCGAGATGACCTCCTACCGCAAATTTAGTCTTCCAGCAAAGAGATTTATTGGCACACGAGGCTCTACATGAGTCATTACTTCGTTACCAAGATATGAAGGAAAAGAAATACATCCCATCTCAACATTTGGAGTTGTTGGTATAATGCTGCGAGAGCTATGTAGATGGCGCATTCGGTCCATGAGGGAGCTAATAAAAAATTTGGAAAAAAATCCTAAATGAGAGAATAAGTGCAACAGACAGTGATAAATAAAGCTACGACACCCTGGAAATAGTTTCCAGAATGGTTCACATAAGCAATTCGCAGAGAATGTTCGCTATGAGAAAAGAGTTACGGAAATAAAGGAAATAAATATTCAACGCTGGAAGTCTGGGATATTAGAGGAGAGATACTATGCATTTAATGACTTACGAAATTGTTATTTGTGAACAATTTTAAAAGTCAGGTGGCAGAATATGTACATGCAGGCACATGTACACGGACACATTCAGACATAAACATGTACGCAGATTCATACTTACACACACACACACACACACACACACACACACACACACACACACACACACACACACACAAAGTGCTGGACGCAATACCTACAACCGAGGAGGAGGTGAAGAGGCTGCTAAGCGAACTAGATAGCTCAAAGGCGATGGGACCGGACAACATCTCTCCGTGAGTCTTGACAGAGGGAACAGAGGCGCTCTTTGTGACACTAACAACAATCTCCAACACATCTGTCGAAACAGGGCGACTACCGGAGGTGTGGAAGACAGCAAATGTAGTCCCAGTTTTTATGAACGGAGACAGATACACAGCATTAAATTACAAACCAGTGTAGCTGACATGTATAATTTTCAGAGTCATGGTGAAGATTATCAGGAGAAGAGTGGTGGAGCACCTAGAAAGTAATGAGATTATTAACGACAACCAGCACTGTTTCAGGGAAGGGAAATCCTGTGTCACAAACCTACTGGAGATCTATGACAAGGTGCCGGCAGTAACAGAAGAGAGAGGGGTAGGTAGATTGCATTTTCTTGGGCTGTAAGAAGGCTTTTCATACAGTTTCATACAAGAGATTAATGCAAAAGCTGGAGGGTCAGGAATGTATAACTGGGATGGCATTGCAATGGATCAGAGAATACTTGCCAGGTAGGCAAGAACGAATCATGGTACGTGACGAGACATCGTAATGGGTACCTTTGACGAGTGGGGTTCCACAGGGGTCAATCCTAGGACCAATGCTGTTTCTGGCATACATGAGTGACATGACGGAAGAGATAGACTCAAAAGTGTATCTGTTTGCACATGATGTGAAGCTAATGATGAGAATTCAGCCTGTAAACCTGGTCCAACAACTGGCTTCCGAAGTTTAAGCTCATCAAGTGCAAAGTCATGAAGATTGGGGACCGGCAAAGAAGACCGCAGAGTACAGTCTAGGGGGCAAAAACTGCAAACCTTATTCAAGAAAAAGGATCTTGGAGTGAGTACAATACCAAACATCTCCTGAGGCGCACATCAACCAGATAACTGCTGCACGTCAAGAAATTAAAGAGTGCAAAGGTTCGAAGCAAGACTAATGTGACAATAAATGTCACATTAGTTGCACTTGTGTCCTTTTACTTTACATATTTTCGGTAATTCTACCAACTTTATTACAAGACTAGTCCCGGAGCTAAGGAGCATGTCCTACGAGGAGAGGTTAAAGGAACGCGACCTGACGACACTGGAGGACAGGAAAGATTGGGAGGATATGATAATGTCATATAAAATACTGAGAGAAATCGGCAAGTTGGACAGAGACAGGATGTTCCCGACATGGAACACAGCAACTAGGCGTCACATTTGCAAGTTAAAGACTCAAATAAGTCACAGGGATGTTAGGAAGTACTTCTTCAGTCATAGAGTTGTCAGGAAGTGGAATAGTCTGGAAAGTGGTGTAGTGGAGGCAGGAACCATACATTGCTTTAAGAAGAGGTATGATGAAAAAATGGAGCAGGGAGAGTGTGACCTATTAGCGACCAGTGAAAAAACTGGGCCAGGAGCTACGAATCGACCCCTGCAACCACAATTAGGTGAGAGCGCTTGGTTCAGTCAAAGATATAGAGAGGAAAACCCGTAGCTCGATTGCTAGTGCTCTCAGCTCACACACTGAGGTCTGGTGTTCGAATCTCCGGTACAGCTGGAAAACATTAGGGACGTGTTTCCATGTTCACCTATCATAAAATGGGTACCTGGGTGTTAGTCGACTGGTGTGGGTCGAATCCTGGGACAAAACTGACCTAATTTGCCCGAAATGCTCAGCATAACAAGCGGCTTTCTATATAGTTGTATTTCATTGATGTCAGCTAGGACTGCATACCTTGTACATGTACTTGCAGAAGTAAAGAAATTATTATTATTATTATTATTATTATTATTATTAGTAGTAGTAGTAGTAGTAGTAGTAGTAGTAGTTGTTGTTGTATTAGTATTAGTATTATTATTAAAGCTTGCACTAACTAAAGAAAACGAAGGACAGTCGAGAACAGACAAGCGAGTAAGAGAACCAGAAACAAATCTGTAAAGGTGAAGAGAAAGGCTGAGGAGCAATTTGAGAATGACATAGTAGCAAAAAACAGCAACATTAGAGGAAAGACGGCAGTAAAAGACCAGGTAATTCGGCTAAAAATGGAAAGGGAAGAACTCACGAGTAACGACAAGAAAATCTGTGAGGAGTTGAACAAACTATTTAAAGTGGTGTTCTCAGTGCAAAAAGGGGCAATACCAGACATCCTAGAGCAAAGACTACACTGAAGGATATTGGAGAACCCACACACATGAGAGGAAGTGGCAAAAAACTTTTGAGTGAGCTACCTCAAGGGCCTTCGGGGTCAACGTCCTCGCGGCCCAGTCCCTGACCAGGCCTCTCTGTGGATCAGGGCCTGACCACCCAGGCTGGATACTCCGAAGGCGCTGAGACTTGACAAGATCTGTCCGTGGATTCTGTGAGAGGGAGCGGAAACACTGAACCACTATCTAATATCTATAACAAGTCAATGGAAACTAGACAATTGCCAGAAATCTGGAAAACAACGAATGTGGTCCCAGTATTTAAGAGAACGTTGAATTACAGACCATTATTACTGACATGTGTACATAACATGTACTATGTGTACACAAGAACATGTACTATGTAAGGTAATGGGAAAATAATCAGGAATTGGAACAACCCGGGCGGGCAGTGAGTTGGTCTACGTGATAAAGACAGGATCCATACATTGCTTTAAGAAGAGGTAAAATAAGGCTCTTGAAACCAGGAGAGAGTAAACCCAGTACCGGCCAGTGAAGTAGCAGTGCCAGAAGGTGTCTTCACCCCTACAACCATAATTAGATGAGTATGTGCATACATCTTGGAATATGCAGCATCAGTATGGAACCCAAGCCTAATAACAACTTTAAGAATCTGGAGAAGGTGGAGAGTAACCTGACAGTATTAAGAGCATAATAACATAGTAAATCCTCGGAGGGATTGATAGACAGGGATAGACAGCGTACTGCCAACAATAAGGAGGGAAAGACATAGATGCAAATCAAACTTTAATTGAGATAATGTTTTGCACTGTACAGAGCGAAACGCTTTACAGTGAAAATTAACTTTGCCCCTTTGCCTTTAGTTTTAACGCGGCTTGTGTAAGTACCCAAGTTTATTAGGGAGGATAAGGAAGGAACGACCCTCTGATTATTTTTTCTTGTATTGCTTAAGTCCTCCTCATTATTTACTTGTAGTGTCTGCAGACGTATTTTTAATATGTGGAAATATGTTGAAAATTATTCCCTATCTTTTACACTGTCTGAGAGTCACACAGGTTACACTGATGGGTCACTGTTCTGATAATCACACTGATGGGTCACTTGTCTAATGCTTACACTGGAGGAAAGTTGTATGATACACACTAATGAGTCGCTCGTGTGATATACACACTTAACGGTCACTTAACAGCCACGCTGACTGGACTGCACTCAGGGATCAAGGAGACAAAAGAGTGAAGTGGCTGCATGAATCAAGATGGAAATTGATGAGATAGGGAGAAGCCCTATTAAAAGATGGAACATGCTAAGAGTGGTGTTGGAGAGCAATATAGATTGATGGGATAGGGGAGAGCCAGGTTGTAGAGACGGAGCAGCAGCAGCAGCTGATGATGACAAGGGTCACCATTGCAGGATAGGGGTGAACAAGAGATCTGAGTAAACACTTCCCTGCTGGTCAGGAAGCACCTCGTCGTGTTGTGAAAATTAAATGAAGCAGATATTGTTTCCACGGTAAGTAGATCTCACTCACCTCCCGCCTCTCCACAAGAAATAAAATATAAGTCGGGGAGAGAGAGAGAGAGTAAATGATTGCATAAATTAGATGATGTGTGTATGGTAATGGACAGTGTAGAAGTACGGAGATGTTCAAAGCTGATTTCCAGTAGATTATTATTATTATTATTATTATTATTATTATTATTATTATTATTACTATCTTCAAGTCTTCACACTAGATCTTTTTGAATCAGCCCTTACATATAAGTCCCTACATAAATTTTAGTCCCAGTTTTTTCACTCTGGATGCCTGCCCTTCTCATTACAGCAATAAATGCTCTCAACTTCATAACAGTCGTGACTGAACCTGACCTTTGTCTACTCTTCATTTATTCTCTTGGCCTGTCTTCCGTATTTCTGCCTTTTGCTTTCTCCTCACATGCTTCTTCCAGCTTTCCTAGCATGAATCATTAGGTGTGGTAGAGAGCAGCGTTACCTGAATCTCCATCCTCAAAGATGTACTTTATCTTCATATATCTACTACTGGTACTATACTACTGCTACTAGTCTAACAACAACAAGTAATACTAATACTACCACTATTATTACTGTTTTTTAATCTTTTAAACGTGTTTATGGGCAGTTTGTTTATGACCGCTGTTAGATGGCCACCAAGTTTCTCTCTTACTCCAGCTTGTTATGGAACCTTCCAAGGCCTGGACAACATGTAATCCAATTCCTGTCATTCTAATACCCAGGGCATTCCGCAGAATGTTGTACGATCCAGGGCATATTATGTCTCGCCACGTGATAATGATGCGCCTAAGCTACTTTCATCAGGAGATAATGGGTGGCAACATTGCTCTGCTATATGACTGCAACACATATGGGGTCTGATTTCCAATTAATGTCCTGTGCTGCGTTGCCCATTTTCCACACAGAGCTTTAGACACGTATGATGCTACTCAATCTCATGTTTAAATTCATATGTTGTGTTCGTGATAATAGAGTTACTTCCATGCTTCACATTCAGTATGAAAGTTTTATTTGAAGCCGGTTCATATATAATAAGTTCCAGCTTGCGCAGTCCATCAGCAGAACATATCGATGTTTTCAAAGTAACTTCATACTTCTTCCGCAGGCAGTTCTTAGCAATAGAGTCCACAATACCATCGTGTCTTTTTCACTGTCTGGCCATGTGTCCTTGGACACGTTTGAAAGATATAACTTAGAGATTGGCGCCGACTACATCCTGCACATCTGGTAATGTGTGATGTTTTATCACCATGTGAGCTCTTTGTTGTCAGCATGAGATAATACTTGATCTTATGGCGTCAAAAAAAATCTGCCTCTTTCATCAGTGCTGTGCCTCTTCTGCAAACACGCAGTGTCAACTGAGGATACCAGACACCATTGCCACGCTTTGTCCTTCATCCTGGTATATACCATTGTGCGTTTAACTCTCCTTTTTCCAACTGATCGTAAAATATTTGAGGTATTTAGCCACTTCTGCCGAGAACCACAGATGAGGCTCCATTATAGGTGGACATAATATATTATGTTATAGGTTCGGAGTAGGACCTTGCGTGAAGACGAATGGTTCACCGAATCATGTGCCTTCTTACCTATGTTACATTTTGATGAAATTCATCAGTGGAGAGAAAAACGCTTTGAGCAGGATCGACCGGAACCCACTTGAGGAAACGAGACGATAGCACTCGACGGAACACACTCTACAAAATAATGATAGAGATCGTAGTTGGTCTGAATTCATCCAGATTTTCTGGGGGGTGGGGGGCTGGCGTTATTCGGAAGTATACATCCACAGGTTTTAAATGGATGCCAAAAGATCCACACTTAAGATTTGCATATCCATTAGCCTCCAGCCATGTAGTCCTGAAGATGACGCAGCATTTTACCTTTTCATAGCTTATTTAACATCAGAACCCTTAATAAGGAGCCCTACATGACAGTGCTCTCCTTTAACTAATTTAAAGACCTATCTATTATTTTTCATCGACGGACGAGCGAGAAGGTCCATCCAGAGGGAATGTTAGCGCGTCGTCGCTAACATTTCTCATAATATCTGCACTTTGTGTGTACCACGTTCTATCCAGCACTTGCTTAGCAATTTCTACGCGATGCAGATCGTGGTCAACTTGTCTTCTGACTCTACGCCCGTCTCTCTTCTCTTCTCTAAATGTGGGGTAGACCTCCGTCGTCTACTACCATCTGACGGGAGATCGTGTATGCAGATGTGACATTATCACTGTGAACCTTGTATAATGTTATATGTAATAAAACTCTTCATTGTGTGTTCTGATGGTGGATGGAAGTTCTCATTAGTTCTAAAATAAACTCTCTTCCCCCAGTTTATTTAGTCAAAAGTTTCGTCTCCAGAGTCCTGCTTGGAGACTAAATCCTTATTTATTGTCTACAACACTATGATGGGGCTAAACAAACTTCAGAAGTAAATCCTTTTATTTATATAATCTCCGACAACCTTAAATATGAGCCAGGGAAGGTTGGCTACGACTACCCTGAAGCATTAGGGAGGGTTGATGGATGGTGGGGTGCTAGGGAGGTTGATGGATAATGGGGTGCTAGGGAGGTTGATGGATGGTGGGGTGCTAGGGAGGTTGATGGATAATGGGGTGCTAGGGAGGGTTGATGGATGGTGGGGTACTAGGGAGGTTGATGGATAGTGGGGTGCTAGGGAGGGTTGATGGTTGGTGGGGTGCTAGGGAGGTTGACGAATGGTGGGGTGCTAGGGAGGGTTGATGGAGGGTGGGGTTCTAGGGAGGGTTGATGGATGGTGGGGTCCTAGGGAGGTTGATGGATAGTGGGGTGCTAGGGAGGGTTGATGGATGGTGGGGTGCTAGGGAGGGTTGATGGATAGTGGGGTGCTAGGGAGGGTTGATGGATGGTGGGGTGCTAGGGAGCGTTGATGGATAGTGGGGTGCTAGGGAGCGTTGATGGATGGTGGGGTGCTAGGGAGGGTTGATGGATGGTGGGGTGCTAGGGAGGGTTGATGGATGGTGGGGTGCTAGGGAGGGTTGATGGATGGTGGGGTGCTAGGGAGGTTGATGGATGGTGGGGTGCTAGGGAGGTTGGTGGATGGTGGGGTGCTAGGGAGGGTTGATGGATGGTGGGGTGCTAGGGAGCGTTGATGGATAGTGGGGTGCTAGGGAGGGTTGATGGATGGTGGGGGTGCTAGGGAGGGTTGATATATGGTGGGGTGCTAGGGAGGTTGATGGATGGTGGGGTGCTAGGGAGCGTTGATGGATGGTGGGGTGCTTGGGAGGGTTGATGGATTGTGGGGTGCTAGGGAGGGTTGATGGATGGTGGGGTGCTAGGGAGGGTTGATGGATGGTGGGGTGCTAGGGAGGGTTGATGGATGGTGGGGTGCTAGGGAGGGTTGATGGATGGTGGGGTGCTAGGGAGGGTTGATGGATGGTGGGGTGCTAGGGAGGGTTGATGGATGGTGGGGTGCTAGGGAGCGTTGATGGATGGTGGGGTACTAGGGAGCATTGATGGATAGTGGGGTGCTAGGGAGCGTTGATGGATGGTGGGGTGCTAGGGAGGGTTGATTGATGGTGGGGTACTAGGGAGGGTTGATGGATGGTGGGGTGCTAGGGAGGGTTGATGGATGGTGGGGTTCTAGGGAGCGTTGATGGATGGTGATGTGCTAGGGAAGTTGATGGATAGTGGGGTGCTAGGGAGTGTTGATGGATAGTGGGGTGCTAGGGAGCGTTGATGGATGGTGGGGTGCTAGGGAGGGTTGATGGATGGTGGGGTGCTAGGGAGGGTTGATGGAGGGTATGGTGCTTGGGAGGGTTGATGAATGGTGGGGTGCTAGGGAGGGTTGATGGATGGTGGGGTGCTAGGGAGGGTTGATGGATGGTGGGGTGCTAGGGAGCGTTGATGGATGGTGGGGTGCTAGGGAGGTTGATGGATGGTGGGGTGCTAGGGAGGGTTGATGGAGGGTGGGATTCTAGGGAGGGTTGATGGATGGTGGGGTGCTAGGGATGGTTGATGGATGGTGGGGTACTAGGGAGGGTTGATGGATGGTGGGGTGCTTGGGAGGGTTGATGAATGGTGGGGTGCTAGGGAGGGTTGATGGATGGTGGGGTACTAGGGAGGGTTGATGGATGGTAGGGTACTGGGGAGGGTTGATGGATGGTGGGGTGCTAGGGAGGGTTGATGGATGGTGGGGTGCTAGGGAGGGTTGATGGATGGTAGGGTACTAGGGAGGTTGATGGATGGTGGGGTGCTAGGGAGGTTGATGGATGGTGGGGTGCTAGGGAGGTTGATGGATGGTGGGGTGCTAGGGATGGTTGATGGATGGTGGGGTACTAGGGAGGGTTGATGGATGGTAGGGTACTGGGGAGGGTTGATGGATGGTGGGGTGCTAGGGAGGGTTGATGGATGGTGGGGTGCTAGGGAGGGTTGATGGATGGTAGGGTACTAGGGAGGTTGATGGATGGTGGGGTGCTAGGGAGGGTTGATGGAGGGTGGGATTCTAGGGAGGGTTGATGGATGGTGGGGTTCTAGGGAGGGTTGATGGATGGTGGGGTGCTAGGGAGGGTTGATGGATGGTGGGGTGCTAGGGAGGGTTGATGGATGGTAGGGTACTAGGGAGGTTGATGGATGGTGGGGTGCTAGGGAGGTTGATGGATGGTGGGGTGCTAGGGAGGTTGATGGATGGTGGGGTGCTAGGGAGGGTTGATGGATGGTGGGTTTGCTAGGGAGGGTTGATGGATGGTGGGGTGCTAGGGAGGGTTGATGGATGGTGGGGTGCTAGGGAGCGTTGATGGATGGTGGGGTGCTAGGGAGGGTTGATGGATGGTGGGGTGCTAGGGAGGGTTGATGGATGGTGGGGTGCTAGGGAGGGTTGATGGATGGTGGGGTGCTAGGGAGGTTGATGGATGGTGGGGTGCTAGGGAGGTTGGTGGATGGTGGGGTGCTAGGGAGGGTTGATGGATGGTGGGGTGCTAGGGAGCGTTGATGGATGGTGGGGTGCTAGGGAGGGTTGATGGATGGTGGGGTGCTAGGGAGGGTTGATGGATGGTGGGGTGCTAGGGAGGGTTGATGGATGGTGGTGTGCTAGGGAGGTTGATGGATGGTGGGGTGCTAGGGAGCGTTGATGGATGGTGGGGTGCTAGGGAGGGTTGATGGATGGTGGGGTGCTAGGGAGGGTTGATGGATAGTGGGGTGCTAGGGAGGGTTGATGAATGGTGGGGTGCTAGGGAAAGTTGATGGATGGTGGGGTGCTAGGGAGGGTTGATGGATGGTGGGGTGCTAGGGAGGGTTGATGGATGGTGGGGTGCTAGGGAGGGTTGATGGATGGTGGGGTGCGAGGGAGCGTTGAGGGATGGTGGGGTGCTAGGGAAGTTGATGGATGGTGGGGTGCTAGGGAGCGTTGATGGATAGTGGGGTGCTAGGGAGTGTTGATGGATGGTGGGGTGCTAGGGAGCGTTGATGGATGGTGGGGTGCTAGGGAGGTTGATGGATAGTGGGGTGCTAGGGAGCGTTGATGGATAGTGGGGTGCTAGGGAGCGTTGATGGATGGTGGGGTGCTAGGGAGGGTTGATGGATGGTGGGGTGCTAGGGAGGGTTGATGGATGGTGGGGTGCTAGGGAGGGTTGATGGATGGTGGGGTACTAGGGAGGGTTGATGGATGGTGGGGTGCTAGGGAGGGTTGATGGATGGTGGGGTTCTAGGGAGCGTTGATGGATGGTGGTGTGCTAGGGAAGTTGATGGATGGTGGGGTGCTAGGGAGCGTTGATGGATAGTGGGGTGCTAGGGAGGGTTGATGGATGGTGGGGTTCTAGGGAGCGTTGATGGATGGTGGGGTTCTAGGGAGCGTTGATGGATGGTGGGGTGCTAGGGAGGGTTGATGGATGGTGGGGTGCTAGGGAGGGTTGATGGATGGTGGGGTGCTAGGGAGGGTTGATGGATGGTGGGGTGCTAGGGAGGGTTGATGGATGGTGGGGTGCTAGGGAGCGTTGATGGATGGTGGGGTGCTAGGGAGGTTGATGGATGGTTGGGTGCTAGGGAGGTTGATGGATAGTGGGGTGCTAGGGAGCGTTGATGGATGGTGGGGTGCTAGGGAGGGTTGATGGATGGTGGGGTGCTAGGGAGGGTTGATGGATGGTGGGGTACTAGGGAGCATTGATGGATGGTGGGGTGCTAGGGAGCGTTGATGGATGGTGGGGTGCTAGGGAGGGTTGATGGATGGTGGGGTACTAGGGGGGGTTGATGGATGGTGGGGTGCTAGGGAGCGTTGATGGATGGTGGGGTGCTAGGGGGGGTTGATGGATGGTGGGGTGCTAGGGAGGGTTGATGGATGGTGGGGTACTAGGGAGCATCGATGGATGGTGGGGTGCTAGGGAGCGTTGATGGATGGTGGGGTGCTAGGGAGCGTTGATGGATGGTGGGGTGCTAGGGAGCGTTGATGGATGGTGGGGTGCTAGGGGGGGTTGATGGATGGTGGGGTACTAGGGAGCATTGATGGATGGTGGGGTGCTAGGGAGCGTTGATGGATGGTGGGGTACTAGGGAGCATTGATGGATGGTGGGGTGCTAGGGAGCGTTGATGGATGGTGGGGTGCTAGGGAGGGTTGATGGATGGTGGGGTTCTAGGGAGCGTTGATGGATGGTGGTGTGCTAGGGAAGTTGATGGATAGTGGGGTGCTAGGGAGCGTTGATGGATAGTGGGGTGGTAGGGACCGTTGATGGATGGTGGGGTGCTAGGGAGGGTTGATGGATGGTGGGGTGCTAGGGAGCGTTGATGGATGGTGGGGTGCTAGGGAGGTTGATGGATGGTGGGGTGCTAGGGAGGGTTGATGGATGGTGGGGCGCTAGGGAGGTTGATGGATGGTGGGGTGCTAGGGAGGGTTGATGGATGGTGGGGTGCTAGGGAGGGTTGATGGATAGTGGGGTGCTAGGGAAGGTTGATGGATGGTGAGGTGCTAGGGAGGGATGATGGATGGTGGGGTGCTAGGGAGGGTTGATGGATGGTGGGGTGCTAGGGAGGTTGATGGATGGTGGGGTGCTAGGGAGGGTTGATGGATGGTGGGGTGCTAGGGAGCGTTGATAGATTGTGGGGTGCTAGGGAGGTTGATGGATGGTGGGGTGCTAGGGAGGTTGATGGATGGTGGGGTGCTAGGGAGGGTTGATGGATGGTGGGGTGCTAGGGAGTGTTGATGGATGGTGGGGTGCTAGTGAGGGTTGATGGATGGTGGGGTGCTAGGGAGGTTGATGGATGGTGGGGTGATAGGGAGGGTTGGTGGATGGTGGGGTGCTAGGGAGGTTGATGGATGGTGGGGTGATAGGGAGGGTTGGTGGATGGTGGGGTTCTAGGGAGGGTTGATGGATGGTGGGGTGCTAGTGAGGGTTGATGGATGGTGGGGTGCTAGGGAGGGTTGATGGATGGTGGGGTGCTAGGGAGGGTTGATGGATGGTGGGGTGCTAGGGAGGGTTGATGGATGGTGGGGTGCTAGGGAGGGTTGATGGATGGTGGGGTGCTAGGGAGGGTTGATGGATGGTGGGGTGCTAGGGAGGGAATTACTCTGTCTTTACTTAGAGAGTATATTACAGATTAATAAAAAATATTAATACGTATATTCAAAAGCTCCTTTTATTCACACATTATAAATCGAGACAACGAATGTCCGTATCAAAGAACCAGAACAATAATTACATGACACAGGGGCAACATATAGCTTGCATCATGTACGTTAATGATACACAAGAAGAACATAACAGATTGATTCTACTCTCAGCTTAGGAGGTCAGGATAACTGAAACAATGAAGCATTGCTATTCTTCTGTTGTTATGATTGGAAGGAAAAATATCAATAATACCATCAACATTTAGATCCTAGTTTGTAACGAATTTATAGATATTCCTACAATATCACTTGTTCTGCTATCAAATGCAGCAGAATTAGCTGACAAAGTCACACTGATGCAAACAGATAAGCGAGGGTGTGAAACTATTGTTTCTCTCTGAAGAAGACGTCGCACTTGATGAAATTCCACACCTAAATCTTCCTCTTTGACACCATAGTTACGTGCCATCTCCAGAATACAAGATTTCTCTAGAATTGAAACATCTTGACGATTCATTACTGATGAATCCTTTAGTATCCTACATGAATTTTTTGAAAATAATTGTTGACTAACTAGTCTATGACAGGAAAGTTAGCAAGTACGCAGAACTCATGAGAGGTTGTCCTCTTTTAACGATATGCAATTTCAGAATCAACTACAAACTCCCGTAAATGACGTGACAGAGAGCTTATCTATTAAATGTTTCTTGAACTCAGCGTCTTTAGCGGATAACAGGAGACACAACATAGAAGGGCAGTCAGACGAGAGACTTGACGTGAGGACGTACTATGCAAATTCGTGTCCGGGGTGAACGAGTCAGCCTGCACTCAGAAACTTCTGTTTCCTGTCCTTAAGCCAATCACTTTTTTACACAGAATTAATTTTACAAGTTAAGAGCTGGATCTCTTTACTGTGGACGTTTTGCCATCCAGTGACTTTATAATACAAATTCAAGGAAATAACTGGAAGACAGTACAAGAACAAACAAAAGATGAGTTAATCAGTCCCTCAGCCCTGGAGCTGGTGAAGAACACCGTAGTCGATAAAAGTCTGAAGCACAGGCATAAATATTGGCGCTTATTGTATACCATACTATACAGGTATTGTATACCATATATGTACAACTTGTCAGACACTGCAGTATCATGGAATCTTGGTTCAGAGGACATCTCCACAACCTTCTTAACTACTACTGGCCCATCCCTCGAGTATGACCTACTTCGGCTGGGAAATCCCACCTACCAGTGACTATGTTCGTCAGCTACCCGTTCCTCACCAGAAGCCAGTGAATAGGTTGAAGATTGAGACACTTATGCAACATATGGGAATCTTTATTCAGGAAACTTTTCGCCACACAGTGGCTTCATCAGTCCAATACAAAGCAGAAGGTGTAAAGAGAGGAGACGTTTGAGGTAATCAGTCCCTCAGCCTGAATTCGATGTGTTCAGTCCATCAATCTAGTAGAATGCACAGCACAGGGCCGTAGACGTGGCTTATATACTGTAGTCAGGTGAGGCGAAGTAGGAGGAGGCGGGGTCATAGTGGTACCATCCACTAGTCGAAGTAGGTCTTCGTCCAAAGGTTGGACAAGTGTTGAAGAATTCTTTGTAACAAGATCCACGTTTACGGCCCTATGCTGTACATTCTACTAGATTGATGGACTGAACACATCGACCCCAGGCTGAGGGACTGATTACCTCAAACTCCTCCTCTCCTTGCACCTTCTGCTTTGTATTGGACTGATGAAGCCACTGTGTGGCGAAACGTTTACTGAATAAAGATTCCCATATGTTGCATAAGTGTCTCAATCTTCAACTTGTCGGTTTTTCAAACCATTCATCACACAGTGAATAAGTGTCAGTCTTTATGCCTGTGCTTCAAACTTTTCACAACTTCGGTGTTCTTCACCAGCTCCAGGGCTGAGGGATTGATTGCCTCATCTTTTGTTTATAATTCTTCTGCCTTCCAATTATGTCCTTGAATTTTTAATGATAAAGCCACTGGATGGCGAAACGTCTACAATAAAGATATCCAGATGTAGCACATGTGTACAATTCTTCATCTTGCCGTTATTGTGTACCATACATGTGCATTAAAAACCATACCACGTGTGGGGTTAGAACCCGCGGTCAGAGAGTCTTAACCGTCGAGTTAGCCACTGGACCAGCTAGCTTCGAGATTCATCCAACTAGGTATATTTATACACCATAGGAAAGCTAGCATAGGCACCACTGTGACCACAAATGCAAGTTTTTACAGACGAATCTTCAGCTAGCATGGCCGTGACGAACTCGAACATAAGTCCCCTCAAAGCCGTCAACATGACTTGAACTTCGAGTTCGTCATGGCCACGCTAGCTGGAGATTCGTCTGTAAAAACTTGCATTTGTGGTGGAAGAGGGGAGGGAGGGAAGGGGAGGGGGGGGAATAAAATGCAAATACCGACAAGATAAAAGGGAAACAATAAGATAGCTTTAGAGAGAAATATAACTTGGTTGGAAGAGAGTAATGGTCAGAGGTAAACATATTCATGAGGAGACCCGAGAAGATTTGTGTGTATGTCCAGCAATGTTCCCTGGTGGTCAAGAAAATTATTAGCATTGTGATGAACGAGTACTCACCTGTATGTACTCTCCCTTCAGTAATCTCCTTGTTTTATCCACCTACTTATTACTCTCCTTGTATTCGCCTAGTTGAACTCGCCTGGTTGTACTTTTCTTGTACTCACCTAGCTGTATTGTCCTTGTTATACTAACCTAGTTGTATTCTTGTTTACACCAAGTTTTACTCATTTTCTTGTACTCATCTAGTTGTGCTCTTTTCGTACTCAGTTGTACTTTCCTTGTAGTACCCACCTAGTTGTGTTCTCCTTGTGCTCACCTAGTTGTACTCTCCTTGTACACACCTAGTTGTACTCTCCTTGTACACACCTAGTTGTACTCTCCTTGTACACACCTAGTTGTACTCTCCTTGTACACACCTAGTTGTACTCTCCTTGTACACACCTAGTTGTACTTTCCTTGTACACACCTAGTTGTACTCTCCTTGTACACACCTAGTTGTACTCTCCTTGTACACACCTAGTTGTACTTTCCTTGTACACACCTAGTTGTACTTTCCTTGTACACACCTAGTTGTACTCTCCTTGTACACCCCTAGTTGTACTCATTTAGTTGTACACATCTAGTTGCACTCATCTTGATATTATTTAGTTGCACTCGACTAGTTTTGCTCACTTAGTTATATTCACGTAGATGTACTCACTCAGATGTAATCTTTTTGTTCTCACTTAGCTGTACTCACCTAGTATTCACGTAGTTGTACTCACCTAGTATTCACGTAGTTGTACTCACCTAGTTCTATTTTCCTAGTTATACCTAGTTGTACTCGCCTTGTTTTCTTATTGTACTCACCAAGTTCTGTTCATAAAGTTGCACTCAGCAAGATGAGTTCCTTTTGAATTCATCCAGTTACACTCATCTAGATGGACTCGTCTAGTTGTATTCAACTAGTTTTTACCCTAATTGTACTTTCTTTGTTTCATTTATCCACATGTACTCTCATAGCTGCACTCATTATATTGTTCTCGCGTAGCTGTAATCCCCCTGTTCTACTCACAATATTGTACTCAGGTATTGTACTCAGTTACTGTAGTCTCCAATTTATATTCTCCTAATTTTAGTCACGTAGTTGTACTCAGCTACTTGCACTATATTTATTGTATTCATTTGTACTCGCCTATTTGTATTCTCTTAGTTGTACTCATCTGCTTATATAGCTGTACTCAAGAAGCTGTACTCTCTTGTGGATATCTTGTAGATGTAATCACCTAGACGTACTCACTTAGTTGAACTCACATACACACCCTTTGTTGTACTCAACCTAATTGTACTTTGAACTAAACTACTTGTACTCATCTGTTTGCACTCATCAAGTTGTGCTCTTCAAGTTGACCTTTCCAAGTTGTATTCAACAAGCTGTACTCTTCTAGCTGTACTCTCCTAGTTGTAACCTACTAGTTGTACTCTCCATGTTGTACTCTCGTAATTTAATTCGTCAAGTTATATTCACGTAGTTGAACTGTCTTTGTCCTCACCTAGTTATTCTAACCTAGATGTACTCGTCAAATTGTAATCACCTAGGTGTTCTCTCCTTGTTCTCACCTACTTTTACTAATCTAGTTGTACTCGCCTAGTTGTACTCAGTCGTATTAACCGAGTTGTACTCATTTAGTTGTGCTCACCTAGTTGTACTCACCTGGTTGTACTCACCTAGTTATACTCACCTAGTTGTACTCACCTGGTTGTATTCACCTGTTTGTACTTACCTGGTTGTACTCACCTAGTTGTACTCACCTGGTTGTACTCACCTGTTTGTACTCACCTGGTTGTACTCACCTGGTTGTACTCACCTGGTTGTATTCACCTGGTTGTACTCACCTGTTTGTACTTACCTGGTTGTACTCACCTGTTTGTACTTACCTGGTTGTACTCACCTGGTTGTACTTACCTGATTGTACTCACCTGGTTGTACTCACCTGGTTGTACTCACCTGGTTGTACTCACCTGTTTGTACTTACCTGGTTGTACTCACCTGGTTGTACTCACCTGGTTGTACTCACCTGTTTGTACTTACCTGGTTGTACTCACCTGGTTGTACTCACCTGGTTGTACTCACCTGGTTGTACTCACCTGTTTGTACTCACCTGGTTGTACTCACCTGGTTGTACTCACCTGGTTGTACTTACCTGGTTGTACTCACCTGGATATACTTACGTGTTTGTACTCATCTGGTTGTACTCACCTGGTTGTACTCACCTAGTTGTACTCACCTGGTTGTACTCACCTGGTTGTATTCACCTGGTTGTACTCACCTGGTTGTACTCACCTGTTTGTACTTACCTGGTTGTACTCACCTGTTTGTACTTACCTGGTTGTACTCACCTGGTTGTACTCACCTGGTTGTACTCACCTGGTTGTACTCACCTGGTTGTACTCACCTGTTTGTACTTACCTGGTTGTACTCACCTGGTTGTACTTGCCTGGTTGTACTCACCTGTTTGTACTTACCTGGTTGTACTCACCTGTTTGTACTCAACTGGTTGTACTCACCTGGTTGTACTCACCTGGTTGTACTCACCTGGTTGTACTCACCTGGTTGTACTCACCTGGTTGTACTTACCTGTTTGTACTTACCTAGTTGTACTCACCTGGTTGTACTTACCTGGTTGTACTCACCTGGTTGTACTCACCTGGTTGTACTCACCTGGTTGTACTTACCTGTTTGTACTTACCTGGTTGTACTCACCTGTTTGTACTTACCTGGTTGTACTCAACTGGTTCTACTCACCTGGTTGTACTTCCCTGGTTGTACTCACCTGTTTGTGCTTACCTGGTTGTACTCACCTGGTTGTACTTACCTGGTTGTACTCACCTGATTGTACTCACCTGGTTGTACTTACCTGGTTGTACTCACCTGGTTGTACTTTCCTGGTTGTACTCACCTGGTTGTACTCACCTGTTTGTACTTTCCTGGTTGTACTCACCTGGTTGTACTCACCTGGTACTCACCTGGTTGTACTCACCTGGTTTTACTCACCTGTTTGTACTTACCTGTTTATACTTACCTGGTTGTTCTCACCTGGTTATACTTACCTGGTTGTACTCACCTGTTTGTACTTACCTGGTTGTACTCACCTGGTTGTACTTACCTGGTTGTACTTACCTGGTTGTACTCACCTGGTTGTACTCACCTGTTTGTACTTACCTGGTTGTACTCACCTGTTTGTACTTACCTGGTTGTACTCACCTGGTTGTACTCACCTGGTTGTACTCACCTGGTTGCACTCACCTGGTTGCACTCACCTGTTTGTACTTACCTGGTTGTACTCATATGGTTGTACTCACCTGGTTGTACTCACCTGGTTGTACTTTCCTGGTTGTACTCACCTGGTTGTACTTGCCTGGTTGTACTAACCTGGTTGTACCTACCTGTTTGTATTCACCTGGTTGTACTCACCTGGTTGTACTCACCTGTTTGTACTTACCTGGTTGTAGTCACCTGTTTGTACTTACCTGTTTGTACTTACCTGGTTGTACTCACCTGGTTGTACTTACCTGGTTTTACTCACCTGTTTGTACTTACCTGTTTGTACTCATCTGGTTGTACTCACCTGGTTGTACTCACCTGGTTGTACTTACCTGGTTGTACTCACCTGTTTGTACTTTCCTGGTTGTACTCAACTGGTTGTACTCACCATCGTAAGGCCTGGTCATGGACCGGGCCGCGGGGGCATTGATCCCCGGAATAACCTCCAGGTAACATGGTGGTGCTCACCTGTTTGTACTTTCCTGGATGTACTCACCTGGTTGTACTCACCTGATTGTACTCACCTGGTTGTACTTACCTGTTTGTACTTACCTGGTTGTACTTACCTGGTTGTACTTGCCTGGTTGTACTTACCTGGCTGTACTCACCTGGTTGTACTCACCTGGTTGTACTTACCTGGTTGTACTTACCTGGTTGTACTCACCTGTTTGTACCTACCTGGTTGTACTCACATGGTTGTACTTTCCTGTTTGTACTCACCTGGTTGTCCTCGCCTGGTTGTACTTACCTGGTTGTACTCACCTGGTTGTACTCACCTGGTTGTACACACCTGTTTGTACTTACCTGTTTGTACTTACCTGGTTGTGCTCACCTGGTTATACTTACCTGGTTGTACTTACCTGGTTGTACTCACCTGGTTGTACTTGCCTGGTTGTACTTACCTGGCTGTACTCACCTGGTTGTACTTACCTGGTTGTACTTACCTGGTTGTACTCACCTGTTTGTACCTACCTGGTTGTACTCACCTGGTTGTACTTTCCTGTTTGTACTCACCTGGTTGTCCTCGCCTGGTTGTTCTTACCTGGTTGTACTCACCTGGTTGTACTCACCTGGTTGTACACACCTGTTTGTACTTACCTGTTTGTACTTATCTGGTTGTGCTCACCTGGTTATACTTACCTGGTTGTACTCACCTGGTTGTACTCGCCTTGTTGTACTTACCTGTTTGTACTCACCTAGTTGTACTCACTTGGTTGTACTTACCTGGTTGTACTCACCTGTTTGCACTTACCTGTTTGTACTTACCTGGTTGTACTCACCTGGTTGTACATACCTGGTTGTACTTGCCTGGTTGTACTCACCTGGTTGGACTCACCTGGTTGTACTTACCTGTTTGTACTCACCTGTTTGTACTTACCTGGTTGTACTCACATGGTTGTATTCCCCGTTTTGTACTTACCTGTTTGTACTTACCTGGTTGTACTCACCTGGTTCTACGTACCTGGTTGTACTTGCCTGGTTGTACTCACCTGGTTGTACTCACCTGTTTGTACTTACTTGGTTGTGCTCACCTGGTTGTACTTACCTGGTTGTACTCACCTGGTTGTACTCACCTGGTTGTACTTACCTGGTTGTACTCACCTGTTTGTACTTACCTGGTTGTACTCACCTGGTTGTACTTACCTGGTTGTACTCACCTGGTTGTACTCACCTGGTTGTACTCACCTGGTTGTACTCACCTGGTTGTACTTACCTGGTTGTACTCACCTGGTTGTACTTACCTGGTTGTACTCACCTGTTTGTACTTACCTGGTTGTACTCACCTGGTTGTACTTACCTGGTTGTACTCACCTGGTTGTAATTACCTGGTTGTACTCACCTGGTTGTATTCACCTGGTTGTACTCACCTGGTTGTACTCACCTGTTTGTACTTACCTGGTTGTACTCAACTGGTTGTACTCACCTGGTTGTACTTACCTGGTTGTACTTACCTGGTTGTACTCACCTGGTTGTACTCACCTGTTTGTACTTACCTGGTTGTACTCACCTGTTTGTACTTACCTGGTTGTACTCACCTGGTTGTACTCACCTGGTTGTACTTACCTGGTTGTACTCACCTGGTTATAGTTACCTGGTTGTACTCACCTGTTTGTACTTACCTGGTTGTACTCACCTGGTTGTACTCACCTGTTTGTACTTACCTGTTTGTACTTATCTGGTTGTACTCACCTGGTTGTACTTGCCTGGTTGTACTAACCTGGTCGTACTTACCTGTTTGTACTCACCTGGTTGTACTTACGTGTTTGTACTCACCTGGTTGTACTCACCTGGTTGTACTCACCTGGTTGTACTCACCTGGTTGTACTTACCTGTTTGTACTTACCTGGTTGTACTCACCTGGTTGTACTTACCTGGTTGTACTCACCTGGTTGTACTCACCTGGTTGTACTCACCTGGTTGTACTTACCTGGTTGTACTTACCTGGTTGTACTCACCTGTTTGTACTTACCTGGTTGTACTCACCTGGTTGTACTTGCCTGGTTGTACTCACCTGTTTGTACTTACCTGGTTGTACTCACCTGGTTGTACTTACCTGGTTGTACTCACCTGTTTGTACCTACCTTGTTGTACTCACCTGGTTGTACTTACCTGTTTGTACTTACCTAGTTGTACTCACCTGGTTGTACTTACCTGGTTGTACTCACCTGGTTGTACTCACCTGTTTGTACTTACCTGGTTGTACTTGCCTGGTTGTACTCACCTGTTTGTACTTACCTGGTTGTACTCACCTGGTTGTACTTACGTGTTTGTACTCACCTGTTTGTACTTACCTGGTTGTACTCACCTGGTTGTACTCACCTGGTTGCACTCCCCGTTTTTTACTTATCTGTTTGTACTTACCTGTTTGTACTCATCTGGTTGTACATACCTGGTTGTACTTGCCTGGTTGTACTTACCTGTTTGTACTCACCTGGTTGTACATACCTGGTTGTACTTGCCTGGTTGTACTCACCTAGTTGTAGTTACCTGTTTATACTCACCTGGTTGTACTTACGTGTTTATACTCACCTGGTTGTACTCACCTGGTTGTACTCACCTGGTTGTACTCAGCTGGTTGTGTATGAGTTAGATACTTGTTCCAGACTAAGTTTTCTCCATTAACGCAACGTTACATTTCCTCAAGTATTGCACATGTGACTTGTTCATCAGCTTGTCCAGGAAACTTATCGAAATCGTTGAAAAATCAAAATTCCCTAGCAAATATACTTTAAAAGAATAATACTAATAGTGTTAGGCTTTTAAAGTATATTTACTCTTACATTTGTTTCTGAAAATTTTCAAAAAAAATTTCAAGAAATTAGCCCCCCCCCCCCCACAAAAAAAAAAATATGGAGCTACTTAGGTGCCTATCACCCAAGAAAGGTGTAAACAATTTCCCATATATGTTATTAAAAAAACAAAAGATAATTCATAAATGTATATTTAAACTTCATTATTCGTTTTGGAAATATATAATAAATAATTGGAACTTGATTGCATAGTGACTGAACATGTTAGAAAATACGGACAAGTGTCTTGGTAACTTGCTGCTGTGTCCGTGGTAATTCCTCAAGTTTACCTTTGCTTGATGAGGAGAGTTCTTCAGGTTTACATTCATCTACCTTTTCTACCTCATTTGGAAAATCTACGTCACTTTCGGAGTTATGCTGAGGATCCATGACAACACAGTGTTCTTGTACATTCTTGTTTCATAAAAAAAGTTCCATGACATCTGAAAAGACAAGAGAACACAATATTAGCATTACTAAATGCCAGTCGTATGTACATTCCCACTGTATTAATGTTGTGTATTAGTGTTGAAGGCCAGGAAGAATATTAGGTACCTCAGGAGGTAATCACTCGAGTTACTCCTTTTTGTGTTTTCTTACAAATGTTTCACACACTTCATTTGCATGCCAAAACACTGTTCAACCATTAATCTCTACGGTGAAAACAAATTCAGAAACTTATCCCCCTTATGGAGTGTTGAAAAAGGTTGAGATATGGGAACTTCTCAAGTAAATAGCCGGCTAAAACAGACTTTCAGTAGAAAGTGTTTTAGACGATGCTTGTCCAGTCATAGGAGAACACACGCTCGCCCAGTTAATATTATAATATAATACACACTTAGTATTATCACCTACCAACAGCCTACTGTACATAGCTCACTGGTCTCCCCAAATCAGTACAAGTGTGGTTTGGTAACAAAAATAGATGGAGCAATCCAGAAACACCACCTCGCTGTAAGGTGTTTCGTTGTCTCCATCCCTCCGCTGCTGGGTGGGTCCACAACACCAACATCATTGAGTAAAGGTCGTGTACTTCATGTAAAGTCTACTTTAAAGTTTAATTTCTTCATCATCTTATTTCAATAACTGACATTCTTTACAATTTATTTTATATTTTAATTTTTTATGCCAAAATTAACTTGCATCTTAATCGTATCAACAGTCAAACATTAATTTTGAACCTCACTTACAGATATTGCACAAGTATTAAACTGACACAAAACCTTCCATGATCTGCCTACAGACCTACCACATACGTAAGTTGTCATCTTAATTTATAGTAAATATTGAGGCATATTTCCACTATCAGCTAAACCAATACACATGTATTTACATCAGATCATCAGCCCTGCTTATTTCAGCACAGCTTAGCAAAGCTACAGTGTGTTATGGAAGGTAATTCACACAGTCGAAGGTATGAGTCAGTGTGTCAGTGACCATTTACACTGGAGTGGGTGTTGCAGTGGGTGTATGGGCGACCATGCACACTACAGTGTGTTGCAGTTGAGGCTTGGGTGCCCATACATACTGGAGTGGGTGTATGGGCGGCCTTGCACACTGGTATGAGTGTTGCAGTGGTAGTTTGGGTAGCAATGCACACTTGAGTGGGCTTTGCAGTGGGTGTATGGTGACCATAAAAACTGGAGCAGATGTTGTAATGTGTATATGACTGGACATGCATAGTACAGTGGGTGTTGCATTGTGTGTATGGGTGGCTATGCACACTGAGGTAAGTGTTACAGTGGGTCTATAGATCCCTATGTACAGTGAAGTGGGTGGGTGTTGTGGGTATGATGGAGGCGATGCACGCTTGAGTGGGTGTTACAGTAGGTGTGTGGATGGCCATGTACACGGGAGTGGGTGTATGGATGGCCATGTACACGGGAGTGGGTGTATGGATGGCCATGCATACTGGAGTGGGGTCACTATTGATCCTACTGCATGGGCGGCACGGCAGGTGGAGACCAGGTTTTCTGGGAAATTAAATTCCAGTGTTATTATTATTATTATTATTATTATTATTATTATTATTATTATTGGTCGACACTCATTTTTTCTGGTATTACGCCGATTTTAGGGTAAGTTTGTGGTGCTGATTCCGAATATGTCATCAGTTTTGCTTTTTTGACTCAAGTTTTTGATAAAATTGGCATCCCATTGAAAAAACATAAAAGATATGTAAAATACATATATTGAAATGATTTTTTCGATCATGCAAAAGTCAAATCATGTAATACATACTGGAATTTCATGCTATATAATAACAGATTAACATAGTAAAATCATTCGGATACCACTAATTACTGATTTTGAAAACGTTGTTTGTGCGATTTTCTTCTATGTTGGTCATCAGCACAGTGTTGTTGAGTGAGCAATTGGAAGAGATGCATATTGATTACCATTGTGCAGTAAGACACATTTTAAGCTTCTAATGGAGCTGTCTATAAACGGCCGTCAATCTCCTGGTCGATATTCAAGTCCCATTCGAAGTCCAGGGATGTATTGTAGTACACAAGTTCTTCATCTTGGCTGAAGTAAGGAAGAAATTCAATCTCTCTTGTCCGATAAGCTGTTATTTTTGACTTCTTGTTGTAGACAGTTCTTTTCTTTTAGTCTGGGTGCTAAAAAAATCAGATACTTGCTTTGACAGACTGAGATCACGTATCAGATCATTGAGTTCTTCTGGGGAGAACTGCTAGGGTGTTGAAATGCTTACTTCATAATCACTTCCACTGCTATCAGTTGTGTTACATCCTAAACCTTGAGTTTCTTCAACCTCTGACAATGGAAGGTCAGGCAGTGTTGTAAACAATAGTATGGGAAAGTCTTCGCTGTGTGGCACAGGTCTTCTTGCTGACTCCAAATCAGGATATTTCCACTTGACTTGTATCGATTGAAACCATACAGAAATAATCGTCGTGGTGGTTCCTCGACTGTCTCCACACCAAGGGCACACCGAGGTTTAAACTTTTCCTTTGTCTATTTTTCCACTGTCCTAAGTATTCTACACAGATTTTGTAAACCATGTCGGGAGCCCAAGACTTGTCTTGTTCTCCAAGTGCCACTTCAAAATAAACAAGATAAACTTGTTTTTGCAAAATCTGTGATTTTTTTTTTTCAAAGAGTACTCGCCACAAATGTAGGAAAATGTATTGTAATTGTTTAAACAGATTCTTCGTGAAGAAGTCGTGTTTATCTGGAAAAAAAATAGCAAAACAAATGTTACAATATTGTTACGTGGTCATTGTTGATACAACTCCTTTCGTTAAATATTAAATAATTTCGAAATAAAATTCTAATATTTATTAAAGTTATCTGTCTATACAAGTTGTCACTAAATATACACATACACGAGTTATGGCTAAGTTACCTGTTAACTGAGAGTAGGTGTGCAATATCTCACAAACTAGAGCCAATTTAAAAAACCTACTGACATTTTCAAATTCAGCAACCACAAAATATCCTAAATTCCTTAAAAAAATTTGGCAACAATTTGTTTTGTTGACCAGTGAATAGTAATTGAAGAATGAAACACTTGAGCAATATTTAGGAATTTTTACTGAGGAAAAGTTTCACCAACCAGTGGCTTCTGTAGTCCAATACAGAGAAGAATGATGGAAGATGAGGGGATGTTTGAGTTAATCAGTACCTGAGGTAACCATCCTCTGGAGTCTGGTTGGACAGGAAGTGGAATAACCTTCATGATGATGCTGTGGTGTAGGCCGGCTTCATACACTAATTTATGAACAGGTAAAACAAGACCCACAAGGTCGTGGGGATGGAATCTAGCAAATGGCGCATTGAGAAGCGGGACCAGAAGTTGAAACTCGACCCCTGCAACCATATATTGGTAAGTACATATAGGTAAGCGCAGTACACCGTCACATATAACTCTGCCTTTATAAGTTACTCTGGACATTGCTTCAGCAAAGATTTTCTTCAGAAAAATCTTTTCCTACGAGGAATGTGGTTTTATGGATTCCAAACAGCAGGTCACGTCACCAACATACTCAAGAAGCAATGCATGACTTTAACATTTAGCTTCCAAATTAACTTGATAGTACGGGCTAATAGCGCCAGTGTTGTCAAAGTAACTGAGGGAACAGGATACGAGTGCAACAGAATGCCATACTTTCTACATGCAGTTAACTGGAGGAGAGACATTGCGAGTCACTCTCCTTTAACCTACAGTAAACGAAAGGCTCTTCAAAAACAAAATGAATTTCTGAGATTAGACAAGAAATTATCTAATCTAAGAAATACTACCCCCAGTACAATGTTTGAAATATTTCATCAACAATGCTTTGAGAGAAGCAAGTTTCTCAGGCTTGAGTATGACACTATCGGCTCTCAAAGTGGTTCTTACACCACTGATTACAATACGATTCTCAGCATATTTCTAGATCTCCGATCTAAGAATAACTTCTTCAATGCAGCAAATGAGTCAGAAGAACCAAACCATGACAGTGTTTAGAATGAATGGAAAGAAACTAAAGAGAAAATTCAGAAGATCGAAATATTAATCAAAGTGCAACTGGTTTGCTAACAGCATAAATCAGCAGCGAGTCTGATGAAGATTATCAAGATAATACAAGAGCGATTAAAGAATTTAACTTGTGTGATTTTGATACATATTTCGAAGAAATTGTAACCAGAATTCCCACAAACAGCTGGTCACAGACATTTGCTTCGGAATCCATTTCCTTCTCCAAATCACGAAAAAAAACCTGCATAAAAAATGGTGGTATTCTTGTTACCACTAACATAAACAGACAAATATACGGCAATACCATTATTGCCTTAAGAAGGAAATTCACCAGAATGGTGAAAAGAAAATATGATAATTCTTCCATCTGTGGCAAAACAGGCCAGTAAATATCTGAGCTCAACATCCTCTTCAATCGAGTGAAAACCTGCACAGTATTAGAGGGAACATCAGTTCTCATCATAGAAACAGATTACAATGGGAATATGTTGATGTTCCGCATTTTCAATTTGAGAATTTTTAATTTTAGCTTTATTATTATTATTAAATATTCGCCGGTATTCTCCCGGCCCGGGCCTTTTCCAAGTGGTGGCCCGGCCTTGGCTCCCTCTTTAGGGAGTGTCTGAGACCTAAGTCTCCCATGGGAGGAGGCACAAGTACCTCCTCATCTTTGGGACCAACTGTCCCCAGGCCTAGTCACAAGCTAGGCCTCTCTGGTCTGTCATCCCCGCCCCAAGGGGGCTAATGGGAATGACAGTCTTATGAGCTAAAAGCTCGGGCTCAGGCACCTACCCTACCCTAGAAGGGTTAGGCATGGTGTCGATGAATTTTAGCTAGAAGAGTAATGTAAATATGTGTATTGCGTATTTTTAATTTCAAATATTAGAATAATGTATGCTATTTCTATTTTTCAGTATTTTTCATCATGGATTTCAAGCAAAATTTAAAACTGTATTCAGGAAATACGTCAGTTAATTTAGTTTCATGACTGAGATTGCTCAGTTTCTGAAATATAAGTTTATATTTTCAATCTCCACTTAATTCACATTAAAAAAGACTTTTTTTTTCCCAGTTTTCAGTTTTTTAAAGCTGTAGATAAAGAATATGATGCGAGTCTCAGATGTTTAGTGTCTTAAACATAACTAGAAATTATTCAAACATGTATTTCCGTAACTGATTTTTAATAATGTCTTCAACAGATTAATAAATGCATAGATAAAAAAATTAAATGTTTTCTTTTTTTTTTCAATTTGTAAGCCTCATAGATGTGCTTTTAATGAG